>NC_067400.1:336658238-337006363 GCF_016432865.1 Antechinus flavipes | reverse complement strand
CCATCTGTGAATGACTTAATTATTTTCAGCAATATAATGACCCAGAACACCCCTAAAGAACTTATGATGAAAAAAGCTATCCATCCTTAGAGAAATAATTCGTGTTTTTTGAATACAGATTGGAGAATACTTTTTTTCCACTTTGTTTTTCTTGAAGTTTTTTTTTTCTCTATATTTTCTTTTAGAACAGGAACCATTACATTTCTGGAGATTCCGAAACAGTAGGGTAGGGAACACTATTATTTGTAGACACTTAGGGTTATGGGAAGTTCTTGATTATACTTTCAGACCAAAGGGGAGAACTGAAGTAGAACCTGAGGATAAAGCACCCATCCCCCCCACCACCACCCAAGGATTTGAGATGTTTATTCTAACAAGCTCCTCTTTAAAAAAAAATAAGGAAGGAAGGAGGATTCTGGGAAGATGGTAGGTTAAGTCAGAAACCTTTAAACTGTCCAGATTTCCTCTACAAACAGGACAATTTGTGCCTCAGGGTAAACATAGATTGTTGATGAACAAAAAAGACAAAACAACAATTCTCTTGGGACTATCCAAGAAGAAGCTAAAATAGATCCCAGGATGAGATGTAAAGTGCTAACACCTCTAGGCTAACTCCACAGAAATAGCAAGTGGAGAACTCTAGGGCTAGCTGAATTCAGCTGGAGCCTCAGCAAGAACCTTAAGAATTTTAACTTTCTAGTCACTATGAGGAATCAGGAGTCTGAGTCCAGTAAGACTGAGGGAACCTCTGCTGATCCAGCTGTGCTGATGACACATGGCCCTGGGTGAGAAGGAATCATCAGACCCAGTGAGTACAGAAGCCATGGGAAGTTACTGCTGATTGTGAGCACTTGCAAAAGGGTTGAGTTTTTTGTTTTGGGTTTCAGGCCAGAGGGAAGACCTGAAATAAAGCCAGAGGCATTATGATAACCACCATTCTAGGAGAAGAGATGCTTACACTTTTAGTTCTCATTTAAAAAATAAAAAGGCAAAGAAGAAATCATCCTATGGGAATTGGGAAGATCAAGGTTCATCTTCAGAGGACAGTCAAGTAAAAAAAAAAGCCTCTAATAGTATACTATTTCAAAGTCCAATTTGTTTTGTACAGCAAAATAACTGTTTGGACATGTATACTTATATTTAATTTATACTTTAACATATTTAACATGTATTGGTCAACCTGCCATCTGAGGAAAGGGAGAGGGGGAAGGAGGGGAAAAATTGGAACAAAAGGTTTGGCAATTGTCAATGTTGTAAAATTACCCATGCATATAATTTGTAAATAAAAAGCTATATAAAAAAGCCTCTTCTACCCCAAAGAGTAACATTAAATTGTTATCTGTCCAGAAAGAATTTATAAAAAGAACTCAAAAATATTTTAAAATCAAGTGAGAGTGATTGAGAATTTTTTTTAAAGGAATGAAGACCATCCAAGAAAAACAAGATGAAAAAAAAAAAAAAAACTTAACCAACTAGAAAATGAGATAGAGTCTTGAAAAATAATTATTTGAAAATTAGAATTGGGCAAAGGAAGTCAGTGAAGCTACAAAAGAACAAGAAATAACAAAACACGACATATATTTTTTTTAATTCAACAGAATCTGGAGAACAGTTCAAGAAGAGAAAATATAAGAATAGTAAGACTAATAAAAAGGTGTGGCCAAAAAAGGAATCTTGACACAATAATGCAAGAAGTAACTATGACCAAGTGGGATTTATGCCAGAGATGCAGGGCTGGCTCAATGTCAGGAAAACTATTACCACAATCAACATATCAATAACAAAACCAACATAAAGCATACAATAATGCCAGTGGATACAAAGAAGCTTTTGACAAAATATACTGGAAACAATTCATAGTATTGACAAAGTTGCAGAATATAAAATAAATTTACACAAATCTTCAGAATTTCCATATATTCTGACATAGCCCATCAGCAAGAGATAGAAAAAGAAATTTAATTTAAAATTACAATAGTAAAAATAATATACTTTGGCATCTACCTTGCAAGAGAAATCCAAGAACTATGTGAACAAAATTACAAAATATTTCTCAAATAAAATCAATAGCAAAATAAATAATAACAAAAATAACAAATAGCAATAAACAATGGCAAAAATATAAATTGTTCATGGCTAGGCCAAGCTAATATAAAAATGATAATTTCTGCCTTAATTGATTTACTTGTTCAGTGCCATACCAACCAAATTGCCAAAGTATCAATCTATAGAACTACAAAAAATAAATAAATAAAATTTATCTGAAAGAACAAAAGCTCAAGGATATCAAGGAAATTAATGAAAAAGTACAAAAGATGGTGTCTCATCAGCATCAAACCTAAAATTATATTATAAAGCATCAATCAGAAGCATAAAAATGTAAAAAGAAAAGAAATCTAGAGAACTGTATCTCTTTTATGTGTATATTTAGGATGTGTGAGCATAATTTCATTTTATTGTGATGATATAAAAAAGAAATTAGAGATGGAAAGGGAATTGCACTGGAAGAAGAGGAAAATGGAGTTAAAGTTAGGTAAATTACATCTCATGGAGAGTCAAAAAAGATCTATTATAATTGAGGGAAAGAAGGGAAGGGGATAAATATTGTGTGAATCTTATTTTCATCAGATTTAGATTAAAGAGTGAATATCAGACATATTTAGCTTCACAGAAAAACTTGTTTCATGCTACAGCAAAGAGGGGAAAGAGGAAAGAAAAGGAGAAGGCCAAGAGAAGAGAAAATATGTAGTAAGGGAAAGGTTTAAGAAAGGGGGAGGGGCTGCAAAAGAGAGATATTTGAGGAAGGTAATTGTCAGAAACAAAATAATGGAGAGGAAGAAAGGGGGCAAGGAAAGAGAAAAGTATAATTTTGGGGAAAATAAGTTGGTAGGAAATTCAGAATTAACAATTTTATTTTATTTTATTTTTTGCTGAGGCAATTGGGTTTAAATGACTTGCCCAGGGTCACACACCAGAACGTATTGAGTGTCTGAGGCTGGATTTAAAGTCAGGACCTCCTGACTTCAGGGCTGGTGCTCTATTGACTGTACCATCTAGCTGCCCCAGATTTAATAATTTTAACTGTGAATGGGAATGGGATGGACTCTCCCATAAAATGGAAGAAGATAGCAGTATGGATTAAAAGTCAGAATTCTACAATATATTATTTACATGAAACACATTTAAAGCAGTGGTACATACAGAGTAAAGGTAAAAGACTGGAGCACAATTTATGCTTTAGGTGAAGTAAAAAAAGCAGGGGTAGCAATCCTGATCTCAGATCAAGCAAAAGCAAAAAAAAAAATCTAATTAAAAAAGATAAGGAAAGAAAGTATATGCATAAAGTGATATAGCATCCAAATTCCTAGAGAAAAAGTTGGGAGCTGCAAGAAGAAATCTATAGCAAAACTATACTGGGGAGCATCTCAACCTTGTTGTCTCAGAACTAGATAAATCAAACCACAGAATAAATAAGAAAGTTAAAGAGGTAAATATAGTTTTAGGAAAATTTGGTATGATAGACCTCTGGAGAAATTTGAATGGAGACAGAACGGAATATATATTTTCTAGGTGATTCATGGAACTTACACAAAAATTGACCAAATATTCAGGCATAAAGATCTCAAAGCCAAATGAAAAAATAAATATATAAGACTTTTTTTCAGATCATGATCCAATAAAAATCACATGTAATAAATGGTCAAGGAAAAAATAGAACAAAATTATTTGGAGACAAGATAATCTGATCTTAAAAATGAGTGGGTGAAACAACAAATCATACACACAATTAATAATTCATCCAAGAGAATGACAACAATGAGACAAGATAACAATATTTATGAGATGCAGCCAAAGCAATTCTTAAGGGAAATTTTATATCTCTATATGTTTAGCTGCATAATGTAAAGAAAGAGAAGATCAATGAATTGGGCATGCAACTAAGAAAGCTAGAAAAAGACCAAATCAAAAACTCTCAATTAAATACCAAATTTGAAAATCTGAAAATAAAAGGGGAGATTAATAAAATTGAAAGTGAAGAAACTAATTAACTAATAAAACTAAGAGCTGGTTTTATGAAAAAAATAGAGTTAATATGACTAGAAAAAGGAAAGAAGACAATGATACTGTTAGTATCAAAAATGAAAAAATTAAACTTTCTACCAATGAAGAGGAAACTAGAGCAATAATTAGAAGTTATCTTGCCCAAGTATATGCCAATAAATATGAAGTGAAATGGATGAATACTTATAAAACTACAAATTGCTCAGACTAACAGAATAGGAAATGTATTACTTATACAGTCCCATTTTAGAAAAATAAATTGAACAAGCTATTAATTCCCTAAGAAAAAATCTCTAGGGCCAGATGAATTTGCATGTGAATTCTACCAAACATTTAAAGAATTAATTTCATATTAAACAAGATATTTGGAAAAATAAGGAAAGAATGAATTCTACCAAATCCTTTTTATGACACAGACATGATGCTGATACCTAAACCAGACAGGGTCAAAACAGAGAAAACAAATTATAGACCAATTTTGTTAATGAATATTGATGCAAAAAATCTGAAATAATATCTTAGCAAAGACATTGCAGAAAGTTTACCCCAGAATAATACATTAGGACCAAATAGGATTTATATTAGAAATAAAGGGCTGGTTTAATATTGGTATAATTTACTATATCAATGATGAAATTGACAAAAACAAAACATATGATTATCTCAATAGATGCAGATCTATTAAGTTTCATTTTTTCTCATTTCTTTTCCTTTTTGATCTGATATTTCTTGTGCAGCATGATAATTGTGGAAATATGTATAGAAGAATTGCATGTGTTTAACATATATTGGATTACTTGCTCTCTAGGGGAGGGAAGGAAAAATAATTGGGGACACAAGGTTTTGTCAGGGTGATTGTTAAAATTTTCTATGACATTGTTTTGAAAATAAAAAGCTTTAATAAAAAATTTTTAAAAAGAAATGAGTGGTAGGGCTGTGGAATAGATTAGGATAAGATACACCCAATACACTAAGCAAAGACTCTAGCAATCTAGTATTTGATAAACCTCAAAATTCCCATTCCTGAAATTCACAATTTGACCAAAAATGCCAGGAAAACTGGAAAATAATATGTCAGAAACTCAGAGTAGACCTACATCTAGGTCCCCATATCAAAAATAGGTTCATAATGGATACATGATTTGGAAATAATGGATAATACCATAAACAAATTAGGAGAACAAGGTATAATTTACCTATCAGAGCTTTGGGAAAGGGAGAACTTTATGACCACAAAAGAATGAGAGAATGTTATAAAAGGCAAAATGGACAACTTTGATTATATTTAATTAAAAAGGTTTTGCATAAACAAAAGCAGCAGAAACAAGATTAAAAAGGAAGTATAAAGCTGGAAAAAATCTTTCTTGCCAGTATTTCTGATAAACATCTCATTTCTAAAATGTAAAGAAACTGTGTGAAATTTATAAGAATACAAATCATTATCCAATTGATAAATGGTCAAAGAATATGAACAGACAATTTCAGATGATGAAATTAAAGTCATTTATAGTTATATGAAAAAAATGCTCTTGATCTTTTTTAATTAGAGAAATGCAAATTGAAACTTGAGGTACCACCCCACACCTCCCAGTTTGGCTAAGATGACAAGATAGGATAATAATAATAAATATGCTGAAACTACAATTAGAATTGCACAGGACTTATCAGCAGCCATAATAAAAGACCAAATATCCTGAAATAATATATGCTGGACATCAAAAGGACAATATCTGTGGTTAAAAACCATGTCCAGCAAAATTATCCATAATTTTGAATGACAAAAAAAGATTCAATGAATTTCCAAATTTTCAAAACTTTGTCTCAACCAAATCTGAATTTAGTAGAGAATTTAATATGTAAGAATTAATATCAAAGATTAATTTCAAGGAAATCAACATGGACAATTGTTATGTGAAAATATATATCATATGTTTAAGATTCATATCAGCATTTGGACAGCTCATAAGAAAGATTGGGAAGAATTGATTATGATCTGATCTTAAAAAATAAAACTGTCTAGGGAAAAGGTAAAAATAGTAATTATGGTATACAAAGGAGGTGAAGAGGAAGAAACAACACACAAGAATTAGAGGAGGAAGGAAATTTCATAGTTCTCAAAACCTATTCACATCAGGAATGGGTTAGATAAAAAACACTTCATACATATACACATACATATATACATCTCTATATGTGCATATGTGTGTGTGTGTGTGTGTGTGTGTGTTTGTACCATGGAAGATATAGCACCCTCCAAAATTTATAAAGAAATAATGCAGAAGGGAATAAGGTAAGGTGGGTTATAGAAGAATGGTAGATTTTGGCTATGGGACAAGGTGTGTAGATTAATGGGCAAAGGATAAAGGATCAGGTGAAGTACAGAAAGGTATTTAGAGTGGGATACAGTGTATAAATTAAGGGGAATGAGATAAAGGCAGAATGAAAGGTGGATGGAAGAAAATAAAAGAGAGATCCATGGGTGGGGAAGAGATTAAGTAATAGCAAGGCAAGTGAAGGGGTAGAAGTAAAGTAGAAAGAGTTAACAGGGATAGGAAATAAGAGATATATGCAAAACTGAAATAAATATCAAGAGTTGGGTTTATTAGAAAAAAAAGTAGGGCATATAATCAATGATCTTAGACAAAGTCAAATGGAAAGATTCAATCAAGAGAGGAATCTGCATTATATGTCAATCATGTTAACATTATTTTAGATTCATGTATACATATAGATATCTATTTTCCAGGTTACATTTTTTTTCAGTGAGGCATTTTATATTTTCTTCTATTTCATTTCATTTTTTAAATTTTGTTTGACTGTCATTTAGTCATCTAGTCATTTACCTCCATTTGTTCAATTGAATTTTTAGTGAATTATTTCCTTTAGTTAATTTTTTAAATCTCCTTTTGCATTTGGCCCCTTGAGCTTTTCACTGAGTTGTTTTTTTTTTTTTCATGGGATTTTTTTTCTTCATTTCACAAATTCAGGTTTTCAAGGTATTGTTTTCTTTTTCCATTTTGCTAAAACTATTTTTAAGTAGTGATTTTCTTCAGACAATTTCTGTTTCCTTTTTCAGAGCTCTCATTTTCTTTCCCAATTTTCTTCTAACTCTCTTTTAAGATCCTTTTTGAACTCTTCCAAGAAGAGATTTGTGAGATGGAAAGCAATTTCTATCACCCTTTGAGAGTTTATCTGTAGATGTTTTGCCTTCAGTGTTCTAAAAGTTTGAGGCCTGTTCTTCCATTTCTCCATAAAAGCTCTCTAGGGTCAGAGTTCCTTCTTTGCTCAATTTAATAGTTGGGATCTGCTGTTAGAACAAAGGAGAGATTGTCCCAAGTTTCTGCACACCACAGCAGTTTCAAGCAGCCCTGGGGCCAGTGCTGCTGGCTTCCTCCTTGTGCTGGACGGGCATGGCCAAGTCTCACTTGTTATACTGGGGTTCAGGGGCTCACTATTTCCCTTCTGCAGTTGTGTTGGATGTCCCATAGCTAGTTTTTGGGTTCACTGGCTTCTGAAATCATACAGAGTGGCAAACATTGCTATATTTTGGCTATGGGCCTCTCACTAGATTCCTCCAGCACTTGGAAGCCTTTCTATACTGGGTCTCCCTGTGTTATGCTGCACCTGTATTGGGCTGCAAACCCACTCTTTCCCCACCCAATTGAGATGGATCTTTCCTTAAGTTCTTCCAAAATATCTTCTGCTAGAAACTTGTTACACTCCAAATATTTGTAGTTTCTGTTGCTCCAAAACCTATAAAAAGTATTGATCAGATGTTGATTTGAGGGAAGCCAAGAAGAGCTCAGACAAAGTTATGTCTACTCTCCACCATCTTGGCTTCACCCATTTTCCCTAATTTTCTATTTAGTTCTATTATTATTATTATTATTATTATTATTATATGAGCAGGCAAAGGAGGCCTTCAAAGCAGGCAATGAAAAAAAAAAAAAGCTACTATGGTACTAGAGAAGACTACTGGAGTTCATCTCCACAGGAGAAAACAAGCCAAAAAAAAAAAAAAGCCTCTCCTACCACAAAGAATAATAGCAATTGGTTAGTTGCTATAAAAGAATTTGGAGAAAAACTCAAAATAAGACTAAAATAAAATGGCAGAGATTAAGGGAAATAAATTTAAAAATAAGAACAATCCAAGAAAAAAAGGTAAATTATCAAAAGGAAGTCAACCAATTAAAAAAGGAGTTCTAATATCTTAAAAGAAGAGAATTATTCTTTGAACATTAAAATTGGGCAAAGGGAAGACAGAGAGCTGTAAAAGACCAATAAATAAATAAACAATACAAAGAAAAATATTACAAGAAAATGTGAGAAACTTCATAAGAAAAATAACTGATTTGGAGAACAGATCAAGAAGACAAAAAATAATATAATAAATGATACAAATAATATAAATATAATAATTAAAAACAATCTTGATACAATATGTAACGATAATATAAGAATTATTCAATAAAAATCATTCTGAAGTTTTAGAACAAAAAAATAAAATTAGAAACAGAAAAAAAAATCTACTTCTCACTACTTGAAAGAGATGCTATGTAGAAAACTTATAGGAATATCACAGTCAAATTCTGGAAATCCCTGGTCAAGAACAACAACAAAAAATTTCACCTATTATAGAAGCACAATTAGAACAATACAAGACCTAGCAGTGTGTATATTAAAAGATCACAGGTTTGTAATACTACATATCTAAGAGCAATAGGACTTGTATTGCAGCCAAAAATTAAAGTTGGGAGAGGGCTGGTATTTGGACTCATTGGGCATGGATTAAAGAGAGTACAATACAAATATATGCAGAAGGATATATATTTTTTTCTATTTAAAAAGAAATAAGAGGATGAGGGAATAGGATAAGAGGATATAGAAGGTACATATTAATATAGAATTATGCTATAATGAATATAGATAAATAGGAATGGGATAAGTTATATAGATTAATGAAAATGGGATAAGGGGGTAAGGAAAGGGTTGCAGGAGCAGATAAGGGAGGGATTCTTTTAGGTAAGGCAGGTTAAGTAATAGGAAAGCAAAGTAGAAGGTAGAAATAAAGCAGAGAAGCCTTGATGGATAAAAAGTAAGCCATGCACAGAAATATAATAATGCAGATGATGAGGAGAATTTATTAGATAAATTAAAGCAAGATGAGTAATCATTGATCTCAGACAAATTTAAAGCCAAAATAGATTTAATCAAAAGAGAAAAAGAGCAAAACTACACTATGTTAAGCTATATTAATAATGCCTTTTTAAAGACTATTTAAAATACCTAAGAAGTATAAGGATAGAATATTGCTGTGGTATAGGAAATGATGAGTTGGTAGATTTAGAAAAAATATGGGCTTGGACCTATGAAGAAAGAAGTTATCCATCTTTAGAGAAACAAGACAAACATGCATAGTACAGTCTTGCAAAGAAGTATGCAAATGTGCATTGTATATATCTATATACTTATAGATAAGATATATACATGTGTATGTATATAAACATACATATACACATATGTGTATGGATTTGTCACAAATATAGATATATCTCCATACTTAATTATAGCCTTCTTATGGGGATGAAGGTCAGGAAGGGGGAAAAAGAATATTATAAAAAGTACACAATGGATAACAAAAAAAAATTCTATAAGAAAGCAAAGATGGACAGTTCTGAACACAATATGAAACAAAGTCTTTATTATATAGATTTTCTTGAAATGGAAATTTATTTTTCTAAATTTTGAGTCATCTCTCATGTTCTCTTCTGCACAAGGTGATATTTCTTTTGTATTTAAATATATTTAAATATTTCACAGTATTTCTCATACTGTGAAGAATTAATAATGATATTTGAATATAGATTGAATTATACTTTTTTTAAAAAAAACTTTATTTTTCTTCAATTTAAAAAAAATTTGTTGTTGTTTGCTTGTTTGGTCTATGTTTTCTATTACGACTACTGTGGAAATATTTAGCATGAGTAAACATGGATAATCTATATTTAATTGTTCGTCTTCTCAACAGGGAGGTGAGGGGGAGATGGGGAGAGAGAGACATAAAGGAAGAGAATCTGGAACTGAAAATTTTAAAAATGAATTGTTAAAAATTGTTTTTACATGTAACTTAGGGAAAATAAAATAATATAATGAAATAAAATAACCCTATGAGTAGTTAATGCAAGTACTTTTGTCACCAATTTATAGAAAAGAAAATGGAGTATTTACGCTTGTAAGTGATTGGCCACATTCAAAGAAGATTTGTGACTGAATTCACACTTAAGATCGCTAATTTCAAGTACTGTACTTCTAATGGTTTCATATTGCCTTTCATAAAATGCCTAGCTCTGTGGCTTTGCATAAGAATTCTTTATCTGTTTGATCTCAGAAATAGTTATGAGTATATAAAATACAAATAATTTAAAAAGGAACTTCTAGCTAGGATCTTGATATTCCTCAATGTGACATTTAAATTATCTTAAATATGTTAATGAAATGTCAACCTTGGCTGAATGACCCAATCCAGTTCTATCATTTTTCTTTACTCAGCTGAATTGTAGGCAAAGTGGAAGTATCTATAGTATTATATCTCATATGATGATAAGTAATTAATTTACTCTTGTCCTTCACTTGGTTTGACTTGTTGAATGATGGCCAGTATATTTTACTATTTTCATTTTCATATTTTTTCTTTTGCTTTAAAACTATTCAACAATATTGTCCTTTCCTGAGTCTACACTTCACTTTCCTTCCAATTTACATAAATAAAAACCATTGGTAGAGCTTAATAATACCCCCAAATTCTTCAGAAACATAAAAAGTAAAGATTAAATTTTACAAAGATAGAGATGACAACTGCAACAATCTTTCTGTGAATATCCATTGATTTTTCTTGGCAGTCTGGAAATCTTCAGATTCCAACTTTCCTATGAGATGGCTGGTTATTAATAGTAAAGTAAATGACAATAAATACAGTATATATTGAATGTAGAATATATTAAACATATGTTATCTCAGATAAAATTCAAATAAGCTGAAGATATGAGGCACTTTTTGTTGTGACAATGAATCACAGGAATAAACTTTAAGGCTCCACTATAAGGTGAGTTTACTCTACCATATAGGAAATTGATAAACTTTCAAGCTATCAATTAATTTCATATATTATCTAGTATGAGTGACAATCTCTGTTCTATAGATAAATATATTACTGGATCTGGGTTTAATGCTTCTACTACAATACATAGATAATTATATTTCTAATTAATCAATATATTGTATCTTTTATATGTGAATTTATATCCTTTTAATACATTATAGTTGAAAACTCATTTTAGCCATACCAAACCCAAGAAAACCCATTTTCTTCATACCAACCCATTTCATGGATAAAACTGAGATCCAAATCCCTTGCTTGTCACCACATAGTAAGTTTTTGAAACTTGTCATTTACTTTATGAACTTAAGGCTAATATCTGCTTTGTTAATTAATACATTCATACATTTTGTTTCCCTTTGTCTTTCCAATAGCATCTGAATCCTTTTATACTATAACCATCTGTTAATATATCATAACCTCCTACTACCTTATAAGTTTCAAGAAGTCAGGAAACATTTTTATCTAAAATTCATATATTTTAGCACAATTCTTTGTCTACAATGGGTTATTTTAAAAGTTGTTTATATGGAACTTCCGGTTAAGATGGCGGAGAGGAGGTACACAGTTGAGTAGCTCCACGCTTTCTCTCACTATCCATTTCATTATAAGCCTCTGAATTAATGCTTGACTGAAAAAAAAAAAAACCACAAACAGTTACCAAGAGAAGCCATCCTTGAGATTCGCCAAGAAAGGTCTGTCTTTACTGGAGGGCTGGGACAGTTTTAGATCTGGCCCAGGCGGTGGGCAGCGGCAGTGAGAGCACGGGAGCAGACTGGAGAGGGGGTGGGGAGTGATCGCAGCCATCTCTGCGGGGAGAGCTTCCCTACAGCATTAGATACTTTGCTCCGGCAGCAAGTCAGCAGCCCAGCAGAGAAGCTAAAAACACCAGGGCTGAAGAATACAACCCCAAACAGCTGGAGTCTCTCGGGACCTGGCCGCCCCTCCCCCACAGTGTCTCAGCACACTCTGGAATCTCAGAGTGCAGGCGCAGCACAGTAGGACTAGTGCCTCACTGCTACACCCCCCCCCCCCCACCGCAGTCTGTAGAGGAAGCTCGATAACACCAACCAGCTCCTCCCCCAAAGAAAGACTCCAGTATTTTCTGTTTTTCTTTGCTAGTTTGTCTTTAATTATTAGACAGAATGAGCAAGAAACTGAAGAGGACTTTAACCCTTGAGAGCTTCTATACAGATAGAGAGCAGACTCTAAATCCTGAGGAGACTAAAAACAGACAGTCCCCAGGTGAATCCCCAAAGGAGGAGATCATCTGTTCCTCAGCACAGATGAACCTCATAGAAGTAATTAAAAAGGCTCTCACAAGGGAGCTAGAAAAAAATGGGAAAAGCAGAGTGAGGCTTGGCAAAAAGAGAGGGAAGCTTGGGAAAAGGAGAGGGAGGCTTGGCAAAAGAGCCTGGGGAAGTCAGTTAAAGAGAGAGTGGATAAAGAAGTAAAATCCTTGAAAAATAGGATTGGTGAACTGGAAAACAAAATTGGCGAAATGGAAAAAAATTCCACAGAACAAAAGAACTCAATGGGACAATTAGAAAAAGATTTTTAAAAAGTGAGTGAAGAAAATACTTCACTGAAAATCAGAATTGAACAATTGGAATTGAATGACTCGAGGAGACGAGAAGAATCAGTCAAGCAAATCCAAAAAAATCAAACAATGGAAAAGAATGTGAAATACCTTCTGGGGAAGACAACAGACCTGGAAAACAGATCCAGGAGAGACAATCTGAGAATCATTGGACTTCCAGAAAAACATGATGAAAAAAAGAGCCTGGACACTATTTTCCAGGAAATTATCAAAGAGAACTGCCCAGAAGTCATAGGAACAGAGGAAAAAATAAACATTGAAAGGATTCATCGATCACCCACTGAAAGGGATCCTAAAATCAAAACACCAAGGAATATAGTGGCCAAATGCCAGAACCCTCAGGCAAAGGGAAAATATTGCAAGTGGCTAGAAAAACCCAATTCAAGTAACAAGGAGCCACAATAAGGATCACCCAGGATCTGGCAGCATCCACATTAAAAGATCGAAGGGCCTGGAATATGATATTCCGAAAGGCTAAGGAACTTGGTATGCAACCAAAAAT
The DNA here is from genome assembly GCF_016432865.1 of Antechinus flavipes. Lineage (NCBI taxonomy): Eukaryota > Metazoa > Chordata > Mammalia > Dasyuromorphia > Dasyuridae > Antechinus > Antechinus flavipes. The sequence continues at coordinate 336,993,043 of NC_067400.1, read as the reverse complement.
AACTTACCCAGCTAAAATGAGCATCTTTTTCCAGGGAAGAAGATGGACATTCAATGGAGTAAGTGAATTTCACCTATTTTTGATGAAAAAGCCAGAACTTAACAAAAAGTTTGATCTACAAATATAGAACTCAAGAGAAATCTAAAAAGGTAAAGATTAATCTTGGGAACTATATTTTGACTATATAGATGTATAAAGAATACATGTATACCTTGTTCTAGAAATTGATGTGGAAAGGACATTGTACCAGAAAAAGGGTAAAGTGGGGGTAGTACATCTCATGAAGAGGCAAAGGAAACCTATTATATCTGAGAGAAAGAATGGAGGGGGATGAATATAGTGGGTATCTTACTGCCTTCAGAATTGGCTTTAAGTGAAAAATCTTAAGACATATTCAATCTATGGTGAAACTTCTCCCACCTCATTGAAAAGTGAGAAGGGAAAAGTGAAAAGGGAAGGAATAAGCTAAGCGGAAGGGAATACGGGAACTGGGAGGGAAAGGGGTAAGATAGGGGGAGGAACTCTAAGGCGGGGGGAGGGATACTAAAAAGGGAGGGCTGTGAAAAGCAAGTGGTGCTCACAAGCTTAATACTGGGAAGGGGGGAAAGGAGAAAGAAGGGAGAAAAGCATAAACCAGGGTTAACAAGATAGCAAGTAATACAGAATTGGTCATTCTAACCATAAATGTGAACGGGGTAAACTCCCCCATAAAGAGGAAGTGGTTAGCAGAATGGATTAAAAGTCAGAATCCTACAATATGTTGTTTACAGGAAACACACCTGAAGCGGGGAGATACATGCAGGTTAAAGGTAAAAGGTTGGAGCAAAATCTACTATGCTTCAGGTGAAGTCAAAAAAGCAGGGGTAGCCATCCTGATCTCAGATCAAGCTAAAGCAAAAATTGATCTAATTAAAAGAGATAAGGAAGGGCACTATATCTTGCTAAAGGATAGCATGGATAATGAAGCACTATCTATATTAAACATATATGCACCAAGTGGTGTAGCATCTAAATTCTTAAAAGAGAAATTAAGAAAGCTGCAAGAAGAAATAGACAGTAAAACTATAATACTGGGAGATCTTAACCTTGCACTCTCAGAATTAGATAAATCAAACCACAAAATAAATAAGAAAGAAGTCAAAGAGGTAAATAGAATACTAGAAAAGTTAGATATGATAGATCTCTGGAGAAAATGTAATGGAGACAGAAAGGAATACACTTTCTTTTCAGCAGTTCATGGAACCTATACAAAAATTGACCATATATTAGGACATAAAAACCTCAAACTCAAATGCAGTAAGGCAGAAATAGTAAATGCATCCTTTTCAGACCACGATGCAATGAAAATTACATTCAGAAAAACCCAGGGGGAAGTAGACAAAAAAATAATTGGAAACTAAATAATCTCATACTAAAGAATGATTGGGTGAAACAGCAAATCATAGACATAATTAATAACTTCACCCAAGAAAACGATAATAATGAGACATCATACCAAAATGTATGGGATGCAACCAAAGCGGTAATAAGGGGAAATTTCATATCTCTAGAGGCCTATTTGTATAAAATAGAGAAAGAGAAGGTCAATGAATTGGGTTTGCAACTAAAAATGCTAGAAAAGGAACAAATTAAAAAACCCCAGTCAAACACTAAACTTGAAATTCTAAAAATAAAAGGAGAGATCAATAAAATTGAAAGTAAAAAAACTATTGAATTAATTAATAAAACTAAGAGTTGGTTCTATGAAAAAACCAACAAAATAGACAAACCCTTAGTAAATCTGATTAAAAAAAGAAAGAGGAAAATCAAATTGTTAGTCTTAAAAATGAAAAGGGAGAACTCGCCACTAACGAAGAGGAAATTAGAGCAATAATTAGGAGTTACTTTGCCCAACTTTATGCCAATAAATTCGACAACTTAAATGAAATAGAAAAATACCTCCAAAAATATAGCTTGCCCAAACTAACAGAGGAAGAAGTAAATATCCTAAACAGTCCCATCTCAGAAAAAAGAAATAGAACAAACTATCAATCAACTCCCTAAGGAAAAAATCCCCAGGACCAGATGGATTTACATGTGAATTCTACCAAACATTTAAAGAACAATTAACTCCAATGCTAAATAAACTATTTGAAAAAATAGGGATTGAAGGAGTCCTACCAAACTCCTTTTATGACACAGACATGGTACTGATACCTAACCCAGGTAGGCTGAAAACAGAGAAAGAAAATTATAGACCAATCTCCCTAATGAATATTGATGCTAAAATCTTAAATAAAATATTAGCAAAAAGATTACAGAAAATCGTCACCAGGATAATACACTATGACCAAGTAGGATTTATACCAGGAATGCAGGGCTGGTTCAATATTAGGAAAACTATTAGCAAAATTGACTATATCAATAACCAAACAAACAAAAACCATATGATCATCTCAATAGATGCAGAAAAAGCATTTGATAAAATCCAACATCCATTCCTAATAAAAACACTTGAGAGCATAGGAATAAATGGACTTTTCCTTTAAATAGTCAGGAGCATATATTTAAAACCATCAGTAAGCATCATATGCAATGGGGAAAAACTGGAACCTTTCCCAGTAAGATCTGGAGTGAAGCAAGGTTGCCCAATATCACCATTATTATTTAATATCGTATTAGAAACACTAGCCTCGGCAATAAGAGTTGAGAAAGATATTAAAGGAATTAGAGTAGGCAATGAGGAAACCAAACTATCACTCTTTGCAGATGATATGATGGTATACCTAGAGAACCCCAGAGATTCTACTAAAAAGCTATTAGAAATAATTCATAATTTTAGCAAAGTAGCTGGCTACAAAATAAATCCCCATAAATCCTCAGCATTTTTATACATCACCAACAAAACCCAACAACAAGAGATACAAAGAGAAATTCCATTCAGAATAACTGTTGATACCATAAAATATTTGGGAATCTATCTACCAAAGGAAAGTCAGGAATTATATGAGCAAAATTATAAAAAAGTCTCCACACAAATAAAGTCAGACTTAAATAATTGGAAAAATATTAAGTGCTCTTGGATCGGCCGAGCGAACATAATAAAGATGACAATACTCCCTAAACTAATCTATTTATTTAGTGCTATACCAATCAGACTTCCAAGAAAATATTTTAATGATCTAGAAAAAATACCAACAAAATTCATATGGAACAATAAAAAGTCGAGAATCTCAAGGGAATTAATGAAAAAAATCAAATGAAGGTGGCCTAGCTGTACCTGATCTAAAATTATATTATAAAGCAGCAGTCACCAAAACCATTTGGTATTGGCTAAGAAATAGATTAGTGGATCAGTGGAAAAGGTTAGGTTCACAAGACAGAATAGTCAAATATAGCAATCTAGTGTTTGACAAACCCAAAGCCCCTAACTTCTGGGAAAAGAATTCATTATTTGATAAAAACTGCTGGGATAATTGGAAATTAGTATGGCAGAAATTAGGCATGGACCCACACTTAACACCTTATACCAAGATAAGATCAAAATGGGTCCATGACCTAGGCATAAAGAATGAGATTATAAATAAATTAGAGGAACATAGAATAGTTTATCTCTCAGACTTGTGGAGGAGAAAGAAATTTGTGACCAAAGATGAACTAGAGACCATTACTGATCACAAAATAGAAAATTTTGATTACATCAAATTAAAAAGCCTTTGTACAAACAAAACTAATGCAAACAAGATTAGAAGGGAACCAACAAACTGGGAAAACATCTTCACAGTTAAAGGTTCTGATAAAGGCCTCATTTCCAAAATATATAGAGAACTGACTCAAATTTATAAGAAATCAAGCCATTCTCCAATTGATAAATGGTCAAAGGATATGAACAGACAATTTTCAGATGAAGAAATTGAAACTATTACCACTCATATGAAAGAGTGTTCCAAATCATTATTGATCAGAGAAATGCAAATTAAGACAACTCTGAGATACCACTACACACCTGTCAGATTGGCTAAGATGACAGGAAAAAATAATGATGAATGTTGGAGGGGATGCGGGAAAACTGGGACACTAATGCATTGTTGGTGGAGTTGTGAACGAATCCAACCATTCTGGAGAGCAATCAGGAATTATGCCCAAAAAATTATCAAATTGTGCATACCCTTTGATCCAGCAGTGTTTCTATTGGGCTTATATCCCAAAGAAATACTAAAGAAGGGAAAGGGACCTGTATGTGCCAAAATGTTTGTAGCAGCCCTATTTGTAGTGGGTAGAAACTGGAAAATGAATGGATGCCCATCAATTGGAGAATGGCTGGGTAAATTGTGGTATATGAATGTCATGGAATATTATTGTTCTGTAAGAAATGACCAGCAGGATGAATACAGAGAGGACTGGCGAGACTTACATGAACTGATGCTAAGTGAAATGAGCAGAACCAGGAGATCATTATACACTTCGACAACGATATTGTATGAGGACATATTTTGATGGAAGGGGATTTCTTTGACAAAGAGACCTAACTCAGTTTCAATTGATAAATGACAGACAAAAGCAGCTACACCCAAAGAAAGAACACTGGGAAATGAATGTGATCTATCTGCATTTTTGTTTTTCTTCCCGGGTTATTTATACCTTCTGAATCCAATTCTCCCTGTGCAACAAGAGAATTGTTCGGTTCTGCAAACATATATTGTATCTAGGATATACTGCAACATATCCACCATATAAAGGACTGCTTGCCATCTAGGGGAGGGGGGGAGGGAGGGAGGGGGAAAAATTGGAACAGAAACGAGTGCAAAGGATAATGTTGTAAAAAAAAAAATTACCCTGGCATGGATTCTGTCAATATAAAGTAATTATTAAATAAAAATTTTTTTAAAAAGTTGTTTATATTCAGCTGGATTGAAGACCTCACATATAACCCTGGCTCTGTCAATTCCTTCTTGTGTGACCTTGAATAAATCGTGTAAGTGACTAAATCACTGAGTCTTAGTGACATCATCTGTAAAAGTTGAATAATAGATACCCTACCTGCCATGTGTGAGGATCAAATGGGATAGGGGATAGACAAACACTTTTTACATACTTGGAAGGATAAAATGGAGTTAATTTTTTTTAATAATTATAATTTTTTATCGACAGAACCCATGCTTGGATAATTTTTTACATTATCCCTTGCACTCACTTCTGTTTTGACTTTTCCTCTCCCTCCCTCCACCCCTTCCCCCAGATGGCAAGCAGTTCTATACATGTTAAATATGTCACAGTATATCCTAGATACAATATATATGTGCAGAACCAAACAGTTCTCTGTTGCACAGGAAGAATTGGATTCAGAAGTTAAAAATAATCTGGCAAGAAAAACAAAATTGCAAACAGATTACATTCATTTCCCAGTGTTCTTTCGTTGGGTGCAGCTGCTTCTGCCCATTATTGATCAATTGAAACTGAGTTAGATCTTCTTTTTGTCAAAGAAATTCACTTACATCAGAATACATCCTCATACAGTATCGTTCATGTAAGTCTCTGCAAGCTCTCTGTATTCATCCTGCTGGTCATTTCTTACAGAACAATAAAATTCCATAACATTCATATACCACAATTTATCCAACCATTCTCCAATTGATGGACATCCACTCATTTTCCAGTTTCTAGCCACTACAAATAGGGCTGCCACAAACATGTTGGACAAACAAACAGGTCCCTTTCCCTTCATTAGTATCTCTTTGGGGTATAAGCCCAGTAGTAGCACTGCTGGATCAAAGGGTATGAATAGTTTGATAAATTTTTGTGCATAATTCCAGATTGCTCTCCAGAATGGTTGGATTCATTTACAACTCTACCAACAATGCATCAGTGTCCCAGTTTTCCCACATCTCCAACACTGATCATTTTTTTTCCTGTCATCTTAGCCAATCTGACAGAGATGTAGTGGTATCTCAGAGTTATCTTATTTTGTATTTCTCTGATAAATAGTGATTTGGAACACTCTTTCATGTGGGTAGATATAGTTTCGATTTCATCATCTGAAAATTGTCTGTTCATATCCTTTGACCATTTATCAATTGGAGAATGGCTTGATTTCTTACAAATTAGAGTAATTCTCTATATATTTTGGAAAGGAGGCCTTTATCAGAACCTTTGGCTGTAAAAATGTTTTCCCAGTTGGTTGCTTCCCTTCTATCTTGTTTGCATTAGTTTTGTTTGTACAAAGGCTTTTTAATTTGATATAATTGAAATTTTCTATTTTGTGATCAGTAATGGTCTCTAGTTCATCTTTGGTCACAAATTTCTTCCTCTTCCACAAGTCTGAGAGGGAAACTATCCTATGTTCCTCTAATTTATTTATAATCTCATTTTTTATGCCTAAATCATGGATTCAATTTGATCTTGGTATATGTTAAGTGTAGGTCCATGACTAATTTCTGCCATACTAACTTCCCATTTTCCCAGCAGTTTTTGTCAAATAATGAATTCTTATCCCCAAAGTTAGGATCTTTGGTTTTGTCAAACACTAGATTGCTATAGTTGACTATTTTGTCTTGTGAACCTAATCTATTCCACTGATCAACTAATCTATTTCTTAGCCAATACCTAATAGTTTTGGTGACTGCTGCTTTATAATATAGTTTTATTTCACATACAGTTAGGCCACCTTCATTTGATTTTTTTTTCATTAATTCCCATGAGATTCTTGACTTTTTGTTCTTCCATATGAATTTTTTTTTTTAGATCATTACCTTTTTTTCCCTTGGGAGTCTGATTGGTATAGCATTAAATAAATAGATTAGTTTAGGAAGTATTGTCATCTTTATTATATTTGCTCAGCCTATCCAAGAGCACTTAATATTTTTCCAATTGTTTAAATCTGACTTTATTTGTGTGGAAAGTGTTTTATAATTTTACTCATATAATTCCTGACTTTCCTGTGGTAGACAGATTCCCAAATATTTTATACTATCAACAGTTATTTTGAATGGAATTTCTCTGTATCTCTTGCTGTTGGATTTTGTTGGTGATGTATTAAAATGCTGAGGATTTATGTGGATTTATTTTGTAGCCAGCTACTTTGCTAAAGTTATGAATTATTTCCAATAGCTTTTTGGTAGAATCTCTGGGGTTCTCTAGGTATACCATCATACCATCTGCAAAGAGTGATAGTTTGGTTTTCTCATTGCCTACTCTAATTCCTTTAATCTCTTTCTTGACTCTTATTGCAAAGGCTAGCGTTTCTAATACAATTTTGAATAATAATGGTGATAGTGGGCAAAATTGCTTCACTCCTGATTTTACTGGGAAAGGTTCCAATTTTTCCCCATTGCATGTGATGCTTACTGACAGTTTTAAGTATATGCTCCTGACTATTTTAAGGAAAAGTCCATTTATTCCTATGCTCTCAAGTGTTTTTATTAGGAATGGATATTGGATTTTATCAAATGCTTTTTCTGCATCTATTGAGATGATCATATGGTTTTGTCAATTTGGTTATTGATGTAGTCAATTATGCTAATAGTTTTCCTAACATTGAACTAGTCCTGTATTCCTGGTATAAATCCTACTTGGTCATAGTGTATTATCCTGGGGATGATTTTCTGCAATCTTTTTGCTAACATTTTATTTAAGATTTTAGCATCAATATTCATTAGGGAGATTGGTCAATAATTTTCTTTCTCTGTTTTCAACCTACCCAGTTTAGGTATCAGTACCATGTCTGTGTCATAAAAGGAATTTTGTAGGGCTCCTTCATTCCCTAGTTTTTCAAATAGCTTATATAGCATTGGGGCTAATTGTTCTTTAAATGTTTGGTAGAATTCACATGTAAATCCATCTGGTCCTGAGGATGTTTTCTTAGGGTGTTGATTAATAGCTTATTCTATTTCTTTTTCTGAAAATGGACTATTTAATCAATTTACTTCCTCCTCTGTTAATCTGGGAAGCCTATATTTTTGAAAGTAGTCATCCATTTCACTTAGATTATCAAATTTATTGGCATAAAGTTGGGCAAAGTAACTAAAATGGAGTTACTCTTGAAGAAATAGTAGGTGAACGAAATTTATGACCAAGATCTTTGAAGATGCAAGAGTTAACATAATTCCATTCTGTAGAAACTTTCTCTGGGCAATAATAGTTGTTTTCAGTATTTGAAAGTTCTCTAATCCAGTGAGATGGCCCTCACAATTCTTTTTCCAGTTATTAGCTAAATACAACTAATATACTTCCCTTTTTTTGTAAGTTGTACTTTATACCAGAGAGTTAGGTTCAGCAAACTCATTTCCATTATAAAGACCCCATTTGGAGTAGAAACTTTTAGTTAAATAAACAAATAGCCTAGAGAAAAGAAGGCAAATATTAAATACTATGTATAGATTAATTGTTTCCCCTTTCTTTAGACTTTACCAGGCATGGGTGTTTTGGTCATTCACAATCACCTTCCTAATCTGTCTCAACATTAAATATCTATAGGAACACTTTGTTAGAAATCAGGTTGCTCAAATATTCCTGAGATGGGAGCTTCAATGCTGAAGAGATCCAGATAGGTGTTATCTATTGCTAAATGCCTATTGTTTCCAGAAGCTACATGAAATCAGAAAATGTCTTACCTTTCCAATAGTGAACTGTTATTGCTGATAAAAATGAATATCTAGAATATACCAGTCCATCGCTTGGAAATGAACAAGGTCATTGAAAATATATCACAGGTTAGCTCTTAAAGAGTTAAGGAAGTCAGAAACATTTGCAAATTCCATTAACAAAAGCATATATGCCTGCTCTCAGAATATAGAAATATCCTGAAAACAGCTTGCTAGTAATACTTTTTATTTCCCCAATTGGCTTTATAAGAAGCATTAACAAAGTAGGACAAGCAGAGATTGCTCAAATAATTGACTTTCCAGGAAGAATCATTAATTTGGTCAAATTATCCTTTATTCTGGAACTACCATATGACTAATCTGTATATTACTTAAGTAATCTCATACTACTTATCTCATATTACTTATGTGTTTACAAGTGGGAGATTGGTTCGCTTCTTTCTGGCAGTGTAGAGAGCAATGTAATGTTAAGAATATGCAACTTTAGCCAGTAACAGGGATTGCAGAAGGAGGGACAGTTTAAAGCATCTGTTGGTCCATAAATAGTTGGGAATATCATTGTGCTAACCTGTCCCTTGCAGTTGGCAGTGCAATCAGTATACAGAAATAAATTTTGACTGCCATCAGAAACTTTTATAGTTAGCAATAAACACTGATTGTAAGCATAGCAATGTCTACCTACAGCATGAATTCTGTTTCTGTTATTTGATGCCCTAGGTATTCAGTTTCAGGTCCTGGTTTCTGGGTTATCTGTTTTAGGCTTATCTGGAATCCTAGGGGAACATGAGAAATGACAAAAAGTTATTTATAATTTCATTCTTTCAGATGGAATTGCCATTCTGTGTAGGCAAAATAGACCATCATTTATTGGAGTGTGGGATGTGAGCAGTTCTGGGAAGGTTTACTCTTGAGTTGTCCTACATTGCATTTTCATTAAATTTCAACTTTTGACTCAAGTATTGCTCTCTTTAGGCACTTCTTTCAAAATTCCAGTCACTTTACTAAGAAAGACAACAAAACCTTAATGTGAATGAATTTATCATATCATTTTCTTTTCTAACTGGAGGAAACTAGAACTATTTTGGCATCTTTGGAGAAGAAGATTTATCTTTTCTTTTATATTAAATTTTATTTTATTTTCTCAAAAATCCATGTTTTGTCCCCTCCACCCCCATTTTCAATAAGGAAGAAAAACAAAATCATTGTTACAAATACGTGTATTCAAACAATACAAATTTCTTAATGGTCCATGTCCCTGAAAATAAAAAAAAAAAAAAATAGAAAAAATTCTCAATGTGCTCTCTGATTTTTCTACTTTGCTATCATGTTTAATAATGAGTCTTTTGAAATAATAGTTGGAGATTGTATTGAGCAGAGCTTATAAGCCATCAAAGCTATTTGAGTTTACAATATTCTTATTGTATAAACTCTTACCTCAATCTGGGTCAATTTATATGTCTTTCCAGGTTTTTCTGCAAAAAAAAACTTTTTATGTTTTTCACATATCATAACTTTATACAATTTCACAATTTTAATGAGATTTATTAATTGCTAGCAATTGCAGGAATCATTAGCAAACATTAAAAAATGTTGCATTTAATAATATTTTGAACACAATAATACTTTGAGCATAGTGCTTCTCCAAAAATTTTAGTGTGTATTTTCTTTTTGTAGCATTTTTTTAGTGGAGGCTCAGATCTCACAAATACACTAGATCATGGGCACCATCAATATGACATTTCTGTGGGAGGCTGGGATATAAAAAAGATAAAGAAGCTTGTCAGAGCAAACATAGAAAGGGTGTTCCAGGCCTTGTATGAAGATCAGTGATAGTCAAGAATCTCAAATAGACATTCAGGATGAGATCACAAATCTTCTACTATTAGATACAGTTGGATACAATGAGTTGAGGCCATCAAGGTTTTAAACAACTAACGTGTAGAACTGAAGACAAAGCCAGTGTCTGTAGATGAATATTTGGGATGTGGTCTAAAAACAAGTAAGCAGGAAAATCAAATTCAATGAAAGGCATTTATTATCTGAACATGACCCAAGAATTCTGCTCAGCAGAGCCAGGTTCACTCTAATTTTAGACAATGCTCATTTTGATTTTCCTTCATTTTGCCAAATAAGAAATACATACATACATACATATATACATATATACATATATATATATACACACACACACATATATATATATATATGTATATATATGTGTGTGTGTCTGTGTGTGTGTGTATATATATCTATATATATGTATATATATATATATGTGTGTCTGTGTGTGTGTGTATATATATCTATATATATCTATATATATACATATACACATATATATGTATATATATCTATATATCTATATCTATATCTATATCTATCTATATCTATATCTATATCTATCTATCTATCTATCTATCTATATATATATATATATATCTGAGGTAATTGGGGTTAAGTGATTTGCCCAAAGTCACACAACTAGGAAGTGCTTAGTATCTGAGGCCAGATTTAAACTCAGGTCCTCCTGGTTTTAGAGCTGGTGCTCTATCCACTGCACCACCTAGCTGCCCCAACAAATATTTTTAAAGCAAAAGCAAAAGAATGAGAGAAAAATATCGACCAAACTGATCAATATATAAAAATAATGTGAAAATGTGTACAACATATCATAATTATGGATCTCCCCTCCTTTCTTCTGAATAGGGAATGTGTTCTAATTTTTTCTTTGGAGTCTTATTTTTTCTCCATTATTTTATTTTGAATTTTTTTTATAACTATTTTACATTGATTTATCTGGGTACAAGTTCTTAGCTTGTAAACTTATTGACACTGTGTTTTTTATTTTTCTTTCACTTTTTTTCCTCTTCTCTCTCCCATTCACTTCCTTTCCCCTCTATTTCTTTCCCTTCTTTCTCCTGCACTCTTATCTTTGAAAAACAGATAGATCAATTTAGTAACTTTTAAATAATAATTATTTTCTCTTCTCTCTTTTTCCTTTATTTCTCCTCTTCTCTATTTTTCTTCCACTCTCCTCCTTGCCACTTCAGCTCTACTTACATTGACTAATTGGTTGACCACATCATTCATGGTATTTTTCATTCAAACTGGCAAAGGAAAGGAAGAAGGAAGGAAAAAAGAGTGGGGAAGAGAGAGAGAAAGGAAGAGAGCAAGGAAGAAAGAAAAGTAGGAAAGAAGGCAAAAAGAAAGGGAAGAGGAAAGAAATGGAGGGAAAGGAGGACAGAAGGAGGGGGGAAAAGAAAGAGGGAGGATTAAAAATGAATAAAAGAAAAAAAAAGAAGGGAAGGAAGATCTTCATTGACCAGGAGGCAAGGTAAATGATGGTGGCTATCATCTTTTTAGCAGGAGAGTCACCACAAGCATGGTCAAGGATAGAGTCTAGAATTTGGAGTCTGGAGTCTGGAATCTCAAGTATGTAGTCTGAAGTTTGAACTCAAGCTCACACACATTCACTCATTCGAGTCTGCTTATTTCAAGTCCTCTCAGCCCTTAAATTCCTTAGTAAAATTACATTCCTAGAGCACACTGAGCATGTGCCAACTGTAGAACCATTACATCACCATATCACACTTAGTACTAAGTATATGTGAACTAGAGAACCAATATCTAATCAATTACACTGAGTAAACACACTGTTATTTTGAAAGTATCCTTATTTCAAATATACTATTCTCAGAGTTCCCCAATAACTGCAGCCCTCTACATCTCCAGCTTTCTTTTGTTTTAGAACACAGGTGGTCAAGTCCTCCCTGACTGCTCAAGAAGAGAGGTAAGAACACCAAAGGGAGGTAAGAACACCAAAGGGAAATGAGAAATCAAACCAGATATTGTTAGCAGGTTTCTTCTAGGTTGAAGGGTCTTACTTGAAACAGGTATATATAAATCCATCTGTATGAGAGGTATTACACAAGCACATAGTAATATAACACAGGCTAGTAGTGATGTAACTAACAACACGAATCAACATGAAAAATTATACATGTCATCACCAAGAAATAGTCCAAAACCAATCTATTATTCATCACTTCATGTGTCCCAGGGAATCCAATGATTCCTACAGATTTTGAAGTACTGCAACAATCTCATCAACAATTATTGATGTTCATGAGTCAATTGCCATAACCGCAATGCTCTTTCAGTAGTGGGCACAATCAGTGATGGAACCACACAATGTTTCTTGGGTCTTCTCCTTTGCTTCAAGAGTTTGCTCTGTCTCTCTCAAAGCTTCTTGAGTTTCTTATGGAAGCTGGCATGGTGAGTTTAAAGGATTGTCTCCCCTAAAAATGTGATATAATGGTTATAATTGATAGTTAAGCCAAATACTGGATGCATCGATTGGATATCTACTATAAATTTCTGAAAGTCAGTTAAAGTGTTCAACTTCTTTGTTCTTAAAGAAAGCTTTTGTACTATAAGCACCTTATGATATGCTGCATAATCTAAATATTGAAAAGGGGCATGTCTTTGAATTTTTCTGGAGCTATATGCAATTTGTAGTTCCTTAGTATTTTTACAGTCTTTTGTAGAAATACTTCTAACATTTGCTCCTCAGGTGCATACCCCAAGATATGCTCCATATAATGTAATAAAAAAACTTTTGAAAATGCTTTTCTTACTAGAGTAAGAGCAGCAGAAACATACATTTGACACAGAGTAGGGCTATTTTTCATTCCCTATGGCAACACTGTCTATTCATATCTTTTATAAAGCTCAGCTAGATTGAAGGGCAAATCTTTTCATATTCTCCTTTTCCAGAAGGATAGAATAGAAACAATCCTTCATGTTTCTATGTTTATAACCCAAAGAGGCCATTCTCTAGGCAATTGAGTAGGAGACAGAAGTCAAGGCTGAAGAATTCCCATAGTTTCCATCTGTTCATTTACTTTTCTCAAATCAATCAACATCCTCCACTTTCCAGATTTCTTTCTTACAACAAATACAGGTGGGGGGGGGCAAGATGGCGGAGAGGAGGCACACAACTGTGTAGCTCCGCACTTTCTCTCACTATCCATTTCATTACAAGCCTCTGAATTAATGCTTGACTGAATTAAAACCCACAAATAGTTACCAAGAGAAGCCATCCTTGAGATTCGCCAAGAAAGGTCTGTTTTTACTGGAGGGCTGGGACGGTTTTAGATCAGGCGCAGGCAGCGGGCAGTGGCAGTGACAGCATGGGAGCAGACTGGAGAGGGGGTGGGGAATGATCACAGCCCTCTCTGCGGGGAGAGGTTCGCTACAGGACTGGATATTTTGCCCTGGCAGCAAGTCAGCAGCCCAGCAGAGAAGCTAAAAATACTGGGGCTGAAGAATACAACCCCAAACAGCTGGAGTCTCTCAGGACCTGGCCACCCCTCCCCCACAGTGTCTCAGCACGCTCTGGGATCTCAGAATGCAGGCGCAGCACAGTCGGGCTAGTGCCTCACTGCTGCCCCCACAGTCTGTAGAGGAAGCTCGGTAACACCACCCAGCCCCTCCCCCAAAGAAAGACTCCAGTTTTTTCTTTTTTTTTCTTTGCTAGTTTGTCTTTGATTATTAGATAGAATGAGCAAGAAACTGAAGAGGACTTTAACCCTTGACAGCTTCTATACAGATAGAGAGCAGACTGTAAATCCTGAGGAGACTAAAAACAGACAGTCTCCAGGTGAATCCCCAAAGGAGGAGATCATCTGTTCCTCAGCACAGATGAATCTCATAGAGGAAATTAAAATGGCTCTCACAAGAGAGCTAGAAGAAAAATGGGAAAAGGAGAGGGAGGCTTGGCAAAAGAGCCTGAAGAAATCATCCCACTCAGTTAAAGAGAGAGTGGATAAAGAAATAAAATCCTTGAAAAATAGGATTAGTGAACTGGAAACAGAAAACAGCTCTCTAAAAAACAAAATTGGCGAAATGGAAAAAAATTCCACAGAACAAAAGAACTCAATGGGACAATTAGAAAAAGATTTTAAAAGAGTGAGTGAAGAAAACGCTTCATTAAAAATCAGAATCGAACAACTGGTATTGAATGACTCGAGGAGACAAGAAGAATCAGTCAAGCAAATCCAAAAAAATCAAACAATGGAAAAGAATGTTAAATACCTTCTGGGGAAGACAACAGACCTGGAAAACAGATCCAGGAAAGACAATCTGAGAATTATTGGACTCCCAGAAAAGCATGATGAAAAAAAGAGCCTGGACACTATTTTCCAGGAAATTATCAAAGAGAACTGCCCAGAAGTCATAGGAACAGAGGAAAAAATAAACATTGAAAGGATTCATTGATCACCTACTGAAAGGGATCCTAAAATCAAAACACCAAGGAATATAGTGGCCAAATGCCAGAACCCTCAGACGAAGGAAAAAATACTGCAAGCAGCTAGAAAAACCCAATTCAAGTATCAAGGAGCCACAATAAGGATCATCCAGGATCTGGCAGCATCCACCTTAAAGGATTGAAGGGCCTGGAATATGATATTCCGAAAGCCTGAAGAACTTGGTATGCAACCAAAAATAACTTACCCAGCTAGAATGAGCATCTTTTTCCAGGGAAGAAGATGGACATTCAATGAAGTAAGTGAATTTCACCTATTTTTTATGAAAAAGCCAGAACTTAACAAAAAGTTTGATCTACAAATATAGAACTCAAGAGAAATCTAAAAAGGTAAAGATTAATCTTGGGAACTATATTTCGACTATAAAGATGTATAAAGAATACATGTATACCTTGTTCTAGAAACTGATGTGGAAAGTACATTGTACCAGAAAAAGGGTAAAGTGGGGGTAGTACATCTCATGAAGAGGCATAGGAAACTTATTATATCTGAGAGAAAGAATGGAGGGGGATGAATATAGTGGGTATCTTACTGCCTTCAGAATTGGCTTTAAGAGAAAAATTTTAGACATATTCAATCTATGGTGAAACTTCTCCCACCTCATTGAAAAGTGAGAAGGGAAAAGTGAAAAGGGAAGGAATAAGCTAAGCAGAAGGGAATACGGAAACTGGGAGGGAAAGGGGTAAGATAGGGGGAGGAACTCTAAGGCGGGGGGGAGGGATACTAAAAAGGGAAGGCTGTGAGAAGCAAGTGGTGCTCACAAGCTTAATACTGGGAAGGGGGGTAAGGGGAAAAGAAGGGAGAAAAGCATAAACCGGGGTTAACAAGATAGCAAGTAATACAGAATTGGAGTCTGTATCAGTAAACCTGATGCTGCTACTTCTCCTGGGTGTTAGACCACATATTGTCTACCTGTCTTATGTCTATATGGGTTATATCAGCTACTGGGATATTAGCTACACATTCCCCAGTTTTCCACATCAGTGTATGGATGAAGACTATTTTGTATGTACTCTCAGGAGGTGAAATGGTTAAGTCTACTGTACCTGGAGGCAAAAGATACATAAGCTGGAGAGGAACAGATTTCACCTCTCCAGGAGGTATCTCAGTAGTCTCAGCTGCTTACAACTCTATCCTCTCCAATTGTAATACCTTTCTCCCATCAGGTTGCTTCTTGGCTGATTGATCATGTTGGAGTACTGAAATTCTAAAGACTCTCTGGGTGTAACATCAGTTGCCATCATTCTTCAAGTGTTTTTTTTTTTCCTTGGGCTCTGGAGCTGAGCCCCGCTTCCCGATTCCCAGAGTCAATCTACATTCTGATGCCCAATGGAAGCCTCTATTGCATTTTGGACATGAAGTTTTGGGTCTTGTTCTCCCACTCTGTTCTTACTCTATCTTTATGCCAAAATTGAGCTTTCAGATGCCCTACTGTACCACATTGAAAGCATTGATGAGTCTCTCTGGAAATCCCTTGCCAAAAGGGAACCTGTCTTCCCATGTTCACATCTTGAGAAGTCTGCATCATAGTTTGGGTATAAAAGGTATTTGTGCCCACTGTGGCATCGCGTCTTATGATCTCCTCTAAAGGAGCATCCTTGTGTTGTCCTAGTATAATTCTTCTACAAACTTCATTAGCATTTTCTCTAGCAAGTTATCTTATCATAATTTCTGTTGCTACATTTTCACTGATAGTTCCTATGACAACTGTCAGCAGACATCCCATGAAATCAGCAAAGAGTTCATTTGGACCTTGTGCTATTTTTGTGAAGGTTTCCCCTCTATCTTGTTTTCCTGGAAGGGTGCCCCATGCTTTGATAGCAGCAGCAGCAATTTGCTTATATGCTGCTATAGGGTAATTAATCTGTGGTAAAGTGCCTTCATAAAGACCTAATCCTGTTAATTAGTCAGAGGTGACTGGTATATTAACTTCAGTTTGCCTATTTATTTGGGCTTATATTCCACAGGATTCACTATACTCAGAAAGCCACAAGTTTTGTCCAGGTTCTAAAAATATGTTTGCAATAGATTTCCAATCACTAGGGATTAAAATTTCATAAGCCAATTTCTCTAATACCATTTTAACATAAGACAATGTAGACCCATAAAGAGTGCAAGCTTTTTTTAAGATCTTTGATCATTTCCAGATTAAAACAAACATATTTTCTTTTTTCTTGACCTGAAGAGTCAGACTCTTCAATCACAATCATAATTCAATCAAATATTCTATTCTCAAATCAGATGTATCCTGTCCTTCCTCTTTAGCTTTAATTAGTATCCTTTGCAATTGTGTCATAGAGGATGGATAAAGCTGCTGCATGGGTGGTGCTGATGGTATCACTGCCCCACCCACTCCTCCTCCTCCCTCCATCCATGAAGGTAAAATTGAAGGAGGAGGGTCAGGAGATGAGGAATACCCTAAGGTGCCTGCTTAGGTGTAGGAGGAAGTGAAACTGAACTGTGAAAGTGAGAAGCACCACATTCTTTAAGCTCACCAGTACAGTACTTAGCTCCTTTCTTGTCCAAGTTTCCATGCTTTTCAGCTGCTTTATTAGTACCATCCCCTTCCTGCTCTTTCTCCTCACATTTCCTTTTCTGACTATCCACATTAATTTTGTTTCCTTTTTTTTTTAGAACTTATGGGCTCTTTTAAAGCTAATATTATAATGTTGTATATAAGGAATGTTTCCTCAGGAATTGAATCAGGACCTTTAGCTTTATAATATTCAGTTAGTTGTTTTCCCATTATTTTCCACATATCTAGTTCTAATTTGTCTTCCTTAGAAATCCAAGGAGACATGCACTCTAATATATTTAAGAGTCCAGTAATCTGTTTCCAAGTTACCAACAAACCTTGCTTCTTTATTAATCTAACTATGCATGCTACATCCTTCCCTTTTCTTAGTATTTGCCCCATTTCAGCTGAAAAACAAAAGTGACTAATTTAGTCCTTACTAAAGTTTCCTGCTTGTTTATTTTTGTACTCCCCCTATTTCTGGTTCACAGGGATTTCTCCCCTGAGCTTATGGTCATGTCAGTCAAATTGCTGAATGTAGGTCCTTAAGTCCAGAGTCTCAAAACATAGTGTGCTTCTTTTAGGGTCCTCCATTAAGTGCCAAAATGTAATGTCCAGGCTAGCTTTCTAGAGGATCTATGGATGGGCCTTGGTCTCAGTAGGAGAGTCACTACAAGCATAGTCAGGGAGTTGGGTCTGGAGTTAAAGTCTGGAGTCTGGAGTCTGAACTGGAGTTCACACATACTCACTCACTCAAATCTGCTTATTTCAAGTCCTCTCAGCCCTTAAATACCTTAGTATAATTACATCACTACAGCCCACTGAGCATGTGCCAACTGTAGAACCATTACATCACCACATCACACTTAATACTAAGTATATATGAACTAGAGAATCATTATCTCACCAATCACACTGAATAAACATCCTGTTGTAAGTATCATTGTTTCAACTATACTTTTCCAGAGTTCCCCAACATCTGTGGTCCTTTACATTTCCCCAATAATAATCTCTCTTTTAAAATTTTGCTTCTTTTTCTTTATTAAATCTTTTTATTTTTAAAACATATGTATAGATAATTTTCAATATTCAGTCATGCAAAACCCTGTATTCATATATTTTTCTCCCTCCTTTTCCCCCACTCCCTTTAAAAAACAACAAGCAAACAATAATAAAAAAGTGAAAATATTATTTTGTGGTCCACATTCAGTATCCATAGCCCTCCCTCTGGATGCAGATGGCTGTCTTCATCATAAGACAATTGGAACTGACCCAAATCATCTCACTATTGAAGAGAGCCAAGATCATAATTGATCATTATATAATCTTGCTATTGTCATATACAATAATCTGGTTCTACTTACTTAATTGAGCATTAGTTCATGTAAGTCTCTCCAGGCATCTCTGAAATCATCCTGCTAGTTATTTCTTATAGAAGAATACTATTTCATAGCATTCATATACCATAAATTATTCAGCCATTCTTTAATCGATGGGCATCTACTCAGTTTCTAGTTCCTTGCCATTACAAAAGAGGCTGCTACAAACATTTTTGCACATAGAAGTCCTTTTTTATGATATTTTGGTGATATAGCCCTAGTAAAGACACTGCTGGATCGAAGTGTATGCATAGTTTGATAGTCTTTTGACATAGTTCCAAATTACTCTCTAGAATAGTTGGATCAGTTCACTTCACCAACAATGTATTAGTCCCAGTTTTCCCACATCTCTTACTACAGTAATCATTATGTTTTCATATTATTTTTGCCAGTCTGAAAGGTGTATACTCACTCATAATCTCTGTGATTCTACATTCTTGGCTATCTCTTCTTTGGCATTGTTTCCCATATCATCATACCGACCCATGTCAATCTTTCTCATTCTGTATCAGTTTTCCTTGCCTTTATGCTTTGTGTTCTCTGGATCTCCAGTTCTATTGTCAGTAAACTACATCTAATTTTAGATATGTATAATCCCTATGGAAATTGCTTAGTTTATATTTTGTATTTAATTTTCTATGTACATGTTTTCTTCAATTACAATATGAGCTCCTTGGAGACAAGAACTGTTGAATTTTTGTCTTTCTATCCTCTGAACCTAGAAGAGCATCAGGTTTATAAAATGAGTTTAATAATATTTGTTGATTCAAACTGATGCAAAAAAGCCACAAAAACAACCCCCCAATTTCTTAATGTTTCCCTAAATTTATATTTTATACTATTATTCAAATGACATAAGATTAGAATGGCATGATTAAATTAATACTGATTGTCAAAAGAGGGCGTTCCAAACATTTTAGTGTTTTATGTTGATGCATTCATTTGCTTAAAAAATATCTGTGTTGCTTCAGTCAAATGCTAGAAGAATCTATTTCCTGTTCACTTGAATTTTTATCTATTAGAATAAGAAATGGAATGGGGATGGAAAGGTTTGCATAAAAACACATCCTATCTTCTCTGGTTTTCTTCTAAAATTCTCTTCAAATTTTCTTTCCTCCACATGACAGAAAGGTGATGAGAAAAGAAAGACAGAAGTTTTTTGCTATTGAAAATTAATTGGTTTAAAGCATTAATTAATTAATTAATTAAAGCATTAATCCTTGGGGATCCTTCCCAACAACTATATTAAAACTAACTTTCTACAAGGTATTTGTTGTCCATCCCCAAGATTTCCCCTCCCCAAACTTTTTTTTCCAGTAAGGATTCCCTACTGAGATTAACTTGCTTAAATTAATTTACATTCATTTGATTTGCTGGGCCTCAGCTAGATAATCTCAGCAACTATTGGCAGTCTGTAACTTTTACAGATTGTTTCATAAAGAAAGATCTTCAGAAATTGTATTCCAAAAGAGTCTGCACCTCTTATATAGGAGAGAATATATATTTTAGTAGTAATTTTGGACAAAAATTTCAAATGGCTTCTGAAAAAATTATATTAAAATTAAAATTGGAAGGATAACACAAGAAACTATAATTGCTCATTAACATGTATTTTCCCCATTTGTGTTGAAAGATACAATGCCCTTACAATAATTCAGGATTATAAACTAGAATTAATATCATTTCACTCTCCCTAAAGTTTTCTACTAAAATTATTTGCTAAATTTTGCTTAGTCTAAGTTTATGATATCTTATATTTACTCCTTTCTCCCTAATCATTCATTGCACATAGGTGTGTAAGCACATGTATGAATTGTACATACATATATAGACAGAGATGGAGAGTATCAGTACATGTATATGCACATTTATAAATAATATCTCCTTTTCATCCTATGACTAGCAGGCTGACTATACAATGATTATTTTTTCAGCTATAACAATCTTAAAAGATCATCTTCTAAGTTATAGAGAGGCTGAAATGTGATTCCTTAAATGAATACTCAGAATGATGAAAGCACAGTTCCTTGAAATATCACAACAAGTATCCTAGTCCTAGGATGATAGAATATAATCTGTCCTTTGGCCCTATACTGGAAACCATTCCAACTTGGGAGAATCTGGGAAAATTTTCATTTTGCCTAGATGGAATTCATCTGCAAGGACAATAAGGATTCTGAATGACCCTGACTTATTGGAAAATTTGGTAAGGATATGTGAAAAAATATGATGACTAAATTTGAAATATGTTTTTACCATGGAGACTTTCTAATTCTCTATTAAGATTCATTCAAGACAGCATAGGGGTGGGAAGGAAATCATTCCATGAAATGTATGCAAATGGACCTCTACAATTCCTCTTAGCATTCATGCTTTGTAAAACTACAGATTAGATACAGGGAATTTCTGGAGGGTACAACCTTCGCTTCTGAAAAAGGTTTATTTTTTTAATATCCAGTTCTAAAATGTGATCATTTAATTATTATCAAACAAAGTTAACACCATGATTCCTTCACCTTGATTCTGTCTCTGATAGGTGTATTAAAGAAAAGAGAAAAGAGTTTAGAAGACATAAGATAATTTTGTTCAACATCATCATTTTATGGATTAGGAAACTAAGGACCATGTGATCTATGTAACCCAAGGTTATATAGAAACTTAATGTTCTGTATCAGCTCTGGTATTTCATATTCTCATATTTCACATTAAATTTGGTTTTTCTTTTTGAGAGCATCTAATTCTGAAATCTTAGAGAAAGCAAATTTTAGGAAATTTCCAAAATAAATTCATGCATGAATTCATTCTACAAATCTTTATGGAATGTCTACCCCATGCAAAAAACTCTTCTTAATTTTCAGGGGCTTTCTGTGAACTCTCACAAAGCTATCAGTCCAAGGAGAGATAAGACACATATTTAAGCAATTAATACAAATCAGAATGTCAGATCTACACAAAAATGTTGTAGAATTCTATTAAAACTATGGGGAAAGCACATTTTCAGCTTGAGGAATTAATGAAAATTTCACAAAGGAAGTGACACATATCTTGGGCAATGGGATCATTCATCATTTATTCATGGTCTTTAAGAGACATCTGTCTACACAATGTTCCCATGCTGGCACCTCATCAGAAGAAGCTTAATAGCTGTTTCACTTTATGGTTAGATACTTTGGACTTGATTTAAGTGACTTCTAATTTCTTGTTTGATTTTTAATATAATCTTGACCTACTATTCTTTTAGTAACTACTTTCCCTTTTATCTCTTCATTTACTTTCATTATTTTCCCTGAATTCATGCTAGAATGTGTTCAAATAAGATTCTTAAATTAAGTTGCTCTTTTGGTCTTTGGATCTGGTGCCTTAGTTTCTCTTGGTTTTCCTCAATATGAGAACATACTTTTTGGGAAGTTTATCTAATAATCTGATTTAGTAATCTTTCTGACTGTATAAATGGCTCAAAATATATTTTGTTTGTCTCTAAAGCTGCCCCTTTCTTCTAATCTCTTGAAGAGGGCTGGAACTCTGAAAAGGTATACATGAGACTCAGTATGATTGATGAGATAATGATTCTGAAGCTAAGCACATACTTAGTGTCTTACTTAATGTGATATAATGATGCAATGTTCTACAGCTGGCTCTTGCTCAGTGGGCTGTATTGATGTAATCGTACTGAAGTATTTAAGAGCTGGGACAACTGGGAATGCTCTCTCAGTCACAGCTCTCAGGCACAGACATAAGAGAAGATACAAGACTTCCAGATGGATGCCATCTTTGACCAGACACGTGACCCTTCTGCCTCCTTCACTCCTCCATTAAGACCAAGGACTTGGGCTAATCCCGAGGTCCTTCAGAGAGCTAGTCCAGACTTTACCATCTTTGAAGATATTATTCACATTTTTGACCTATTACTTAGTATCTCCCTTCCCCATACTATTGCCTGAAGATATGATCAAACTGATAAAGGGAAAGTTTTTAATAGATTTCAATTGTCTTCTGAAGTGAGAAATTCTTCTCTGGTATAGGAAGTAGTGTTGAAATTAGGAGGGAGATAACACCATTGAGAAAAACCAAGTAGCCTAGTTTGATTAGAAAATAGGATTCATCAAAAGAAATTATATGAAATCAAACTGATAAGAATAGTGCTAAATTGTTTAAGGCATTGAATACCAGGCTAAGGAATCTATAGCTAGTGTGTAATTTTGGGATTGTGGAGAGAAAGTGGAAATAAAATATTTTTGCACAGAACTATTCATTAGGAAAATAATTCTAATAGTTTTGTTAAAGATGGATGAAAGAAGAGAGATCCTGACACCATGGAAAGATTTTAGGTATTGCAGAAATCTGACTGAGGGGAAAACCACTTTTATTTTCATTAATTGCAATTGAGCATCTCTTTCAATTATTTAAAAAGAAAGCACTATTTTAAGAAATTTGTAGGTTTTACTAAAGTGTCAATAGGGTCCATAGCAAATCCACACCCCCCCCAAAAAAAAACAAAACAAAACAAAAAAAGTGAAGAATTCATGGCCCTAAAGGAAAGCCAGAAAAATAATAGTCTCAAGCCTCAGTTTTCATACATGTAAAATGTGTAACTTTTAATTAATAATCTCTCATGTTATTTTTATAAGGTGTGATTCTAACCAGCCCTGGAATAAAACTGAGCTTTTCAGACAGATGTAAAAATGTCTGTCGTCCCCATCACTTGATATTGAATATGGAACAACTTGCTCTTTCTACCTTGTGGGAATCTTTTTGACAGGGAAGAGAGCTGAATATGTAATGTATGAATTTTGTGATGCAAAATATTGTATACCAGCCTTAACTATATATTATTGTTTTCCATAAAGTAATCCTTGTGGAAATCATGTCAGATACCTTCTATGTAGCCATAGAATTTCAGAAGCCATAGAAACCAATTCTAACATCGTCTCTGGTAACAGGAGGTTTGATGATTCCACTTAATTTTTCTGGGCAGTACTTTTTTGAATGCATAAGCCATTGTGGCATGTTGCACTACTAATGATGCACCTTGTATTTCTGCTCCAGTTCCAGCTCTATAAAACTAAGGGATCACAAAACAACTCACAAAAAAAAAAAAAAAAAAAAAAAAACTTATGAAAACACAGGTACCAGATTGCTTCTCCTTCCTCTTACTGTGAAAGTGTGGCACCCTGGTCCACAGAGACCAAAATTGCCTGGATTTGGTAATATAGAAAAGATAGACAATTCCTTTGGGGGATATTCAGAGTTGTAAAGAATGTTAGATGCTTGTACATTTTCCAGCAAGTTCTTTCAGAGGAGGATTTTTTTCTTTGTCTTTCTTTTCTTTCTTTCTTTCTTTCTTTTTTTTTTTTTTTTTGATCAAGTTGCTTGATTGAGGAAGCTATCAGGAGAAGGTAAGGAAATATTCTAGTCATAAACTTACTTTGCTAACTTATGTCAAAAGCCACTTAATCTCTGTGTTGTAAAAGCACTCTGAGGTACTATAAAAACAGAATACTTATTTACATGCCAAGTGACTGGTATCTGTGCTTTATCTCATTTTTCCTTTCTTTTAGTGAAGATTATGCAGGAAAAAATCATTTATTACACAAATATTTACTGAACACTTAAAATAATATTTATAATAATAATAATAATAGCCCTGATATAGTACCTGCTATTTTTCATGAATGGTGGTAAGTGCTTTATAGATGTTAACTCATTTGATACCACAGCATCTGGAGAAGTATGTGACTAGTTTAGTGTAGAGTAAGTATTATGGTAGAGAAAAGGTAAGTGAGGCAGTGAGACAGAAACACAAATCAAAGACATTATTATTGTCCTCTTGAAACTTGACACCTACCAAGATAAATAAGATATACATAGATTAAATATGAAAAAAGAAGTCATTAGAAAAGATCATAGGCTAATTCCACAAACATGTTAGTAAGCACTTACTATGTATAATGCTATCTCTTAATTAGTAAGGTTATTTTTTTATTATAGCTTTTTATATACAAAACATATGCATGGTAATTTTTCAACATTGACCCTTGCAAAAACTTGTTTCAGCTTTTCCCCTTCTTCCCTCCACCTCCTCCCCTAGATGGCAGGTAGTCCCATACATGTTAAATATGTTAAAGTATATGTTAAATATTATATATATATATATATGTGTGTGTGTGTGTGTGTGTGTGTGTATGTATGTATATATATATACACACACACATACATATTTAAAGTAGTAAGTTTAAAAAGAATAAAAATAACTTACATTTTGCCTCAAGAATATCATATTCTATAGAAAATACTTTAAATGTTTTAGTGCAATTTTAAGTTATTAAATAAAAACTACATTAAGAATTTTTGGACATGCCCTACTGACATCACAGATTTGAAAGTGGAAGGAACCTTAGTCCCATCGTCTTCTTTTACAATGGAAAAACCTGGAGCCAAGAGAGGCAGGAGTAGTCACATAAGGATAAGTGATAATGTCAGAATTCGAATCCAGGACCTATCTCCAACTATAGTGTTCCTCCTTTTATATATAATAACGGAATCATTTTAAACAAAGAACAAACCAGGTCACAGCTAAAGCTCAGTAGTGGTAACCCCAGATGCTAATAAAAAAGATATTATCCCATCAACAAAATTTCTGTACTCTAAGCAATTCATGCATCAGTAATTGGTACTGTAAACTTACTTTAAAAAAACCTAATC
Source organism: Antechinus flavipes (assembly GCF_016432865.1). NCBI lineage: Eukaryota > Metazoa > Chordata > Mammalia > Dasyuromorphia > Dasyuridae > Antechinus > Antechinus flavipes. The sequence continues at coordinate 336,967,539 of NC_067400.1, read as the reverse complement.
ATAAACTTTTACTTCTCACTTCTCTCTATGGACCCACTGCATTATCACTTTTGCTTATATACACAATATTTCTAATATTTGCCCTCTTTTCTCCACTTCTTTGGATCTTATCCAATACTTCATTACTTCTTCCTTGAACCATTAAATAGTCTCCTTACAAATGGTTCCATATTCAATCCCTCCTACACACTCCTGCCAGAATCATTTCCTTAAAATATAGCTTTTATATGACACAAGACATTCTGGAAAATAAATGTTTTGAATTCATAGGAGGAAGAAGTTGCTCCCTAAGTTGGAGTAGTCAGGGAAGATTTCAAAGAGGAAGAAAAAGTTCATCTGGGAGTTGAAGAATTGACAGAATTTGCATAGTGAAGAACAGGGGAATAAATAGAGGAAATGGAAGTTCAAAAAAGACATTGCAATTGCTAGGTACCTCCTTACTAAGTGGAATATCTGAGTGGGAAAGTGGATAGAGCACTGGGTCTGAAGTTAGGAAGATGAGAGTTCAAATTCAGCCTTAGACACATATTAGATGTTTTACCCTGAGCAAGTTATTTAATCTCTATTTATCTTAATCTACTGGAATAGGAAATGGTAAACCATTTCAATAATTTTGCCAAAAGAAAAAATCCACAGATAGTATGGGCATGCAATGGTCCTTGGAATTGTGAAGAGTTGGACACAACTGCTTAGTGATGGAATGAAATAGAATTTTTTGGTCTTCCTTTCTATATTGGCTTTGTCTGACTCCTGAGAATTTGTCTGGGGAAGGAGCTGTGACTGCTAGACCTAGGTTATTTCATTTTCTTAGATAATCCATATGGGAGCAATAGAAAGTGAAGAATCCCACATGTTTTCCCTGGAGAGGTCCCATTATACAAAAGTCTTTTAAATTGTTCCATCCTCCCATTCACCTCTGAGTATGTAAACATGCAGCGTGCCCTAGCTAAAACGTTCTAGTTCCTCTCCATGGAACCAATATTACAGGCAGTCAAAGTAACAAGCAGTAGAGTACATGATGAATGGGACTGTGTAAGCACAAGAGCTATATTTAATATTTTAAAATGAATTTATTTTTATCATCATACTATGCTCCAATATCACTCTCCTAGAGCAATGAGGTGATGGTTATCTTTTTGTTTTATTTTGTTTGTTTCTTTATTTGTTTGTTTTGGTGACATCAAATCATATTGTAAAATCTTATGTTCCTAGCAAACAGTAAATCATCTCTTTTTTTAGTACATTTTATTAATTTTGTTTTAAAATCTCCCAATTGTGTGTAAAACCTTTCTAACATTAATTTTTTTGAAAACTTTTGTCCTGCCCTGCCTCCAGCCCCTTGAAAAAGCAAGCACTATGATATAAATTAGACATGTGAAGTCATGCAAAATATATTTCCAAATTAGCCATGTTGCAAAAGAAACCACAAAAAAAAATAAGGAAAGTAAAAATACATATATAAACTTTAATCTTCATAAGTTCTCTGTCAGCTCTTCTTATAAGACATGTAATTTTCTTCATATCATCATTGATAGAAGGAAGCAATTTTTTAAAAACTTTGGTTAGGTCATATGAATGTCTGATTTTAATTCCTATACTTAGCTTTTCAGAGTAATAAATACCTGTTCAGAATTTGTCATCTGACTGTGTCTATTGCAATTAATTCTTAATTGATTTCTTTGCATGTTGGGAAATGGTTTCAGGAGTGATTCTGGCTCAAATACTATATTAATTGCCTCTCCCTTCTCTAGTCTGTACTTGTAGAACTACCAGACTAATCATGAAAAGTAAAACTTTCATGATAGGTACTAGCTACCTAAATTTAGTAAAAACACTCTATGACCCTTTTTTTATTTTGGCATTCATACTTATCCACAAACTATCACAATTTCTTTTCAAAGCTTAGGTCTAGTAGTTCCCACAGGAAGGGTCTACTGGTTGCTCCTGCCACCACCCACCTCCATGACATTACTTTATACAAACTATTTTTCTCTGTTCTTCTCCTCCTCTTCTTTAAACCTCTGTAAATCCTAAATCTTATTCCTGTTTTAGGTCCAGCTATACCTTTTCTGTGAAATCTTCCCTTATCAACCCTACTCCAGGAAGCCTTGCATTGCAACAGCAAACTCATCTAAACATAGTCTTTTAAAATTAAAAAAATATATATTTAGTTTATCTTTACATGAATATATCTTATTTCTCTTATCCAGGTTCTAAACTCCTTGAGGGAAGAATTTGTGGAAGTTTTTACTTGTATTTGCTTTCCAATTAGGCAAAGTAGTACATATCATAATTTCTTAGGTACACTAGGTACTCAACAAATATTTGCCAGATGTTTAACAGGTATGACTAAGAGAAACCTAGAAAAAAATAAGTTTTTTTTTAAATTTAAGTTAAGTTAAATGATGAGCTGGCATTGGGTGTCTCTCCCTATGGAAAGATGTCAGATTTAATGCTTGAAGATTATGATAATGATGATGATGATGATGAAGATGATGATGATGATTCTGGAATATGTGTGAAAAAAATCTACTTAATGATGATGGTTGGGCTTATGGGAATTGGTGAGAGCACTGAGAGAGTAGGGATAAATAGAAAAAGGGGAAAAGTCTGTGGTGGAACCTGTAATGACACATACAGTGTATATTGACAGGGCATGAGCTAATTATTCCAAGCCTCTTGTCTAACCATTCTATATGCATAGTGGTTGATGGACACATGGCTTTCAGTTAGAAGTAGTTAATCTATTAATTTTCTACTGATTAGTTATGATAGCCAAGTTTGCCCCCAGAGAAGAGATAAGAAAGTTTGATCTACCCTTCACTATTGTATCTAGAATATGTACTAAATAAACACATGCCTGAACACATTTTGCTGCATTGATAAGAATACTAGACTTGGAGATCCCTGAACTTGAGTCATGAGAATATCGTCTGAATTAATTCTCTCTCTCTCTCTTCTCTCTCTCTCTCTCTCTCTCTCTCTCTCTCTCTCTCTCTCTTTCTCTGTGTGTGTGTGTGTCTTTTTTTCTTTTCACTTAATGAATTTTTTTCCCTGTATGGAAATGATAATTTATATCTTCAAAAAATTTATGTCATCAATGTATTCATGTATGTATTTTGTTAATTTATTTAATAAATACTTATTGTTATCATAGGATCACAGATTTAAAGATGAAAAGCTCAGAGATTAGTTACTTTAATCCTCTCTTTTTTTCTCCTCTCACTTCATTTAACAGAACAAACTTCTTAAATGTCTAGTAATGAAGTAGATTTTCCAAGATCCTGTTGACAGGAAACGGCTTTTCCTATGTCCTCTTTCTAATGTGCCTTGTTATTCTTTTTTTTTAAAGCATCTATGATAGGAAGTGTTCTATGACTGAGAGCAGAAAAATTGTTTCTATTCTCAAGATATTTACTGTGCATTGGGTCAGTGAACAAAGAGGAGAGGGAGGTAGATAATGCAAATTTTCACAATTAATTCCTTATATTCTTTTTAGCACTAATTTGATTATTGACTACTTATATAATTTTAAACAATGAGTGAACAAATAAATGAGTGGATGAAAAGTCTTCATAGGGGAAGCAAGTGTAGCTTTCAGAAATGAAAATAAATTTTGAACAGTAGAAAATCCTTGCTTCCTTAAACCTCTAGTTCATGACATCTAACTATCCCCCATTTACACAGAAGTTATTCCCATTAAATTTCATTAAAATTAAATAAGTTCCCTGGGAGACATCCTGATTAAAGAGCGTATTATATTGCCTTCTATTACCTACATTCCATGACCAGTTTATACTGACTAAATGTTTATGATTTTCTAATTAGTCACCAATGGATTACTGAGCTTTTTTTTTTTCTCTTTAAGTTTAACTAGATAGAGCCATTCAGAAATTCATTCTTTGAAGAATGTGGAAATTTTAAACTTTTATTATGAATTTTCTCATATAAATTAATTCTATGATTTCTAAAAACATCTATGCTGACTGGATTAGCTAAGGTCATCTATCCTATTCCCCCACTGCAGAAGGATCATATGACCATAAAACTTGTACTCTCAGCATCAGAACTGGAAAATTAGGGAATCCACATCCTCAATATCTAGGGCAATCAATCCACTCATCTTTGGAGACAATATTTTTTGGTGACTGAGCAAGTGTAAACTAGTCTTTTCTCCACCAGACAAACCAAAGAAATAATGTACTTCTCACATTTGTATACATTTTAATACTTACACAAGTTTCCTTATCCACAATTTAGGAAGCGGGCAGTGTAAGCATTATGATCCCTATTTTTTAAAATGAGAAAATAAAGTTTCATACCAGCTGAGTTACTTGTTTAGGGTTCTGTCTGGTGAAATATTATGTATCAGTAATCCAAATACAAGACTAGTTGAATGTGGGAAAAACAGGCACTAGGTGTTGTTATTATTATTTTTATTGTTGGGCCCCCAAACCTCTTAAATGTTGATTTTTGAGGTGGGAGAATAGAGATCTGGGGAAAACAATATAAATGGTGACAAAATCCCTTTTGAAGAATTAAAATAATGTTTCATCTCTAAGCTAAATTATAAACTTCTTGAAAAGAGGAACAATGCATTAGAATGTATATGTGTAGTAAACAGCATTTTGGATTCACAGCTAAACTATCTCCAAGTCTGATGGGATAAAATGCTTGGCAGCAGGTTGTCACTTCAGCAACACCCCTCAAATTACACCTTATAGAACTGTATTATACAAATCTAGAAGGACAAATGTTGTAGTTGTTTTTGCCATCTCTGCTCATTCCTCAGATGCTAAAATAAGACAGGTGAAATTGAGGTCTGTTTGCTGCTAGGATAGATGACTTCAGAGCATCCAAGTTCTAGATTTCCTTTTAGGCATCCTAGCAGATCAAGCACTTGCTTTTGTCCTTTTCTTTTGTGGATTCTTTCTGCTTTACTTTGCTGCCAAAGTAAGCTTTCCTCTTTAAGGGGGTTATTTTTTATCCTCATGACTCTAATTTATCTAATTTAGAATATTTTAGATTCTTTGTGGCTTTAAACTCCATGTCATTTAGGATTAGAATTTGTCTTTTATTCTGAGAATCTATCTTAATATTTCCATAGTCACAACAATGTAATAACAACTTGTATTTGTAAAGCCTGCTTTCTCCAAGAGGCTGATTTGCACTATTTGGATATGATATATCTAGTCTTCCAGAATCCATGTAAAAGAGAATAAAGTTTAATCTTATTAATCTCAGATTAGCAATGGGGGAAAAGGAGCAAGCATTTAAAATCATCTGCCTTTCAAATAGGAAGTCACCAGCAAATCCTAGACTCTAAGGTAATGATTAGTTCTCCAGACAATTTGCACCCTGTAGTTTTCCTTCCTGGTTTACTTAATTAATCAATCTATATTGAGTCCTAGCTGATATTCAGTTAATTAATCAAAAGGACTTAACAGATTGCAGACTATATGTCTAGGCCTTTGTTAACCCGCTATGTAGGGTATAAGATATGGGTGGGACATAGTAATATTCCCTTGTTTTTGATGGACGTCAGGTTTTGTAGGGCCTCAAATGAGGGTGAGGCCAGTTTGAGTTTAATTAGTTAAGGAAAGTTACATGGAGGAGATATGACTGAAGCCAAAGCCCTTCAAAGATAGATTTTGCATTGCATAGAAAGAAAATAGATGGGAAAGGATGAACAAAACTCAGAGGCAGAAAAGATATTTTAGACACTTTACTTAGATAAAATTATAGACATGCTTATGTGTGCATATAGAAATGCAAATATGTTAAATTATATAGCTTGTGATATATGCAATACATCTCTGAATATATATACATACATATGTGTGCATATTATATATTTATATAACATGTATATATATATATATGTATATATATATATATATATATACATATATATATATATATATATATATATATATACACATTTATATTCATTGAGCTTAAGAGATGTCTAACACAAGGATGTGAAGACTTCTCCTGATAGAATGGGCAGTTGACAACAATTTGCTGCAGTGGCCATGAATGTGGCTGAAGCTGGTGCTGTGGAGAATTTAGGCTTTGTTCAGCCATGAAATAAACAAGGTCATCCACTGAATCCCAGGCCATCACTAATCATCTTGATTTTTATTTGTCACCAGCCTTTTATGACTCAATGAAAGAATGAGATGTGCATCACTTTATCACTTAAATCCAATTCACACACAAATGAACATCACTACATAATGTCATTGATCCTCTTTTAAGACAAAGGAAAACAGTACTGTAATATATAGCACATGTTTGCATGCTTATACATGTACATTCATAAACATATTTATATCCATATATGCACATGTAAACAAAAATAGTGTGGAATGAAAATCAGAAAATAAATGTCTTATTTTACTTCTATTTTTAGCTAGTTTCAAATTTAAGAAAGTTACTTCATCACTCTGCTTCTTGGTCTCCTCATCTGTGAAGTTGAACTGGGTGACCTTTAAGGTGTTTTTTTTTTTCACTTCTAAATTTACATAACATCTATGATCAATAAAAGTATGTATTTGTGTATGTTGGGAAATTAGGATTAGTGAATAAGCAAACTAGTGGTTTAAAAATTTGATAGTTAATAGACAAAAATATTTTTTTTGAATGAGCTGAAGAGTGACATCATGAATGTGGTCTTTAAGGAAAATTTTGTGGTCTTTGAGGAAAATTGATGTGGAAGTGATATAAAGAGTATAGTAAAGATGGAAGAGCCTGAAAGCATATTGTTCAAGTAGATACACTTTCCAGTAATTCAGGCTTCAAGAAATGAAGGCCTGGGTTGAAGTAGGAGCTCATTCTGCATTTATGGGCCTTTTAACCAAAGACATTACAGCATTACCCAATTTACTATCAGTCTTGTTCTTTCTGAGTGCTCCAAGCTCCCATCTGGCTATAGATTGTTAGGCTTGTTTGTGGGTTATAACTGTATTAAATGACATAATATATGTAAAATGCTTTGCAAACTTTAAAGCACTATATAAATGTCAGTTATTATTATGATATTCTTATGCTACCTGCATATTCTTCTGTCCCTCCTCCTACAGTGAATTGCATCTGTCAGTGTTTAATAGCCCACTTCTAAGAATCTTCCATCCCAGCAAATTATTGTCTACTCTGCTAGAAAAAAAGAACCAGTTTTTATATGCATAACTGTCTCATTGAATTTTTTCCCAAAAAAACTGTTTTCTGATACAAAAATACAAGTATATAGATAGCATGATGTATAATCATAAGTTTCATTTGTATCTCACTTTAAAGTTTTCAAAGAGCACTCAGAGAGAAACAACTTAATATCCCTCCAGAATCACTCACCTTCCCTGTGGATCTAGGAAAATCCAGGAAAATGGTATTTGAAAAATAAGGAAGCTGTAGGGCTTCTGTGAACCTCTGAAGTAGAGAGGATAATAGAATAGAGTTATTACTCAACTGTCATTCTGGGAATCACTGTAGGTATCCAGATAACCACTCCTGGGTACTTAACTTCATATGATCACCAAGATAATGGTTTTCTCTCTAAATCCTATGAAGATGGCTATAACATGGTAAGTAGAGAAAAGCGAGTTTTATTGAGATCATAATATCATAGCACTGGTACCTGGGAAGAATGGTAGAAATCATAGATTTAGAACCTTAGAGGTTTGGGGAGAGGAGACCATGTTTTTGCCTCAACACAGTGGTTGGTATAAAGCAAGCACTTAATAAATGCTTGTTGAAAGATTACTTCTAGTTTAAACCGTTATTGTTCAGATGTGGAATCTGGGGCAAAGGCAAGTGATGCTATTAATCCAAGTAAAACACAAAAGTAAGCAGCAAAAGCTGAGATTCTTATTTCAGGTCATCTTATTTCAAGTCATTATCTTTCCATTATGTACACTATTTAGTGTCATATAGATATAACTAAAACTTTAGAATAAATAAATTTTATAAGAATCATAGTAGAGAGAATGATACATGTTAGATTCCTCAAGGAAAGCTTTAACAAAAAATGAGATTTAAGTTGGTCCTTGAAAGATTAGGATTTATGGCAAACAAAGAGAAGGATCTTAGATATGAACATAAACGTATATGTAGCAAAAATGAAAACATGTTCTGAAGACAACAGTCTACTTTGCAAACAGTTCAAGTAGTGGAATAAAAGCATAAATGGAAACACAGTTTGGGGGCTGGATTATAGAGAACCTTGAATTTTAAGTAGAGGAATTCTAGACTTTAATTTGTAGATTATGAAAAAAAAACATTTTTAAAAAAGGAATGCAAAGATGAAATCCACATTTCAGGTGATTTCATCTTCTAAAGTTAAAAATGGTAGATTGGAAAGAGAGATTGAAGTTAGAGAGAATAATTAGGAGGCAGCCCAGATGTGAGGTGATTAGATTCAAGATATTTAAAGTTTAAAATGCTGGCTGAATTGATAAGAAAGAAAGCTTTCCTTTCCTAGTTTCATTAATGTTCTTTTCCCCCACTATTTTCAGTTACATTTAGTATGAGGCTTAAAGCAGATATACTCAATGGCCATTATTATAACTGCTTGTCTGAAAAACCAGGACTCAACTGGGAAAACCCATTTTTTCATATAAATATCCAATGAGACTCTAAATAGTAAGTAATCTAATTAAGTAATTTATGTTGGTATTTTAGCATTTCTGGAGATGGTGAGGGAGAAAATTATCCATGATGGGAGGTTAAGAACCTGGAATTGGACAATGGTTTCCTTTGAGCAAATTATTCAAAATCTAAATTTCACTTATTTAATCTCTAAAGTGAAGGGTTTCTAGTCCAGCAGTTCTCATGTTTTTTGGTCTTTGGACTCTTTACATTAATAAAAAATACTGAGAATTCTAACCAACTATTGTTTCTGTTTTAAATCTATCCATATTTAGCATATTAGACATCAGAGGCAATAAGATAAGTAGTAGAAGGAACTAGAGCATGTATTCAGGAAGATCTGATTTCAAATCAGACTTAGCTTTGTGATACTGAGCAATTCATGTTACCTTTACTCTATGTAAGTTTTCCCAGCTGTGACAAAATCAGATAATAATAGGACCTATTTTATAGAGTTGTTATAAGGATCACAAGAAATATTTGTAGTACGCAGTGCAGTGTCTGGAATACAGGAATGCTTAATATATATCTATTAACATATGTTAATATGTTAACATGTTAACAATATGTTTATTTTCCTCATTTTTCCTGCTTTCCCTTTCCCTAGTAAGAAAAATTGATAATTTTTTAATTTATTAAATAAAATAAATATGTATGGAATTATTTATTTATTGAAAATGTTTACAAAATTTAAAATTATTTACTGTTAAATTAATTGAGATTTAATAAAAATAATAAAAGTAATTATTAAAATAATAAATTTATTATGTATTAACAGAAAAATTGAAAAGTGGTATTGTTTTACATATTTTTACAGAACTAATTTCTGGCTGAATAGAAGGCGGCTGAATTCTCAAATCTAAATTTATATTCAATCTGTTAAATATGACAAATTGTTTTGGTTGAAGTATATAAAGAAAATTGTCATCTCAAATATACGTAGCTGTTAAGAGGGATATTTTGATATTCAAATGACATTTTATAATTAATATGAAAACAAGTTTGATCCTGTAAGACCCTTGAAAGAATCTTTGGAGCTCTCATAAGTTCTTGGGTCACTCTATAAGAGGAATAAAGTTGCTTCTATTTTTACATCTCTGTTGTGTGATCTTGTAGATTTCCCTGCTTAAATATCAAATGTAGCATAGTTATCATTAATAATTATTTTATACATCTGAGTTTATGGAAGGGCATCATGAGATTATATATATATATATATATATATATATATATATATATATATATATATATGTATGTATTGCATTGCCCCTTTCCCTTCTCCTCTCTTCTTTAACATATTTAAGAAAAGCTCTTAAGAAAAGGATAGTTTGGGAGGGGGAAAGTTTGAGATCATGGCTTGCCACTTTAAATGTTAAGACTATATTTTGAATTCATTTGGATGTTGTATGATGCAATTCCAGATCATGCTGATTCTACCTTCTGTAGAGATTAAACAAAATTTCCCATGTCTGCTCTCTAGAGAACTGCTGCAGAGCAAACTTTCAGGATAGCTGACCTTTAAAGTCTTTTTTTAAAATCTTTTTTATTTTTTTAAAAATTTCTTTACAACATTATCCCTTGCACTCGTTTCTATTCCAACTTTTTCCCTCCCTCCCTCCCTCCATCCCCTCCCCCAGATGGCAATCAGTCCTATATATGTTGAATATGTCACAGTATATCCTAGATACAATATATGTGTGCAGAACCGAACAGTTCTCTTGTTGCACAGGAAGAATTGGATTCAAAAGGTAAAAATAATGCGGCAAGAAAAATAAAATGCAAACAGTTTACATTCATTTCCCAGTGTTCTTTCTTTGAGTGTAGCTGTTTCTGTCCATCATTGATCAATTAAAAGTGAGTTAGATCTCTTTGTTAAAGAAATCTACTTCCATCAGAATCAGAATACATCCTCATACAGTATTGTTGTTGAAGTATATAATGATCTCCTGGTTCTGCTCATTTCACTTAGCATCAGTTCTTGTAAGTCTCTCCAAGCCTCTCTGTATTCATCCTGCTGGTCATTTCTTACAGAACAATAATATTCCATAACATTCATATACCACAATTTACCCAACCATTCTCCAATTGATGGGCATCCACTCATTTTCCAGTTTCTAGCCACTACAAAAAGGGCTGCCACAAACATTTTGGCATATACAGGTCCCTTTCCCTTCTTTAGTATCTCTTTGGAGTATAAGCCCAGTAGTAGCATTGCTGAATCAAAGGGTATACACAGTTTGATAACTTTTTGGGCATAATTCCAGATTGCTCTCCAGAATGGTTGGATTCATTCACAACTCCACCATCAATGCATCAGTGTCACAGTTTTCCCCCATCAACTCCAACCGTCATCATTACTTTTTCCTGTCATCTTAGCCAATCTGATATGTGTGAAATGGTATCTCAGAGTTGTCTTAATTTGCATTTCTCTGATCAATACTGATTTGGAACACTCATATGAGTGGAAATAGTTTCAATTTCATCATCTGAAAATTGTCTGTTCATATTCTTTGACCATTTTTCAGTTGGAGAATGGCTTGATTTCTTATAAATTAGAGTCAATTCTCTGTATATTTTGGAAATGAGGCCTTTATCAGAACCTTTGACTGGAAAAATATTTTCCCAGTTGGTTGCATCCCTTCTATCTTGTTTCCATTAGTTTTGTTTGTACAAAGGCTTTTTAATTTGATATAATCAAAAATTTCTATTTTGTGACCAATAATGATCTCTAGTTCATCTTTGGTCACAAATTTTTTCCTCCTCCACAAGTCTGAGAGGGAAACTATCCTATGTTCCTCTGATTTATTTATAATCTCATTCTTTATGCCAAATCATGGACCCATTTTGATCTTATCTTGATATATAGTGTTAAGTGTAGGTCCATGCCTAATTTCTGCCATACTGATTTCCAGTTTTCCCAGCAGTTTTTATCAAATAATGAATTCTTATCCCAAAAGTTAGGATCTTTGGTTTTGTCAAACACTAGATTGCTATAGTTGACTATTTTGTCTTGTGAACCTAATCTATTCCACTGATCAACTAATCTATTTCTTAGCCAATATTAAATAGTTTTGGTGACTGCTGCTTTATAATATAGTTTTAGTTCAGGTACAGCGAGGCCACCTTCAGTTGATTTTTTTTTCATTAATTCCCTTGAGATTCTCGATCTTTTGTTCTTCCATATGAATTTTGTTGTTATTTTTTCTAGATCATTAAAATATTTTCTTGGGAGTCATATTGGTATAGCCCTAAATAAATAGATTAGTTTAGGAAGTATTGTCATCTTTATTATATTCTCTCGGCCTATCCAAGAGCATTTAATATTTTTCAAATTATTTAAATCTGACTTTATTTGTGTGGAAAGTTTTTTGTAATTTTGCTCATATAATTCCTGGCTTTCCTTTGGTAGATAGATTCCCAAATATTTTATGCTATTTGACAGTTATTTTGAATGTAATTTCTCTTTGTATTTCTTGCTATTGGATTTTGTTGGTGGTGTATAAAAATGCTGAGGATTTATGTAGATTCATTTTGTATCCTGCAACTTTGCTCAAATTGTGAATTACTTCTAATAGCTTTTTAGTAGAATTACTGGGGTTCTCCAAGTATACCATCATATCATCTGCAAAAAGAGATAGTTTGGTCTCCTCATTACCTACTCTAATTCCTTTAATCTCTTTCTCAAGTCATTGCTGAGGCTAGTGTTTCTAATACAATATTGTATAATAATGGTGATAGTGGGAAACCTTACTTTACTCCTGATCTTACTGAGAAAGGTTCCAGTTTTTCCCCATTGCATATGATGCTTACTGACGGTTTTAAGTATAGAAAAAGTTAATTTATTTTTATCTTCTTAGGTATTTTTATTAGGAATGGAAGGTGGATTTTATCAAATGCTTTTTCTGCATCTATTGAGATAATCATATGGTTTTTCTTATTTTAGTTATTGATATAGTCAATTATGCTAATAGTTTTCCTAATATTGAACCAGTCCTGCATTCCTGATATAAATCCTACTTGGTCATAGTATATTATGCTGGGGATTATTTTCTGTAATCTTCTTGCTAATATTTTAATTAAGATTTTAGCATCAATATTCATTTGGGAGATTTGTCTATAATTTTCTTTCTCTGTTTTCAACCTATCTGATTTAGGTATCAGTACCATGTCTGTGTCATAAAAGGAATTTATTAATTCATTATTTTTTAAAATAGCTTATATAGCATTGGAGCTAATTGTATTTTAAATGTTTGGTAGAATTCACATGTAAATCCATCTGGTCCTGGGGATGTTTTCTTAGAGAGTTGATTAATAGTGTGTTCTATTTCTTTTTCTGAAATGGGACTATTTAAGCAATTTACTTCCTCTTCTGTTAATCTGGGAAGCCTATATTTTTGGAGGTAGTCATCCATTTCACTTAGGTTATCAAATTTATTGGCATAAAGATGGGCAAAGTAACTCCTTATTATTGCTCTAATTTCTTCTTCATTGATGGAAAGTTCCCCCTTTTCATTTTTAAGACTAACAATTTGATTTCTATCTTTCATTTTTCTAATCAGATTGACCAAAGGTTTATCTATTTTATTGTTTTTTTTCATAAAACCAACTCTTATTTTAATTTATTAATTCAATAGATTTTTTTTAAATTTTCAATATTATTAATTTCTCCTTTTAATTTTAGAATTTCAAGCTTACTTTTTGATTGGGAATTTTTAATTTGGTCTTTTTCTAGCTTTTTAAGTTGCAAGCATAATTCATTGATCTTCTCTTTCTCTATTTTATTCAAGTAAGCCTCTAAAGATATAAAATTTCCCCTTATTACCACTTTGGCTGCATCCCATAAATTTTGGTATGATGTCTCATCATTGTCATTATCTTGAGTGAAATTATTAATTGTGTCTATAATTGCTGTTTCACCCAATCATTCTTTAAGATGAGATTATTTAGTTTCCAATTACTTTTTGGTCTATCTATTTATCTCTAACTTTTTGTTGAATATAGTTTTTATTGCATTGTCATCTGAAAAGAAAGCATTTACTATTTCTGCCTTCCTGCACTTAATTTTGAGGTTTTTATGTCCTAATATATAGTCAATTTTTGTATAGGTTCCATGAACTGCTGAGAAGAAAGTATACTCCTTTCAGTCACCATTCAATTTTCTCCAAAGATCTATCATCTAATTTTTCTAATAATCTATTTACCTCTTTAATTTCTTTCTTATTTATTTTGTGGTTTGATTTATCTAAATCTGAGAGTGCAAGATTGAAATATCCCACTATTATCGTTTTGATGTTTATTTCTTCTTCCAACTCTCTTAACTTCTCCTTTAGGAGGTTAGATGATATACCACTTGGTGCATATATGTTTAATATTGATATAGCTTCATTGTCTATAGTACACTTTTGCAAGATATAGTTTCCTTCCTTATCTCTTTTGATTAGATCAATTTTTGCTTTTGCTTGATCTGAGATAAGGATGACTATCCCTGCTTTTTTGACTTTGCCTGAAGCATAATAGATTCTGCTCCAGCCTTTTACCTTTACTCTATACATATATCCCTCTTTAAAATGAGTTTCTTGTAAACAACATATTGTAGGGTTCTGACTTTTGATCCAGTCTGCTATCTGCCTCAGCTTATGGAAGAGTTCATCCCATTCACCTTTACAGTTAAAATTACTAATTCTGTATTTCCTGCCATCCAAATATCCCCTGATTATATTTTTGTTTTTCTTGCGCCCCTTTACCTCTTCCCTACTATTAAACTTATGGGTCCCACTTGCATCGCACAGGTCTCCCTCTCTGGGATCCCTCTCTCCTCCCTTTGAATCTCTTCCCCTTTCTTATACCCTTCCCTTATTACTCTTTTTTCATTTTCCCACTCCCACTTTTTAATGAGGTGAGAGAAGATTCTCTGTAAAACAAATATTTCAATTATTGTCTCTTTGAGCCCCCTCTGATGAGAGTAAGATTCACACAATGTTTCTCTCCCTCTCTAAGTTCCCTCAGATATGATAGGTTTGCTTTGCCTCATTGTGGAATGTAGTTTCCCTCTTTTTATTTCCCCTTTTCCCTTTTCTGACACTATCCTCTTTCCATTTCTATTTCCCCTTTTTTATGTTATATCAGTAAAATCACATAACAAATTTATGTATATCCACAATAGAAATGCAGTTCTCAAGAGTTCCTTTTACTTTTTTCTACTTCTCTTGAGTCCTGTGGTTGGAGATCAATTTTTTTTGTTTAAATCTGTTTTTTTTTTTTTTTTCCCCTTAGAAACAAATGGAATTCCTCTGTTTCATTAAATGTCCATCTTCTTCCATGGAAAAAAATGCTCGACTTAGCTGGGTAGTTTATTCTTGGCTGCATTCCACGTTCTTTTGCCTTTTAGAATATCAGATTCCAGGCCCTTTGATCCTTTAATGTTGAGGCAGCCAGATCTTGAGTGACCCTTATCGTGGCACTTTGGTATTTGAATTGTTTTTTTTTTTTTTTTCCTGGTGGCTTGTAATATTTTTTCTTTAGTCTGAAAATTGTGAAATTTGGCCACAATATTCCTTGGAGTTATTATTTTATGGTCTTTTTCAGAAGGTGTTTGATGAATTATTTCAATGCCTATTTTACCTTCCGGTTCTATTACTTCTGGGCAGTTCTCTTTGATGATATCCTGTAAAATAGTATCTAGGCTCTTTTTTTTTTCATCAAAATTTTTGGGTAGTCCAATGATCCTCAGTTTATCTCTCCTAGATCTATTTTCCAGATCTGTTGTTTTTCCAAGTAAATATTTAATATATTTTTCCAATCTTTAATTTTTTTTATTTTGCTTAACTGATTCTTGATATCTCAATGAATCAGTCATTTCTGTTTTTTCAGTTCTGGTTTTTAGTGAGTTATTTTCTTCAATAGCTTTTTTTTTTTTTTTTTTTTACTTCTTTTTGTATATGTCCAAATTGAGTTTTTAAGTGAGTTCTATGAATTTTTTTTTTTCATTTTGCTAATTTTTTTTTTAGTGAGTTACTTTCTTTTTCCAATTCACAAATTCTGTTTCCCTGCACTTCTTGGGAGTTTTTTTTTTTTTTTACTTTTTTCAATTCACCTTTCAGGAAGTTGTTGCTCTCTTGCATAGCTTCTCTTTCCTTTCCCCATTTTTCTTCTAGTTATCTTTTAAGATTTTTAATAGTCTCTTCTAGGAGAGCCTTTTGTGTTGGGGACCAACAATTGTCTGGAGACTGTCTACTATTAGTCTCCTGGGGTTGAAAAGCTGCTCTCTTTATTGATCATCCTTTTGATTCTGTTATTCTTTTTTTTAAAGCCTGTAGGGTCTGCCTTCAAAGCCAGGAGATTACCAGCTTTCTCTGCAGAACAGTGATAAGTGTATGGACCGGTAACTGTCTTGCCAACTGCCTAAAAAGAGTAGTGAGGTACAGGAGTGCTCTGGGAAAGAGTTCCCCACCCAGGAGTAACTCAGGCCTGCAGGGCCAAGCTGGGAAAGTGCCCAGCAAAGAACTCCCACTGTGTGAGATGACGACTGCCCTGGGGCTAGACGCTGAGCAATGAAAGTTTCACTACCCCAAGACAAAGCCCACCCTGGGGCTGTGGGTATTAGCAGCTGAGCAGTGAATAGCCCTGCAGGGACCAGAACTGTCTCTGCCCTGGGAAGCACAATCATCTGAGAAAGTTCTATTGCCCCAGGCTGAGCCCCCTACTGTGCTGATTAGAGGCTGCTCAGGCTGTGCCCCCGTGCAGATTTGTAACTGGCCCCCGCAAAAGCCCCGGATCTGCAGGATGTGGCTGCAGGTTTGTGTTACAGTCTGCCTGAGTCACTTCCGGGTTTGAGTAGTTACAGACAGATCTTTTTAGGTTCTGTCATTTTTTTAGAGGACCTTCTGCTTTAGGCTTTAATCTCTCTGCCAGTTTACTGCTTTGTAATCAAGGCAGAGCAGTTAGTCTATAGCAGTTAGTCTATAGCTATAGTCTAGCCACAGAGGTCACCTCCATCCCTGGTCTGCTCAGGATGCTAGTCTCTCCCTGCCTGCGCTAGTCTATTCCTGGCCCCTCAGGACAAACATTTTCTGGTGATCTTCCAGATTATCTTCAGCTAGTGAGTTGTTGTGCTTCTAATCTTCATGTCCAAAAACATATGTATCCTGCATATTGAGTTTACTACTTCTCAGTCAGGAGATGGATGACATTCTTCATTATTAGTCCTCTGGAAACATGGCTGATCATTTCATTAATCTGAGTTCTTAAGTGTTTCAAAGTGTTTTTTTTTTTCTCATTACATTGCTGTTGTTATTTTAAACATTATTTTTCTTGATTCTGCTCACTAAACTTTTTATCAGTTCATAAAAGTGTTCCTGGCTTTCACTGAAATGATCTCTTTTGTAATTTCTTACAAAACAGTAATATTTCATTATATTCATATGTCATAATCTGTTCAAACATCCTCCAATTTATGGGACACCCCCTTAAATTCTAAAGTTGCTATAGATATCTGTATGTCTATGGATAACTTTGTTTTTTGGTCTCTTTTCATGTAGAGAGGGAGAGAGAAAGAAGGAAAAAGAGAGGGGGACAGAGAGAGAGAGAGAAAAAGAGAGAGAGAGAGAAAGATGGGGGGAAAGAAGAGAGGAGAGAAGAGGGAGGAAGGGAGGTTAGGGATCTTCTGTACAGTTTCAAATTGATTTCTATAATGGCTCTATGATTTCACAGCCCCACAAATGCTTAATTAAGATCACTTTTCCTACACTCCAACATTTGTTTTCTTTTTTTGTCATCTTTACTAATATGATTTGTATGAAGTATAATCTCAGAGTTAGTTTAATATATATTTCCAATTATTAATGATTTATATATCTTTTGTCATATGGATATTGATAGTCTTTTTTTAAATGACATATTTATTTGGAAATGATTCATAAATTTTGATTAATTTCTTATATATAATGGAAGTGAGACCTTTATCAGAGAAAGTTCCCGCAAGAGTTTCTTTTTCTAAATAACTATTTTCCTTCTCTAACTTCATTTCACTCATTATTCTATAGATAGTAATCAGATTGACTTTAGAAATCATATGAAAATCAACTGGTCTTTTCTTCATTTGCTATTCATATAGCTATCTAGAACCAAACTCCCTACCCTGACTACCATTCTCCTCTATAATTGCCTTCCACTATTTAAATGTAATCTCCTGGAGAGCAGAGACTTTTTCATTTTTGGATTCATATGTTGATATTTGCCATATTGTTTGACACATAGTATGAACTTAATATATTTTCATTCATTTACTCATTCACAGAAGCAGCTTGATATTGCGTTGCATAAATAGGACGCTAAGCTATCCTATGGAGTCTGAAGACTGAGATCCAATTTTGCTTCAAATACTAAGTAACTGAGAAATTCACTTTCCTTCAATTTGTCTCAATTTCTTGAGCATGATAATAGCACATACTGTCATTATTCTCATATTTTTCATATTCTCATAAAGTAATTAATTACCACAATGTCTGGCAATGAACAAGTGATATATAAATGCTGGTTACAACTACTACTACTTTCTACCAATATTATGACTTTATTATTTCATCTGCAGAGGTATTTCTTTTTTCTCTGCAACAAGTAGCCCATATTGTAAATTTGTATTTTTCTAGCTTCTTTGATATTCTGTGTCTTATAGTTCTCACAACTGGGTTCTAAACATTTGAATATACAAATATTTGTCCATGGATGTAATATTTATAGCATGTTTTTGAAGGAATTGGGAAAGTATTTTTATTTTACATAATGGGGGAATTTCAACCCCAAAATGATACTAGTGATAGACCAACAGTTTGTCTTCTTAAACTATTTCTCTGGTTATCAAATTGCAGACAGGTACCCAGAAGAAGAGATTCAATAATTTGATTCAAATATTTATATCAACATATATCTATGTCTATCTATCTATGTACATACACACACACACACACACAGAGAGAGAGAGAGAGAGAGAGAGAGAGAGAGCTTCTCTTTTAATATACAAGAACCTTCTAAGAGAGTGAAAATTACTTAAATCACATGTAGCTCTAGAATGGGTAGGGACTTGAATGATCCTTTAATTCAAATTCCTAATTTTATATAGTGGCAAACAGCCTATATAGGTCAAGTTACCTAAGACCAGATAAGTCATAAATGTAAGAGATACGTTCCATGACTCTATGTGCAGTGTTCTTTTCATTGCAACAAAGTGCCTCCTCAAATTTCTGACCTACTAACAAATAAAATTAGTTTCCAACACCCAAAAATTGTAGATTAATGAACAAGAAATGGGGCTGATATTATTTAAATATATTGCACTCTGAGAAAGGGTAGCTCTCATTGGGTCACAGCCCTGAAGATCTTTGGATCTTCAGAAGAGATAATGAGCACTTGCCCTTTTGAAAGTGGTTTAAAAGAGAAAGTTGGACAGCTCTTCAGACAAATTTTATCAATTTTGCTTGGGTGGCATTGCTTCCCAGAAGACAACAGAAAATATTTTCACAGGGTATGATTGCATGCCATTGTAATTTGCTATTGATTATTCTTCCAGTCTTAAAATTGGAAAAAAAGTTTTTTTTTTTTTTTGGCAATTCAACATTTTTTTTAATATTAATCAATACTAAATATTCATCTTTTGTGAAGTTATGGAAACAGTTACAGAAATAAAATGTGTGCTTCTCTGAAGAAAATGGATTCTTTTAAGGTGCCTAAATGATTTATTAGCTAAGGAGTGATCCAGTCACTCATCCCTTTCTCACCTCTTTAGTCATAGCTAGGCCAGCCAATCCTCCTATGGGGAATAGAGAACAACAATCAGAACAAATCTATTTGCAAATCATGGATGGAGTCCAGTACAGGTTGGGTTGTCTAATGAGTTAAAAAATAATGATATGAAATAATCTTCTAGGAGATCTGATAATTGTAACTGGATTGCAATGTCACATTCCCTCTCAAGGTGAACTTGCACTGCTGTTATATATTTAGATATTTTTTAAAAACTACTAATTCTGCATTATTTAAAGTACTTTAAAGCATGCTTCTATTTAAAGAGTGATATAAGTCCACTTCTTTCTCAAAAACATTTTATTAGAGATAATCTGGCCCTCAAGAACAAAGACATTCATCAATCTCTTTTCCCCCAAGAGCTCAAAGCACTTTCTTATGTAATGCAAATGGAAAATGAGAACCATGAAGGTTAAATGAGGATTACAACTATATATATACCATCAGAAGAACCTGTGTAAACAGTTCCATATATATAGAGAGATATAGATATAGATACATAGTTATATAGATATAGTTCCTAATAATAGTTCACTCAGCACAATCCCTAAATAGGGCTCCTTTTGATTGCCCTAACAGTACATATGAGTAGCCCAGGTCTGGCACATAGAAAGTATATGTAGAATTACAATTTGACACTTTCTGAGGACATGTTGATTGATGGAATAGAATTCTCTTAACTACTGTCAAGCTATTATTGAATATTTTTACAGATTCTTCTCTTACAGTGTCTCAGCTTTGTGGGACAGGATATGACTAGTTGATGAGTACCAGCAGTGGCTCCTCATTTTCTGTCAATTCAAGACCAGACTTTAATGCCTATTTTTAAAAATCTTTATAATCAAGCTTCTCTCTCCTAAACAGCATTAATTTCCACTCTGGTTTATCTCTGTGGGCTATATACTGAATAGGATTAGAGGCTGTTGAGGAAGAAAGTAGTCATTATCTGTTTACAAAGGCTAAGCAAGAATGCATCAAAGGCAGCTACTAAACAAAAGGAATAGGTCCCTCTATATAGAACACAGTAAAATAAAATAAGCAAACTAGGGTACAAAAACTGGGAATAAAGGTGAAACAGAATTTGAATTCTTTCTTCCCTTTCCTTCCTTCCTCTCTTCCAGTTCCTTTTCCTCTCTTTCCCTCCCCACTCACCTCACCCTTACTCCCACTCCACCTAGCCCTGTTCTTTCCTTTTCTTCACCACTGTTATAGTAGAAGTTCTATGTTCTAGCAAAGGCAGGATCCTGGTAAGAAAACATTCAAACAATGTTGTTGCCTCTCTGGTGGAGAGGTGGAATCAAGTAGGCTCCCCTGATAAGTCATCGTTCTACAATCATGCCCAACTCTTTCTGATTCCATTTGGTATTTGGCAAAGATACTGGAATGAATTCGCATTTCTTTCTCTAGTCATTGTACAGATGAGGAAACTGCGGTAATCATGATTAAGTGACTTGCTCAGCATCAGACAGCTATTAAGTGTCTGAGACCAAATTTAAACTCGGGAAGATGGGCATTCCTGATTCCAAACCTAGTGGAATAAATGCCACTCTGACACTCAGGGGTCCTCAAACTACAGCCCGAGGACCAGATGCAGCAGTTGAGGACGATTATCCCCCTCACTAAGGGCTATAAAGTTTCTTTATTTAAATGCCCACAAAACAAAGTTTTTTGTTTTTACTATAGTCCAGCCCTCCAACAGTCTGAGAGACAGTGAACTGGCCCCCTATTTAAAAAGTTTGAGGACCCCTAAATACCATGATGATCAAGGGACCTGACATATCTTGAGACCATTTTTGAAAAACTGGAACTCAAAATTTTAAAGATGAATACTAAAATTTGTTTTACATATTATTACAAAATACAAAAAATGAAATACTATTTAAAGAATCTACCCATCCCACACATATTTTTTCCCTCTCTCCCTTTCCCATCCTTGATGATTTTAATTCATTAAATTGCTTGCTACAGAGTCCACTTTTTGCCTATTTACCTGACCATGAACTAGGTACCATTGACAGTGGAAGTTAAGATGCTGCCTCTGCTTACAGTCTAGGTAGGGGATATAACTAACCTACATTAACAAGAAAAAAAATAAATAATATATGAAAAGAATATGAAGTGTCAGAGAAGAGAGTCAGTCAGAGGAGATAATAATGAATAAAAAGGCTGAGAAATTAGTAGATTAGGGGCAAAGTAGTTGATTAGATGCTGCAAGGAAGTGAAGAGCCAGGAGAGAGCATTGAAAATGCAACTAAGAAGGTACTAAAGAAAAATTTTGTCCACTTAATAGTTTCCCCTAAGGCTCAGCAGGTAAAATCTTGGAGCATTAGTTCTCTCACCTTCCTTGCCCTCCATATTTTATATCAAATATTTTCCCTAAGGGACATATTAATCTTCTATTGGATATCCGCCCCCCCCCCAAAAAAAAAGGGAGGTGGTTGAGTGAAGAAGGCTAATAGGATGGAACTTGAGACTTTGTTAACAATGCTTCCTTTAACATTTTGTAGATAATGCTACCCACTAATTTCCTGACATCTTGAATATTTATTACTCAGTTTTTACAGCATTTGAGCCTGGACACATGGAAATGTAATTGGTGGATGCAACACAAAGTCAGGTGTTACAAAGGAAAAGAGGAGATAGATAGCGGTATGACAGCTGCCATAAGAGTGAAATGCTCTCACTCCTTCCATTAAAATACGCATTGCTTTTATAAAGGATAATGACATCTAAATAATGTTAGAATTAATACCTACTCCCTATCCACATTATCCACATGTGGATAATGTGGATAATGCTGTACTATTATCATTATGTTGTAGTTGAAGAAAAGAGATCATTTGGCACTTTGGGAGGTGTGGTGCTGCATAGGGTTGAGTACCTCAAGCTGACATGAAGCATGGGTAAAAATTATCACCCTCTCTTCCATTTTTATTGCCTAACCAGGAATTTGGTTAAATAAATTAGTGGATCACAAATATAAATAGATTTGTCAGGACTTCAGAAGTCTTAAAGTCAATAAAGTCATTTTTTTTTTTTAATATGAGGAACACGAGACCAGGAAAGGTAGAGTGAGAGTGATTTTTCAAAGGTAACAAAGGAAGTAACTATTAGTGTAGAAATTTGAACCCAGACCCTTTGGCTTGAAGTCAAGTGCTTTTTCCATAGTGTCAAAATGGGCAGTATTTTTATATAAAGGAATATTGACAGTTCAACTTCTCTTTCTGGACACCAACCAGGAAAAGAGTTTATTTAATAAATCATATTATTTTCACCTTTACTTGAAGTTCTTCTATTTCTATTTAGGACAACAGACAGAGGTTGCCAAATCTTTCTGTCTCACACTTCATATATTGATGTGTTTCTACATCAATAAGTCACTAAGACTTATCTTTATATCTCCACAACTACCTTCTCATATGTCTTTCTCTCTGTTTACATGGTCATCATTTATGATGAAACTTGCATCTCTTTCTTGGACTATTAAAGTGGTTTTCTCCCTATTTCCAGTCTCTCCCCTCTCCAATTCGGTTTTCACACAGCTGCCAAAAGTACCTGTGTTTTCCTCTAATTCAGGCCTGAATATACCACTTCTCTTTTCAAGAACCTACAGTGGCTCCTTATTTCCATTAACTTGTAATAAATGTATTAATGTAATTGTGAATAATTTGAAATTTAGGATGAGTTCCTGGTCACTATCCCTTTAATGAGAAAAGAGTGCCCTAAGTAATATCCAAAGGCATAACTCTCATTAAACTAAATGCAAGTTTGTTAGAACCATCATAAATGGCAAATAGCAAATAAATGAAATTATTTAAGCTGATAATCTCTAGTGTGACAAGCTTGGAAAAGAGATATTATCAAATTATTGAGTACCTTCATGTGGGATTCTTCTAGGAGTCTCTTTCTCTCTCCTCGGGAACCACTCTTTGAAAAGACTCTAAAACAGAATTCTTTGTGTTCTCTTTTAAAGCTGAAAGTCAGAAAAAAAAAAAAAAAACACAATCACCTCCCTCCCAGACTCTCAGAACCTCTTGTGTTTTGAGTATGACATTGGCAATTGACAAGTTGGATGGTTCCTCAGGACTCTGATATGAGAGAAATAGAAACCATGCAATACAAGGAATTATAGATGTTTAATAATAATAATAATAATATATATGTGTGTGTGTGTCTGTGTGTGTGTGTGTCTGTGTGTATTTGTATATATTTTTCACTTCAAATACAGAATATCTGTCCAAAACCTCTACTTCAAAACTCATAACTCAATAATTAGAAGAACCAAAAAGAAAACAAACTTTGAACTATACATTGAATATTCTTATCACTAACCTTACTATTATTAAACAGTATTTAAATAATCTTTTCAGTTACCCACAGGATGCTTCAGGCCTTTTTCATAGCCCTGGTCCATCTGTACCCTCTAGTCCTCTGCTGTTGTTCAAGGTATATTTGTTAATTACTTTCTTGACACCTCCCTGAGCCCTAATTGTTCTTAATTGCTTCAGGTAACAAACTTCTATGGCCTACCATCTGGTTATCCAAAAACTGCATACCCATCATGTGGTTTGCTGAGGTTTTACTACCAATAGCATATAAAAAATGGAATTCCTCCCAAAAGGAAGAGAAATTAAATCTTTGTAGGATGACTTCTAACAATACTCCCTTAGCATTCCCAATTTTTTATCCTCCCTCATGCTAGAAGTTTCATCAAGAGAGATATTTTTTCTCTTTTGTTTTTAAAGGCCATTAGCTAAAATAATAATAATAACAACAACAATAATAATGATGAAGCTAATATTTATATAATGCTCAATATAGTCTAGACATTGTGTTAAATATTTTACAAATTCATGTAATCCTCAAATCTCATTTGATCCTCACAACAATCCTAGAATGTAGGTGCTATTATTATCCTTAATTTTTTTGGATGAGGAAACTGAGGCAAACAAAATAATTGACTTGCCTATCTCTGTTGATTGAGGCCAGATTTAAA
Source organism: Antechinus flavipes (assembly GCF_016432865.1). Taxonomy (NCBI): domain Eukaryota; kingdom Metazoa; phylum Chordata; class Mammalia; order Dasyuromorphia; family Dasyuridae; genus Antechinus; species Antechinus flavipes. The sequence goes on along the minus strand of NC_067400.1, from coordinate 336,943,100 downwards.
CTAAGGTCTTCCTGAAGTACTTTATTCTGATGCTCTATTTAGGCCAGGTGGTCTATTTATTGTTTCACCTATCTGCCCACAACAGACTATATATATATATATATATATATATATATATATATATATATATATATATATATATATATATCAATCTGAACCAAAAGCCAGTGACAGCAACATTTACATATATAGAAATATCTTTAGGGGTGATGATTGGGGCTAAGCATCAACAACCCTGTAATCTATAGATGCCTTTCAGAAAAATAAAACTATTAAGAAACATCTCTGATCCCAAATTTCACTGACCACTGCTAATCATTATAATAGGTAGTAGTAATGTTTGAAGTTTTTTTTTTCAGTTGTCATTCTTAGATAGCAGACGAACTACAAAATAAACAAACATATGTCAGTACTTTTTTGTATCATATCATAATCATGGAAATGTAAAAATATCTCAAAAGTCTTCTATTCCAACCCTTATATGAAAAAGAATCAATTTTGCAGCAACCTAGACAAGTGTTCTTAGCCTTTGCTTCAAGATTTCCAATGAAAGTGAATAGATTTTTCCCAGTTCTAGCTATTTCACTTTTGCATAACTATAATTAAAAGGAAGATGAAAGCAAAATAAAATCAAAGTTGCCCCCTCTGTAACTTGTATCCAGTTAGTCTAGTTTTGATTTCTGGGCCCAAGCAAGACAAATTTCTTTTTCATGTGAAAAACTGTCAAGTATTTATAAATCATTATCATATTACTATTAAGCTTTCTATTTTCCAACCAATACATTTTCAGTTTCTTATATCACATAGTTTCTAATACCATCCCAATCCTGATCACCTTTCACTGGATATACTCCCATATTGTCAATGTTTTTAAAATGTGTTGCCCAGAAATGGAGAATAGTTCTTCTATATATCTATAAGTCAGCCAATAGCATCAACAATTACACAACAAACAGACATGAATTTCTGAGTAGTCCAATAATAACAGAGGTTATGGTTCATTTACCCAGTGATTTAGAGAGCATTTATGGAGCAACTACTGACTGCCCAGCACTGTACTAGCCATTAGAGGAGCATCTGTAAAAAATAATAGTCACAATAACATTATATAATTTAAAATATTTATTGAATACTTACATCTAATACTTCCTAGCTATGTGATAACATGCAAGTCTTTCAATCCCATTAGCCCTAAATTTAACTATAAAATGAGGACAGTGACCTCTCTTACTTCTAAGATCCTAACTAGTTGTAAATAAATGATCCTATTGTGTGCAAAGATAAATTCTAGCTCTAGTAATATATTCAGCTAGGAAGACAGATATTTTACATAAACATAAGTAAAAAAGAATAACAGCACAATAAGTACCAATCACTTGTTTCAGGAGAGTAGAAATGATGATAATCAATTTTGACTGAATGATGTGCAGAAGGTAGCAATTGAGCTGGGAAGCATAAGTAGATTTTAATAAAGTGAAGGGGAGTATTAACAAAGGAACAGAGATTTGAAATGACAAGCGTCTTTGGGAAAAGCAACTAGAAGAGTTAGATTTGACTAAAAAGTGGCTATATGTTTTGTAGTGGTATAAAATAAAATGGGAAAGATTGAAATTGTTGAGTAATTGGAGTGACAGTAAAAGTAATTTGGATATTATTTATTTGAAAAGTGGGAAGTCATGAAAGACTTTTAAACAGAAGAGTGACCAAATCAAAGAAAAACATTCAATCAATTGTATACAAACTATATTGAAGGAAGAAAGATTAGACTTAGAACAATTAGGAAATTACTAAAATAGATTGACAAGAAATTCAAAACATCATAACATTGAATAAATTAATACCATGAGTACACATGTGCTAAAGTGATGCATGCCCATTAAGGAAGATCTAGAGAAAGTGATTTTTTAAAAAAGATGTTAAAACATTCAGAGCCTATACTTATCAGGGAAATGAGGTCATAGCCATGATTCATTTATCATTCTATGCACACCAGTGTCTAGTGCATATAACAGACAATCTATAGATTGCTGATTTTAACTTCATTCAAATGTACTGGCAGGGAAAAAAAACCCAGCTAAACTAGGGAACAAATTCAGTGGTTAGGTCAGTATGTGTATTATGTGCCAGAAATGTTTTTAGTATTTGCAAAGAGAAAATTTAGATAAGACATATCTGCCCTTATGGAACTTCTAGTTGAGTAGGAGGAGACCAAAGTATTCCTAAATATCGCACATATCTAATCAGTCTTGAAATCTAACTAGAAAGATATGATATACAGTCGGAAAAAAAAAACTAATAACATGATAGAGTATATGAATATAACTGACTTTTCCAGTGATATATGTCCTTCCTTGATGATATGGTTTATATTACTTCTTACCCATCATTTTTATAAGATGCTTCAGCACCTGTTAAAACCCACATAGTGTGTGCAAGTCAATTTATTTGAAATAACAGTGCACCCTGAGAAAAGATAGGATGTATCATGTGCCAGCTACTTAAACGAACACATTCTTCATGACCTGGACTACCATGTATTCTTAAATATTCAGAATTTATAACTTAAGAGCATTGAGTATACCACTGCTTTTAGCCTAGTGATCTCATCCATCACCTTGAGCAGCAACTTCTGTGGATGTACCATCTGACAACTGCTTCTACAGGAATTATAGCCACAGCTACTGAAGACCCAGAATAGAAAGATCTTGCCCCTGAAGTCTTCAGTCCTATTAAATGATTCAACATTACAATTTGATATTGTATCAATGGAAATAATATTTTTAAGTTTTCAATCAATTTTTAAGTTTCAATTTTAAGTTTTCCAAAAACATGTAAAGATAATTTTCAACATTCATTTTTGTAAGAGTTTGTGTTCCAAATTTTTCTGCCTCTCTCCTTTACTTGCCCCCTCCTTAAGCAAGTAATCTGATGTAGATTAAATATGTGCTATTCTTATATATGTCATGTTGTGAAAAAAAATTCAGACCAAGAGGGAAAAAATAGAAGAAAGAAAAACAAGAACAAAAAGATAAAACTACTAAGCTTTGATCCATATTTAGTAACCATAGTTCTTTCTCTGAATGATGATGCTATTTTCCATCCCAAATCTATTGGAATTGCCTTCAGTCAGTGCATGGCTAAGAAGAGCGAAATCCATAACAGTTGGTTATCACATAATCTTCTTACTGTGTACAATGTTCTTTTTGTTCTTCTCATTTCACTCAATATCGTTTCATGCATGTTTTGTAAGGATTTTCTGAAATGAGTCTCTTCGTCTTATCTAATAGAACAGTAATATTCCAATGGTAATAATATTAAAGAAGAGGCATTAGAATTTCCTTTGACAGTGAACCCTAAGGACCTAAGGACTTTTGCATCTTACTTGCTACTGAAACTTTCTAAATGAGTTGCTTCTTCAATTGGAGTGCTTCTATTTTTATCCCTTGCTTTTAGTGCAGAGTCTTAAATACAGTACATACTTCATACATAGGTCTTTCCATTGCCCTTTGTGTCACCTGTAGTTTTGTTTCTTCTGATATCATGATATGATATGATTTATAGGCAGGTAACATCGCCTGGAGAATACTGGCATTAAAAGGATGAGCTTTTCCAGCATTGAACAGCTTGGGATCATTTGTGCTGATTTCATTGAACCATGAATGTCATTGCTGGAAAAAAAATCTTTTGAGAATACCTAGGACATTGACAATTAATTGTAGCTTAAACTCAGCAAGAAAGGCATTTGTTTCCATGTTTACCAATTTTTTTTTCTGTAGACACCTGTGATCACTTAGCCATGCAAGAAATAACAAGATAGATCTCCCATATTTTAGATATCATATGACACTAAAATGTTCTATTAATAAGGTTTTAAGCTTTGCATCATTTCATCCTCCCAACAATCCAAGGATGCAGGTGCTATCATTTTGCTTATTTTACAGTTGTGAAAATTGATATTAGATAGGATAAATGAATTTTGGGGATCACATAAATATTAAGTGTTTAAGGCAGACTGAAAACTCAGGTTTTCCTGATTCTGAGACCATTTATCTATCTGCTGTTTCTTAGTTGTCAGCATTCTGATACCGTATTTTTGGTGTTAATCTTTTATTTCCTAATAATGCTTTATAAGAAGCTTTTTATTTTAAAACACATACATAAATACTTTTCAACATTCATCCTTGCAAAACCTTGTTTTCCAAATTTTTTCTCCTCCCTTCTCCCCATTCCCTTTCCTAGACAGCAAGTAATCTAATATATGTTAAACATATGCAGTTCTTCTATACATATTTCCATAATTATCATTTTTACAAGAAAAATCAGATGAAAAAGGGAAAAATAAGAAACGAAACAGAAAGTAAGCAACAACAAAAGAAAAAGTGAAAATGGTATATTGTGATCTACATCAGTTCCCATGGTCCTCTTGCTGGGTGCAGGTGGCTCTTTCCATCACAAGTCCATTGGAAGTGACCTGAATCACCTCACTGTTAAAAAGAGCCTCATGTGACTCTTTATTAATTATAATAACTAACGAATTGCTGTGTCTCTGCTTTTTATACATAACCTTTGAAGAAAGGTAATATCTTATCTTCCACTATGATTGCTTTTGATGATTCTAACTCTCTGTTTTGGATTTTAAAATAATTCCTTACTAGCTGGCTCATTAAATCCAAACTTTTTTGCCTGTTTTTTTCATAAAATGGCATGATGTAATAGAAAGGCCCTGTACTTGGAGTTAGTAAAATTTGAATTTTGTGTCCATTTTGTGATGCTAGGTAACACAATTCTTATTCTCAAGAAACATACAGTCTATGATACAGCACATATGAAACTAAGTAAGCTAAAAGCAAAATGCAATGGAATCATGCCAACTTCCTGCAGAGACATTGCAATGGAGTCATATTGAGTAGATTGTTTCCAAGTAATGGAAAACAAAATCCTAGGTCATCTTTCCACATCTGATCACTTACAATTCAGCTTCCTATCAGTAGGATAAGATGGGGAAGAGGGAAAGGTTCAGTCCTCTATGACCATCATTGACTAAAAATAGAAACATATTCCTTTAAATTCTTATTTATATTCCTATGTTCTTTAAAATTATTATTAAAGTATATGCTCACTTTCAATGATTTATGTTTTAGCCAGAAAGCATGTGGTTTGAGAGGGAAAGGTCATCAAAAATGTACCATTTTCCTTACTACAGGCCTCACTACAGGCCTTGGTCAGGAAGAATTGATTAGAAAAACAATTCCTGCACTGAAAGTAGTCTTTGAGTTACCCATACTTTGAATTGCTTTTTAACCTAGGGAGTCATTTAATAAGGAAATAAGTCAGTAATTGAAGGAATTGGAGGTTGGTATGTTTGCTCAGATAATCACAGATACTGCCAAGAACATCTTGCCATCCTGCACTTAGCTGAGGGTAAAAAGCAGAATTTTATAAATGTGAGATTTATAAATATAAGGTCAGAATATATCTGGACTGTAGTTCTCTGTTGTAGACTCCTAAATTAGAAAAGACATTTGCAAATCAAGACTATCCAGAGGAGTATAATTAACATGAAAAGTAGTAAGGAACCATTCCATTTGAAAATCATTTGAAAAAAAAAGGGAGATATAAAGAGGACAAAACAATTGTCTTCATATATTTGAGGTTCCATATGGAGGGGGAAAAATTGGAATTGATTTTATTCTCCCTAGTGGATAAAATTAAGACCAATGGTTAATAGTCAGAGGTAGGCAGATTTTTAATCAGTTTAAGTAAAAGTATTTAAGTCAAAAAAAAAATCAGAATGAAATAGTCTATTGTGGGGGGTAGTAAGTTCCTCTCACTTCAATCTTCAGGTAGAGGTTGATGGCCCTTCATCAGGGATGTTTGTAGATGGGGTACTTACTCAAATATGAGTTGAATTAGTTAATTTCCACTTCTGGTCTTCTATGATTCTAGTGGACCGGGAATACAAGAGGACTTGATAAGGGCCTATTAAATCCCATACCATCATAAGTTTCCTATACAACCAGAAGGTAGAAAGGAAGCCCCAGTGGGCATCAGAGAAGGCATGAATAATTCAGGAGGTGGTCCAACTTCTGGGACCTTAGTTCTACTAAACATGGCAAAACTCACTGGCCACTAATTTGAAGTCTAAAATAATCTCTGGGATTCAGGGAATAGCAGCTAAACTAGTCCTTATTTCACTTTTCCAATTTTCACTTTACTTAAGATATTTATTACAACTGAAAACTCAAATGGAAATCCAACATTCTGATCCCTAGGATTGCCTGTAGACATGTTCACTAAGTTTTGTGAAGTCAGAGAAGCTTTACTTCAGTAACCTTCAGGTCACTAACCAGCTTCCCCTTCTCATTATCCTTTTCCCACCACATTTCCTGCAGGTCCCCAGACTATTTGCTTCACTTTTAGAAAGCCAGTAGCTTTTCATTTTCTTCTTCCTTTGTGGAATCTATTATCAGAAATGTTAAAATGTTGATTGCTGAAACTGTGTATGCTCCCCTTACAAATTCAAATTTAATTGTTAACTTTGGGATGAGAGGCTTGTCTGATGTAAAAGGATTTTCTGATATGAGAGTTGGAAGCAACAAAAGATAGGGAAAAGAGCACTGAACAAGAGTGTCAGACTGAATTTGAAACCTAGCCTGTACACTGGCTGTTTAATCAAAGACAAATCATTAAATCTGTTTCAGCCTTCACTTTCTTTTCTGTCAAAATAAGACTAATAATACTTCTATTGCCTAGCTTCTAGGTTTTTGAATAAAATAAATTATAAGCTCCCATAAATCATGATACATGTAAGGGTACACTGAGCTTTCACTTGATTTCAATGTCTGGTCTTTCCAGGCCCTAGCTCTCTGACTATAGTCAAGTCACTTAACCATACTTTTATTTACTTTCCTAATTTAAAAAAACAAGGGAGTTAGATTCTAGGAGAACCTATATTCCAGAATAGGTAAATAAAAAAAAGGAGGATCCCTTAGCTACTAGGTTTTTAAGGTCAGAACTAGGAACTCATTAGTAGTCATTCATATTTCAAAGCATACTAGGGTTAGAGGCAGAATGAACATTACAAGCCCTCCTGACACCTCTCCTGCTCCCTCCCCACCCTCATCCTTAACTTTCATCTATTTGTTTAAATTTCTATGTGCACTAAGAATGTAGGTCCAAAGAACTAGAGAGCAAAACAACCTAAAATCCAATTCTAATTGTTCTCCTCACCTATACTACATGTCAGCAAACATGACAAGTGTTTCACGCTGGCTTACTGCACTTATCTCAGGAAAGGCAACTTCCCTGCCCTCAGTGGAACAGTGGAACAAAGCTACACACAGATAGCAGATTTTCTGAGAAGCTAGTTCTGGCTCAAAAGAAAAGCAAAAGATTTTTTCTTTTCTTCCTCTTTTTTTTTTTAAATGCCCATTGTGGTTCCTCTATCATACATCATTGTGCTTTTTCAAGTTCAGGGTCGAAGCTTTGAATCAGAGGCCACCAGCAGTTCATTTGTAATGCTCTCTCCTCTCGAGCTCAGGGCTGCAGTTTTCCTGCCTGGAGCAATTATCTGATTGGTCAGGGTTTGGTAACCTTGCTCTTGGCTAACACAGCCATGTGGGCAAACAGAGGTCATCCCAGATTTTCTAAAAAGGAAACTTGCCAAATGTGAATACTGTATTAAAAAAAAATAACTTTGTGATTCCACTTAATAATTTCAAGTAAAAGTTTATAGGTAATAATATTTCTGAAAAAAATTTAAAATGTCCTGAATACCAAAATGTAAATGCCTATTAATGAGTTAGAGTTAAGCTGCATATTCAGAACAAGCATGAGAAGTGTTTTTAAATAATTAGTCCATTTGGTGCACTCACTATCATGTTTATCATACTCCTTCACTTTTCTAACAAGATGTCTCAATGATATCAAGAGAACCTAGAACATGGAAATATAGAAAACAATTCATATTTTCCCGTTGTTATCCAGTTTGATAGAAGAAATGGGAGCCCCCAACTTCAATTGTTAATTTAGCTGATCTATTTTCAGATCTATTTATGGGGAACTAATCCAATCTGCTGCAATCTTTAGGCTTTTAAAATGCAGTTGCTGTATTTACAATGCTGAACTTCATAAAACAAAGATACTTTTAGATAAAAAGAGAATTCTTCAAAGAGAACTGAGCATATGTACTATTAAGAGAAATTAAGGAAATATAAAATTAGAAAAAATCAAACTACCAACACATACAAGAGATAAGCCTGAATTATTAACATAATAGGATGCAAATCTATAAAATCTATAAAAATGAGTTTTATACAATGAACACTAAATTATTATTCATTTTAATTACTCGACTTTTTGTGCAAAAATAAATGAACCATGGGATGAATATGTTATACCTGGACAAAAAAAGGCTTCTTAACTCCTGGCAAAGAGTAAGAAAGAAAGACTCTCCATTACAGAGAAGAGAGCTATCTATCCCCCTTTTGTCCACCACAAAACATTCTAGGCTCTACTACTTAGCTAGACTACTTGCTTCTTCATAGCCCACTGAAAAAGAAGGAATGATCAAGAGCAAATGATCATGTGACTTAATGTACATATGACGTCCTAGTCTGTTATAGCACATTATTTTAATTAGATACTTCTAGATTGATTCCTCAGATCCTCTCCTCCCAATAGGGGAACAAAGTCTAACCATTTTGCAAAACTTGCTAACAAAAGAAGTAAGCTGAAAACAAGAAGAATCTGGTGGCAACTGATGAACAAAAAGTAATTTTTCTCACTTTAATTTGAATGACATTTTTATGACTTTAGAAGGAAATGTGCCATTTTAGAATGTTTTTCTACTATTTCATTACATTTTTTAAAAAATTGAATAGAGGCATTCCATGTTATGAAAACAAATATAAAAAAGCCCTCCTTATTTAGGACCTTCTTCCTCAAACACAGATGAAGTTATTTTTGACTTTCTGATTGAAGGTCAGGCACAACTAGAATTTTCAAATGGGAGCTTCCACATTGAGGTTTAAATAAATTTAAACCAAATTTTTCAAATAATCTTCTGCCAAGATACTCATTTATTTCACAGTTATCCAGGACCAAACACATAAATCAGATAAGAAGTCAACTGGCTGCTCACAGTGGAATCATGGCTACACTGAGGTGAGATTTTCCTAAGGTCAAGCTCTCCTCTGTTTGTGCCAGAGTTCAGGTTAGGGAATGAGGAAGCCATTTTATACCTGAAAGTTATCCTCTCATACCTATAACCCATATAAGTGACTATACATGTACTGGTAGGAAAAAGGTGAGGAAGAGATTCTGCTCCCCCTCCCCCAAAAAATATCTTTAAGGTCGTGATAATGAGATATGATAATGCCAAAAAATGAGTAGATGGGAATCCCATACTCACCTGTAATATCCTGACCTCTTCCTTCTATCTATGGACATCTCAATCAGCATGCATATATCCAGTGCTTAATATGTGTAATGTATTGTGCTAAGCAGTAGATTAAAATTCAAGTCATGAGCCACATCTTCCATGGAGCTTTTCTTAACTAATCAAATAAGGTGATATTTGTAAAAAGCACCCAGCAGTCTTGAAAATAGCAAGCACCATATAAATGCTTATAATCTTCCCTTAATTACACTAATTCACATTTCTTGCATGATAATAAGTTTACCAGGGACTTTTAACAAAACAAATCTGGATCTACCACTTCAGTTAGTACCTAATATTATTAATTTCCACAATGATATTATAAGAACATATTATATAATATCAGAACATTCCATATTCCATATTATTTATAAATAGACCTAGTCAATACTAATATTATCTCCATTTTTTTAATGAAAGCAAACTCACTCACAGAAGTCAAATGACTTACCTAGATGATTTAACAAATATCATTTTTATTTTATTTTATAATTATATTGTTTTTATTTTAGTGTCTCAGGCTAGATTTAAACTCAGGTTCTGACTTCAGGGCTGATGCCCTATCCATTGCACCACTTACCTGCGTCTGATCTAAGGAATAACTTTAAAAGATATAATTTCAACGCAGACCTATTGATTCCAAATTTAATACTTTTCACCCATTTTACCCCTCCTCAATCAAACTAATTTATTAATTAGCACATTTATTGACTACCTGCAAAGTGTAAGAAGGAAATAAATGTTGTTATACAAAAAAACGGTTTCTGTGGAAGAAACTTAAAATTGGCCCAAAAAGAGAAAATAGATCTCTTAAACTTTTGAACATGTGTATATACTTTTTATGCATATAAATACATATATTAGCTACATATAAACATATGTAGCTAGAATTACTAAAATTACATGATTCAACTAAATTAAGGCATTTTAAAGATAAAATTCTATTAAGGATTTAGTCTACAAAGGACATTACTTTAAAGGCAAAGTAGTGCTGAGGAAGTGATTTTTAGGTTCTTTTTAAAATTGGTATTTCCCCTCCAATTATTTGTCAAGATAGTTTACAGTATTAATTTTTACAAGATTTTGAACTACAAATTTTTCTTCTTTCCTTTTTTCTCTTCATAAATGGTAGGCAATTTGATTTGGGTTATGCATGTGCTATCAGCTATGAAAAAAAGAAATAGATCAAAAGAAAAAAATATGAAAAACAATAAAGTGAGTGAAAAAAAAGTATTCTTTGTTTGATAATGAGTCAATCATTTCTTTATCTGGATGTGGAAAGCATTTTCCTTCATGAGCTCTTTATATTTGTCTTGGATCATTGTGTTGCTGAGAAGAGCTGCATCATTCATAAGTAATCTTCACACAATGTTGCTGATACCACATCCAATGTTTGGCTGGTTTTATTCATTTCACTTTGCACCAGTATTTACAACACTTTTCAGGTTTTTCTAAAATTTTCTAAAATTTCTTCTTGCACAATAGTGTTCCATTATATTCATATACCAGAGCTTATTTAGTCATTGCCCAGTTGATGGACATACCTTCAATTTCTAATATTTTGCTACCACAAAAAGGACTGCTAAAATATTTTGTACACATATATCTTTTCTTTTTTATGACCTCTTTGGAATATAGTGGTATTGCTATGTCAAAGGACATGCACAATTTTGTATCCCTTTGGGCACAATTCCAAACTGCTATCCAGAATGGTTGGATCAGCTCATCACTTCACCAACAGTGAACTAATGTTCCAATTTTCCACATCCTTATTAACATTTATCATTTTCCTTTCTGTCCTATTGGCCAATCTAATAGATGTGAGGTGGTACCTCACTACTATTATAATTTTAATTTTTCTAATCAAAAGTAATTTATAAATCTTCTTTATATGCTTATAGATAATTTGATTTATTCATCTGAAAACTGCCTGTTCATAATCTTTGAACATTTATCAATAGGGGAAGGACCTGGATTCTTATAAATTTGATTCAATTCTTTATATATGTGAGAAATTAAAGTTTTATTAGACATTTTTGCTGCAAAAATTATTTCCCAGCTTTCAGATTTACTTCTATTCTTGGTCATCTTGGTTTTGTTATCGCAAACACTTTTTTTTTTATTTTTATAATCAAAGTTTCTTTCTCTTGTTTGGTCATGTTTTCTTCCCTTCTCCATAGATCTGACAGGTTAACTATCCCTTGCCTTTTTCTCCATTAGTGATTTCCCTCATAGTGTTTGTTTAATTTCCTCCCCTCCTACTTTCCTGTTAGGTGAGATAGAATTTTGCATTTAATTGACTGTGTGTATTATTTCCTCTTTGATACAATACTGATGAGAATAATGTTCAAGCAATGCCTATTGCCTACCCTACTATCTTTCTGTCCAATGCAAGGTTGTTCATACCTCTTCATGTGAAAAAATTTCCCTATTCTACCTCTCCTTTTCTTCTATGCTCAATATACTTTTCTTTCTCATTCCTTAATTATTTTTTGTGCCACTTCCTAAAATTCACTTTATACTTGTACCCTCTGTCTATGTACATTCTTTCTAGCTGTACCATTAGTGGTACTTTTTTTTTTCGAGGAAATTGAGGTAAAGTGACTTGCCCAGGGTCACACAGCTAGAAAGTGTTAAGTGTCTGAGGTCAGATTTGAACTCAGGTCCTCCTGACTTCAGGACTGGTGTTTTATCTACTGTGCCACATAGCTCCCCCTTAGTGGTACAATTTTTAAGAATAACTAGTATCATTTTCCCATAGAGGAATATAAACAGTTCAGCTCTGTTGAATCCCTTGTTCTTTTAGACTGTTCTTGAATCTTGATATTGTTTTTTCAGTTCTGATCTTATGAAAGATTGAAATCCTTCCATTTCTAAATTGTGGTATATGAATGTTATGGAATATTATTGTTCTGTAAGAAATGACCAGCAGGATGAATACAGAGAGGACTGGCGAGACTTACATGAACTGATGCTAAGTGAAATGAGCAGAACCAGGAGATCATTATACACTTCGACAACAATATTGTATGAGGACATATTTTGATGGAAGTGGATTTCTTTGACAAAGAGACCTGAGTTTCAATTGATAAATGACGGACAAAAGCAGCTACACCCAAAGAAAGAACACTGGGAAACGAATGTAAACTATCTGCATTTTTGTTTTTCTTCCCGGGTTATTTATACCTCCTGAATCCAATTCTCCCTACGCAACAAGAGAACTGTTCGGTTCTGCAAACATATATTGTATCTAGGATATACTGCAACGTATCCAACATATAAAGGACTGCTTGCCATCTAGGGGAGGGGGTGGAGGGAGGGAGGGGAAAAAAAAATCGGAACAGAAACGAGTGTCAATATAATGTAATTATTAAATAAAAAATTTAAAAAAAATAATAATAATAAAAAAAGAAAAAAAAAAAAGAAATCCTTCCATTTCACTGAATGATTATTTATCCCCCTCCTTGAAGTAATAGGTTTAATTTTACTAAGTAGGTATTTTTTGGTTATAGTTGTGCTTCTTTGCCTTCCAGAATATTATATCACATGACGTCCAATCCTTTACTGGTACTGCTGCTAAGATCTGTATAATTCAGATTATGGCTTCCCAAGATTTGAATTGTTGATTTCTGGTCACTTGCATATTTTTTCCTTGATCTGAAAATTCTAAAATTTGACTATAATGTTCCTAGAGTTTTTAATTTGGAATTTCCTTCCTGAATTGATCAGTGGATTATTTCTATTTTGCCCCCTGGTTTCAGAATATGAGGAAAGCTTTACCTGATAATTTCTTGAAAGAAGCTGTGCAGGAAGATGCATGAACTATTTTTGATTACAGTTTTCAGTTGGTCCAATGACTGATGTTGTTGCTTGTGATCTGTTTTCCAGATCATTTTTCCCTCCATGATTTGTTTTATTCCATTCTTTTGAATTTGTTTGAGTAATTCTTGATGTCTCATAGACTCATTATTAGCTCTAATTTGCCCAATTCTAAATTTAAGGTACTGTTTTCCTCATTTTTGTACTTCTTTTTTCCATTTGGCCAATTCTACTTTTTAAGCAATTTTCCAAGCTGTTAAGTTTTTTTTTTCCATAATTTTTCTCATGACTCATTTCTTTCCCCAATTTTCCTTCTACTCTTATATGTTTTTAACCTCCTTTTTATAGCTTTTCTGTGAGTCTTTTTGGGCTTGAGGCCACTTCCTATTTCTCTTTTGGGCTTTGTCCATAGTTTGATACTGTTGTCCTTTTTTTAAATTTATATCTTGATCTTCACTCACATCATAATAACTTTCTAGGGGAGTTTTTTATTATTATAGTTTTTTATTTACAAGATATATGCATGGGTAATTTTCAAGCAATGACCCTTGCAAAACCTTCTGTTCCAACTTTTCCCTTCCTTCCCCCCATCCCTTCCCTCAGATGGCAGGTAGATCAATACATGTTAAATGTTCATATTCATTTCCCTTAGTTCTTTTGCTGGGTGTAGCTGGCTCTCTTCATTATTGAACAAATGGAGCTGATTTGGTTCATCTCATTGTTGAAGAGAACCATGTACATCAGAATTGATAATCATATAATATTGTTGTTGAAGTGTATAATGATCTTCTGGTCCTGCTCATTTCACTCAGCATCAGTTCATTTAAGTCTCTCCAGGCCTTTCTAAAATCATCCTGCTGGTCGTTTCTTACAGAACAATAATATACCATAACATTCATATATGTGGTGAGATTTTTTGTTGTTCCTTTTTGCTCATTTTTTCTTTTCTTTAAATTTGAGATCTGCCTCTTAGAATAAAGAGGCATTGTCTCAGGCTCTTTCTGCCAGTGGTTAGCAGCCCTGGCTGTTTTCTTGATGCTGCATTAATATTACTTTGAGACCCATGGGAGGTCCTTGTGTTTATTGCTTTCCTGAGGAGGTGATGTTGGTGATGGCTGCCACTGTTGGAGACATCTTATCTGGTGTTGAATAAGGATTCTACTGCTAATGTCTGGAGTGTATTGAGGCCATGACATGTTTCTCCAACTTCCCGAGGACAATACTGAAACATTTGGCAGTGTGGCTATTGTTGGCTGCCTGTTTGTGTTTGACTGTGCTGAAGCATGTAATGTCAGTTGGCACTAGTGATTGCCTGTTTGCTTAGACACCTGTAGATCTGGACATACTTGTTTGCCCAGTGCTATGCTGAAGCACAAAAGGGGTCATATCTTAATTTAGCTGTTTCAGAGCATTAAGCTTCAGAATCAATCTTTGGTTTTCTAAAGTGGAGCTTGCTGGATGCTTCCTATTCTAGAAGGCAATCCCCTGTTACCTGAATGAGACAAACCTTTCTTACTATTCCTCCAAGTTTCTTGGGTTGTTTTTTGGTTCTGCTGTTCCAGGATTTGATTTTTGATGCTAATTTTATGGTAGTTTGGATGTAAATATTGGAAAGTTATATGGCAATTTACTGTTCTCTCTACCATCTTGACTCCTGGAAATTATCTGGAAGAAGTCTTTAAAGAAAAGTATTTTTTTCCTAGATCAATAGAAATATTTTTTTTATTTAATGTATATTTTTTGTTTTATTTTAATATAGGTAATAAAGTAAGCATTTCCATAACACGGTACAATAAAAAGATGATTCCACATAAAACCACAAGTGTATTATGTATAATTTGCTATTTCCTTTAAATATGTAGTAAAGTTATCATGTAAATTTCTTTCATCTCATTTTTTCCTTCTTCATTCTAGAGTAGACCTTAGACATTAACTTGTGTGTATTTAGATATATGTGTATATATAAATATATTGATATCTGTGTGTATGTGTGTACATGTACATGTATGTATTGTGTGTGTATGTAAAATCATTCTATACATACTTCTTTTTATCAGTTATTATTCTGGGTGCAAATAGCATGTTCCTTCCTATGTGTTTTGTAGTTCATTTAGATATCCATAATTTATTATATAAATTATATGCATATTTTCACTCAAAGTTGCCCTTAAAACAGTATTTCTATTACTGTGTATATGTTCTCTTGGTTTTGGTCATTTTCCTTTTCACTATTTCATACAAGTCTTTCCATGTTTTTCTAATATCATGTAGCTCATCATTTCTTATACCACAATAATATTTCATTACAATCACATACCAATACTTATTCAGCCATTTCCCAATTGATGGATTTCACCATTTTCCAGTTCTTTGCCACCACAAATAGAGCTGCAATAAATATTTGAGAAAATATATATTGTTTTCTTTTTTAATCATCCTTGGATTGTTTTCTGAAATGGTTGGATCAGTTCACCATTCCACCCACAATGATCTAGTGATGTACACCTCCAAATTAGTTGAGTTGACAATGGATGGTTAAGAATTTTAGGAACATTACTTCAAAAAATAATCCATAGAAGTTTAAGGTGAACTTTGAAACCTAAATCATATTGATATGGATTGAGGGACAGGGAGGAGGGCATTCCATTCAAGGTAATGAAATAGACAAAAGTACAAAGACATAGATATATAAAAGTAGGTTGTGAATCACTTTAACTGGAAGGCTAAAGTATTTGGACTTTCTTTTATTGACAGAGGAGAACATTCATATTTTTGGATCAAACAGTAAATAGAATTGATTAGAGAGAGAAGATATTCTGGGAAGGATGATCAGATGAATGTTAATACTGAAAGTACCTCACGATTAGTAAGGGGTAGAAGAAAGTAAAAAGATAAATAGATCTTCAAAAAAATAATAATAATTGACAAGGTTTTGAAGTTTCAATTCAATTCAAAAAAGTTTTATTATATATAGGGTATAGGTACTATTCTCAAGGAATACAGTGCATTGTAGTAGAGAGATAACATATACACAAATAAATGTGTTATAATGTGGTAAACACTATAGGTTAAGCACAAGAAAGACAGGATTATGGAAAGAATTAATACATGGAACTTGAAAACTAAGAAAGATTGGGGAAATGTTTGTTAGAGTTTAAAGTATGATGCATATACAAGGACCCTCATGAATTTGGATTTACATTGATTGAATCTGTTTTCTGTTCTGAGCTCACAGGGATATATTCATTTTAGCTCACTTCCCCAAGACAGGATTAATTCTAGAAACATTTCAAATATAGTGTTGCTGTATTCTAGGTTTCTATAAATTTGGGTAATAGAGGTTCCCATAACCTGTATAAATATTCAAGATATTACAAATGCATATTGGATATAGAAAAGCCTGTACTTCAGCTCAAAAATACATGACAAGAAAGATGTATAGGAGTTCCCAAACAGGTACTAAAAACATGCAAGGCATTCATTTCAACTTATGAGTTTCATTCAAGGCAACTCTGATATTCTAATGAAAATCCTTCTCCCACAGATTCCCTAGAAGGCAGAGTTTCTGAATAAGCAGCTCTTTTGCCATCAAAATGGGACTGCCTGAATAACTCACTATAACAACATAGAGCTAGCACAATCCTAATTTCTTGGCATTAATAATATAATGTTAACACTTGCTGCTCCCATAACTAACAGAGTGATTAAATGCCTATGTGAGCATATGAGAGAGAAGGGTGGGGGGACAGAGAGGAGAGAAGGGGAGAGAGAGAGAGACAAAGAGAGAGTGGGGAAGAAGGAGGGACGAAGGAAAGAGGAAGAAAACAGAGCCAGAGCCAGAGCCAGAGCCTGAGAGAGAAAGAGAGGAAGAGAAAGAGAGAGAGAGAGAGAGAGAGAGAGAGAGAGAGAGAGAGAGAGAGAAAGAGAGAGAGAGAGAAAATGAAAGAGAGAAAAAGTGAGAGAGAGAGAGAGAGAGAGAGAGAGAGAGAGAGAGAGAGAGAGAACAGGGATAGGGGAAAGGAGAGGGAGGGAGTGAAGGAGGGAAGAGAAAAGAGACATCTTTCAAGATCAGATTCCTGGACTTTTGAACTTTGAGCTACACTCAAGGCTCATGCTAACTAATAAATTTTCCCTCTATAGTTAGCATCTAACCGCCTAAAGAATCCCCCTTCTCTAATAAAAATTGGTTCCACTCTGAGACTCTTAAACTTTGGGTTATCCTTGAGTAACCTCCAAAGTGAGCAGAAAACCTTACTTTTTAATTTGGAAGGCTGGATCTGAGTATCATATGACTAGGAGATTAAAATCTTCCCTCCTCAATAGAGATAAAAAAAAGTTCAGGAACAGATTAGTGAATCCCTGTATCTTGTAAAATATGCAATTAGGAGAATAATTCAAAGATTATATGCCCTAAAGGTTTATGCATGAGGTATTACAATTTTTAGGACTGAGTATTCAGAGGTCACCTTGATGTATGTTTTGTCAGGAACTTTAACATTCCTTGTCTACTATCATCTCTTGAATTGGTCAAGTGCCCTATAAAGTTATCTAGTCTCTGATCAATGCTCATATGGTTAAGGGTTAGCAATTGAGCTTCCATGGTCTTCAGATCCAAGGCCACCATTCACAGTTCCTGGTGAGGAAATAGGGCAGGGGGGAAGGGGAAGAAGACTATATCCATGCACAGGATACTGCTCTTTGAACTTCTCTGGTACCAACCTAGATCTGTTCCCTCAACAAGGGTAAAATGATATAAGTGAATAAAAATAATCATTTCAGCTCTCTTTTAGAAATTATTCCAAATGAATGGATTCTTGAACAATGTAGTCTGTCATCCCAAATTACCAATGTATCAATTATCTTGAAGCAACCTTAATCATCAAAAATCAGTCAGGAGAAATTTAATGCTCATAATACTGGGTATCCAGAAAAGAAACCTAAAAAGTTCATCAAATTGGGCAAGATTATATATTGTTTTCAGGAAACTTTACAATCAGCATCTTCTCCACACCACTCCACATGAAGTATGAGTAAAATTATGTCAAAAAAAGAAAGGGGAAGTGGAAGCTGATATTTCAGGTGCAGAAAATAACACAACAAATAGCGCAAATATAAGAGATCCTGAAGGTTTGTGGAAAAGGGGATAAAAGATAAATAATGCAAACATGAGATACCCTGAAAGTTAGTGAAAAAGTGGATAGAACTATGTATTCAGAGATCATTTTGTTGGTGGTATTTATGATGGACTCATGGAGATCAATTAAAAGGCTTGATAGCTGATGAAGGAGTGATACAGGGAGGGAATGACATGTTGCCAAACAAGATCAAAATAAGATAATGTTCAGAATTAAGTGAACTAAAGAATACAGCTACAATACATACTTTTGCTCAAATATTGACTGATGGCAAAAAGTATACCAAGAAAGACAAAACTAGGACTATGGATGGACAAGACACGAACAGTTCCTGAAATGAGGACATTTATTTATTATAAAAAAGATTTTATGTTTTCCCAGTTACATTTCAAAATAAAAGTAGCATTATTTTGTACAATATTTTGAGTTCTAAAATTTTCTCTATCCCTTTGGTCTTCCCCTGCCCTCTTCTGAAGATGATAGAGAGTTTGATATAGTTTATACATATGTTTTATTGATCATGTATTTTAAATCAGCCAGAGTCAGGAACTTAGGTTAAGGGAAATAATCTTCAGTCTTTATTCAAGTGAAGAGGTGAATAAAGATTGCGATAGCAAATATAGGCAAGAAAGATTGTGATAGCAATATGGGCAGCTGCAACAGGAAATCAGCTAACAGAGCAAGTGAGTGCTGAGCTCTGCTCCCCTTCCTTTTTCACTCCCTGGCCTCCATCCACCAGAATCGTCATTTCCTATACAACACATCAGGACTTGCACAAAGAGTAGGTGGGGGCCATTCTTTCTCCAAGCTTATATATTAATAGAGTATGGTCCAATTACTATTTAGCCTCATGTGCTTGGGACCTCAGTGCATCAACTCAAGCTTCAGCCCATTACATCTCCCGCTTTCTTTTGTTTTTGAACACTGGTGATCATGCCATCCCTGACTCCTCAGGGAGGTCAGAGCCCCCAAGGGGAGGTGATCACATCCTCCCTCACTTCTCAGGAAAGGAGGTGAAAGCACTGAAAAGGAGGTGATCACGACCCCCCTGACTTCTCAGGAAGGGAGGTGAAAGCACTAAAAAGGAGATAATCACACCCTCCCTGACATCTCAGGAAGGGAGATGAAAAGCACCAAAGGGAAGTGGGGGTTGCTAGCAGGTTTCTGGGCTCAAGGGTCTTATTATGCACAAACCCAACTGCATGGGAAGTATTACACAAGCACATAGCAACAACGCAGAGGCTATTAGTGATGACTCTCCCCACAGTCAGTGCAGGCTTGATATGGTGTAACAAACATGAATTATTCACCCAATTAACGGTATAACAAAAAATATGAATCAACATTGTGTTGTAAAAGATTGCCAGAAGTCCTAGAAGGAGAGTATGTAAACAGCAGTCACACATACATCTTCTTCAGCAGCCAAGAGATAGTCCAAAACCAATCTATTGTCCATTGCTTCACATATCAGGGAATCCAATGATCCCCCCAAGTTTTTGAAGTCCAGCAAAAGTCTTTTTATGTCTTAGGGAATCCAATGATTCCAGCAGATTTTGAAGTCCTGTAACAGTCATATCATTTCTCAGAGAATCCAATGATTCCTGAGCACTTTCAAGTCTTATGTCTCAAAGAATCCAATGATTCCTGAGGGATTTAAAGTCCTACAACAATCTAATGTCTCAGAGAATCCAATGATTTCTGAGGGTTTTGAAGTCCAATGATTTTCTATGTCCATGAGTCAAACGCCATAACTGCCACACTCTTTCAATGGTGAGCACAATCAGCAACAGAACCACCCGATGTTTCTTGGGTCTTCTCCTTCGTTTCAAGGGTCTGCTCCATCTCTCTGCGATGGACAAGGCGAATACAGCTCGTTGGCACCCATCTGATTCCTTCTCCACCTGTAGAGATACAAGCAAACCCTCTCCCCCAAGCAGTTAGCCTATCTGGTCCCTTCCATTCACCACTTTCTGGGTCTCTCCACATCACCTGGCAATTATCTAAAGATAGTGGAGCTGCTCGCACTGGACACTGCTCTTCTGGTGGGTTATAAAACCCGTCTGCTGGAGCCAGTGCATCTTTATCAAAGATTAAAAAATTAATGGTATAGAGAACTAAATTTAGAAGTTCTCTAGGGTTACAGGTGGCTCCCCCTTTCTTTTATTTTTGGAGGAGTGTCTTAATGTCTCTGTTTCTTCTTTCTACTATTGCTTGACCTTGAGGATTAAAGGGTATGCCAGTGGTGTGTAAAATCTTATACTGTGCACAAAAGTGTACAAAATGTTTGGAGGTGTATGCAGGACCATTGTCTGTTTTAATTGCTTGTGGCACTCCCATAATTGCAAATGCTTGGATAAGGAATTCAGTGACCACTCGGGCTGTCTCTTTTGCTGCTGGTATGGCAAAAGTGAATCCTGAAAAGGTGTCTACCACAACATGGATAAAAGACAGACGACGGAAAGATTTATAATGGGTCATATCCATTTGCCAGATTTCATTGGGTCTCAAACCACGAGGGTTCTTCCCTGGAGGCATTGTAGGAGCGTGGAAAGGAAGGCAAGCTGTACAGCTTTTTACTATGCTCCTAGCTTCCTCTTTTGTAATCCCAAATTGTAAATGCAAAGCTCGAGCAGCCTGATGGTATTTAAAATGGGATTCCTGGGCCTCCTGAAATAAAGGCGTACTGGCTAACATAGTTAAAAGGCTATCTGCCTTTGAATTCCCATCAAAAATAGGGCCTGGGAGTCCACTATGTGAGTGGACATGCAAGATATAAATCTTACCTGGATGTTTTCTCACTTGCTCCTGAAGTTCCTTAAAGAGCTGATATATATTAGAAGCTGCAAATTTTATTTGGGCTGTGGCAATTCTTTGTACCACACCTACTGAATAGGCTGAATCAGATATTATATTTATGTTGCCTGGGTAATAAGTGAGAGCTACCATGATCGCATATAATTCATTCTGCTGAGTGGACTGAAAAGGAGTTCTGACTACTCTCTTTATCGTTAAGTCATGAGAGTATACAGCACAAATATTGTGTTTGGACGCATCTGTAAAGATAATTAGTCCTTTAAGAGGAACTTTAGAAACTTTTTCTTCAAGAACCCATCACAAATTATGCAAAAAGTCTGGTTATCTTTAATGGATACCCATGTGTAAAATTTGGAGCCATGGCTAATAAAATTTGCCACTCTGGGATGGTCTCACAACACACATTAATTTGTGTATTGGTGTAAAAGGCGTATATCTTATCAGGTCTTGCCCCCGATAATTGTACTGCTCGCTTAATGGCCTTTAACAAAATTCTAGCCACAAGCACTGGGTAAGGAGTAAGGATTTGTTCTGGTTGTGCTGGGAGGTTCACCCACTCTATCACACTGTCTCCTTGATGAAGGACTGCTGTGGGTGCCTCTTGTGTGGCAAAAACTGATATTTCCAAGAATTTTTGAGTGATTCTTTCAACCACATTGGATAAAGCCAGTTCAACTTCTCTCAAAGCCTCTTGAGCTTCTTTTGTAAGCTGGCGTGGTGAATTTAAAGCACTGTCTCCCCTTAAAATATCATATAATGGTTGTAACTGATAGGTAGTCAAGCCTAACACTGGTCGCATCCATTGGATATCTCCTATCAATTTCTGAAAATCATTTAAAGTGTTTAGCTTCTCTGTTCTTAAGGACAGTTTTTGTACTGTAAGCACCTTAGGGTATACTTCATATCCTATATTGAAAAGGAGCGTGTCTTTGAATTTTCTCTTCAGCTATGTATAATTTGTAGTATCTTAGTGTTTCTATGGTCTTTTGTAGACATGCTTCTAGCATTTGTTCCTTAGGTGCACATCCCAATATATCATCCATATAATGTAATAGTATAACTTTTGGAAATGCTTTTCTTATTGGAGCAAGAGCAGCAGCAACATACATTTGACACATAGTGGGGCTGTTTTTCATCCCCTGTGTTGGGCGCCAATTGTAATGATCGCGTATTTTAAATCAGCCGGAGTCAGGAACTCAGGTTAAGGGAAAAAATCTTCAATCTTTATTCAAGTGAAGAGGTGAATAAAGATTGCGATAGCAAATATAGGCAAGAAAGATTGCGATAGCAATATGGGCAGCTGCGACAGGAAATCAGCTAACAGAGCAAGTGAATGCTGGGCTCTCCTCCCCTTCCTTTTTCACTCCCCTGCCTCCACCCACCAGAATCGTCATTTCCTATACAACACATCAGGACTTGCACAAAGAGTAGGCGGGGGCCATTCTTTCTCCAAGCTTATATATTAATAGAGTATGGTCCAATTACTATTTAGCCTCATGTGCTTGGGACCTCAGTGCATCAACTCAAGCCTCAGCCCATTACAATATGCTATCATGAAAAACATTTAAATATAAATCACAATAATGAAAGAAGAAATAGATAAAAAGAAAAAAAAAAACAAGAAAGAATAAATGAAGTGGAAGAAAATAGGCTTCAATCTGTATTCGTAGTCCATTAGTTCTTTATCTGGTTAAGGACAGCATTTTCTTTCATGAGTACTTTTAACTTGGATCATTGTGTTGCTGAGAACAGCTGAATCAATCATAGTTTATCATCACACAATGTTGTTGATATTATGTACAATGTTTTGCAGGTTCTGCTCATTTCACTTTGTATCAATTCTTATAAATCTAGATTTATTTCTGAAATCTGCTTGCTCATCAATTCTTATTGCACAATATCATTCCAATATATTCATATATCAGAGCTTGTTCAACCATTCCAACTAATGGGAATCCAAGTTTCCAATATTTTGTAATATTGGAATTTCAATATTTCCAGTTTCCAACGTTTTGCCACCACAAGAAAAGGGCTATTATAAATAATTTTTATAGGATATAGGCCTAGCAATGGTTTTGTTGCATCAAAGTGTATGTTTTTTGCCCGTTAGGCATAGTTCTAATTTACTTTTCAGAATGATTGCAATACTTCATAACTCAATCCATAGTACATTTCTCATTTTTTCACATTCCTTTGAATATTTATCTATTTCCTTTGCTGTCACATTTTTCAATCTTGTAGATATGAGGTGGTGTCTTAGTTGTTTTAAGTTGTATTTCCCTAATCAAAAGTAATTTAGAACACTTCTTCTTCTGCCATAGACAGCATTGATTTCTCCATCTTAAAACTTCTTGTTCATGCCCTTTGACCATTTATCAATTGAGGAATGGTTTGTATTTTTTTTTTCTTCAGTGGTACTTAATTTTTCCAATTGCATGTAAAGATAGTTTTCAGCATTGTTTTTATGAAATTTTGAGTTCCAAATCATTTTCTCCCTTTCTCCTTTACCTCCTCCCTCCAAAAGACAGCAACCAATCTAATTTATATGTATACAATCATTTTAGCCATATTTCCCCATTAGCCATGTTATGAAAGGAAAAAATATGAAAAAGAAAGCATCAACAAAAAAGGTGAAAATAGTATACTTAATTCCACATTCAGTCTCCATATTTCCCTCTTTAGGTGTGGATGGCATTTTCCATTCCAAATCCTTCGAAATTTTCACTGTATTCTTAGAAGAGCTAAGTCTATCACAGTTGATAATCACAAACTCTTGTTGTTACTGTATACAATATTCTCCTTTTTCTTCTCATTTCACTCAGCATCAGTTCATGTAGGTCTTTCCTGGATGTTCTGAAATCAGCTTGCTTATCATTTATTATACATTCATAAATGTAATCAAAATTGCTTTTATTCTTATAAATTTGATTCAGTTCTCTATATATTTAAGAAATTAGGCCTTTATCCATGCTGTAAAGTTTGTTTCCCAGCTTTCTGCTTTGCTTCTAATTTTGGTTGCATTGTTCTTATTTATATAAAAGGTTTTTTTTTTATAAAAAAAATAATATTTCAAATATATTTATAAAATATTTATTTTGCATTTCATAGTGTTCCCTATCTGTTTAGTGATGAATTATCCTCCTTCCCCCATTCTGACAAATACACTATTCCTCACCCTTTTTATTTTCTTTTTGAGTTTAATATTCTATTTATCTCCTTAGTTTCTTCCTTGTTTATTCTTCTGTTGGATTTGTCAAGTTCTGAAAGGGGACAGTTGACATCCCCAGCTAAAAAAGTTTTTTCTATCTGTTTCTTACTGTAACTCACCAACCTTCTTCTTTACCAATTTGTACACTATACCAGTTGATACACATGTTTAGAATTAATATTGCTTCATTTCTTTTGGTAAATTTAACAAGAAATAGTTTCCTTTCTCATCTCTTAATTAGATATATTTTTGCTTTTAGGTATTCTGAGATCAAGATTGGGACCCCTACCTTTTTTAAGTCAGCTGAAGAATAATAGAATGTGCTCTAACCTTTATCCTATGTGTCTATATGCTTTAAGCTTTTCTTGTAAATAATATAGCTTTTTATTGAATTTTTTTTTTATTTTCAAAATATATGCAAGGATAATTTGTCAACATTGACCCCTGAAAAAGCTTTTATTACAGTTTTTTTCTCTTTTCCCCCATCCCCTCCCCTCTATGATATGTAATTCAATATGTGTTAAACATGGTAAAAATATATGTTAAATCCAATATGGTCATAAATATTTATACAATTATCTTGCGGCACACACACAAAAAAAATCAGATGAAAAAGTTAAAAAAAAAAAAGAGAGAGAAAGAAAATAAAATTCAAGCAAAGCACAACAAAAAGAGTGAAAATGCTATGTTGTGATCCACCTTCAGTTTCCATAGTCCTTTCTTTGGGTATAGATGGCTCCCATCATCACAAGGTCATTGGAACTGGCATGAATCATCTCACTGTTGAAAAGAGCCATGACCATAAGAATTGATCATCATATAATCTTGTTGCCATATAGAATGATTTTTTTTTTGCTTTTGCTCAATTCAATTAGCACTGGTTCGTGTAAGTCTCTCCAGGCCTCTCTGAAATAATCCTGCTGAGCATTTCTTATAGGATAATAGTATTTTATAGCATTCATATACCATAACTTATTCAGCCATTCTTCAACTTATGGGCATCCATTCAGTTTCCAATTTCTTGCCACTGCAAAAAGGGTTGCCACAAATATTTTTGCACATATGAGTCCCTTTCCCTCATTTGAGATCAATTTGAGATACAAGCCCAGTAGAAACACTGCTGTATCAAAGGGTATACACAACTTGATAGTCCTTTGAGCATAGTTCCAAATTGCTCTCCAGAATGGTTGGATACATTCACAATTCCACCAACAATGTATTAGTATCCCAGTTTTCCCAGATCACCTCCAACGTTCATCATTATATTTTCCTGTCATCTTAGCCAATCTGAGAGGTGTGTAGTAGCATCTTGGAATTGCCTTAATTTGCATTTCTCTGAACAATAGTGATTTAGAGCACCTTTTCATATGACTAGAAATGGTTTCAATTTCTTCATCTGAAAATTGTCTGTTCATATCCTTTGACCATTTATCAATTGCAGGATGGCTTAAATTCTTATAAATTTGAGTCAATTCTCTATATATTTTAGAAATAAGGCCTTTATCAGAACCCTTGAATGTTAAAAAAAAATGTTTTCACAGTTTATTGCATCCCTTCTAGTCTTGTCTGAATTAGTTTTCTTTGTACAAAACCTTTAATATAATATAATAAAATTATTTATTTTATGATCAGTGATGATCTCCAGTTCTTCTTTGATCACAAATTCTTTTCTTCTCCACAAATCTGAGAGGTAAATTATCCTGTGTTCTTCTAATTTGGTTATAATATCACTCTTTATGTATAAATCATGAACCCATTTTGATCTTATCTTGATATATGGTGTTAGGTGTGGATCAATGCCTAGTTTCTGCCATACTAGTTTCCAATTTCACCAGCAATTTTTGTCAGATATTGAGTTTTCATCCCCAAAGCTGGGATCTTTGGGTTTGTCAAACACTAGATTACTCTAGTCATTGACTATTTTGTTCTGTGTACCTAACCTATTCCACTGATTGAATAGGTTGGCTGATTGGCTACTAATTGACTACTCTATTTTTTAACCAGTGCTAAATGGTTTTGATGACTTCTGCTTTATAATATAATTTTAGGTCTGGTACAGCTAGGCCATCTTCATTTGCTTTTTTTTTTTCATTAATTCTCTTGAAATTCTTGACTTTTTTTTTCCCAGATGAACTTTGTTATTATTTTTTCTAGATCTGTAAAGTAATTTCTTGGGATTTTGATTGGCATCATGCTGAAAAGTAGATTAGTTTAGGTAGTATTGTTATTTTTATTATATTCACTTGGCCTATCCATGAGCATTTGATATTTTTCCAACTGATTAGATCTGACTTTATTTGTGTGGAAAGTGTTTTGTAGTTGTGTTTGTATAGTTCTTGATTTTGCCTTGACAGATAGACTCCCAAATATTTTATGTTAATAACAGTTATTTTAAATGGAATTTGTTTTTCTATCTCTTGCACAGCTAATATAAGGCAGTCTGAGTATCTGAAGGAAGTTTTGAACTCCTAACTTCAATTCCAGCATTCTATCTACTACACCTCCTTAGCTGCCCTGCTTGTAGATATTAAGTCTTTGTTTCCTTCTGTCTTTGTATCTTGAATTTCCTTGTCATCATGATATCTCTTTATAGTCACAATTTTTTTTCTTGCTCATTCTTCTAACCTTCTGATGTTTGCTCTTTTGTTACTATTAGTTTCTGCTCACTCCTGGGGAAAGGGGAATATCTGGACCATGTTTACGTCTTTTTGTATCCTTTTTCTGTTTTCACAATTCATTCTGGGAATTTCCAAGTTTCCATTGTTTCCAAGTTAATATGACCTGAAGAGATGCTTTTTTACTGCTTCTTGTTCTGAGTTCTTCATGTTTTTGACCCATATTTATATCTGCCAACTTATATGTGGTTGTTTAATAGAAGAGTGCTAAACTCAATCATTAATCTTTCTGTAGGTTCAAAGATCTCCTTTGTTCTAATTCTCTAGCTCTTCTGTTGCAGACTTAAGGGAAGAACTAAAGCTTAGAAATGATTCCCATGCTGCTCTTGTCCACAAAGCTATGTTTATAAAACCTGTTTCTTGAGCCATACACAGCTAAAGTCCTACCCATTTGCAATAATTCCTCACTGCTCTAGAACTAAATGATGGAACTAGATAATGAGAAATGGAGCTGCCAAATATGCCAAAAATTCTGAGGATAAAGTCAGACATCCCATAGAATCTTTTTTATCCCAAGTAGTTCCTGCCCCAGGACTCAGTCTCAACCTCCTTAATATCTTTGGGTGGTAGAATACTCCCTACTGCTATTGCTGCACTGCTCTTGTCCTTGTGTCTACAAAGATCTCCATATGTCTTTCTAACTTGTCCTGGTTGGCTGGAAAAATGATTTAGTACAACTCTTTGTTTTACTTTTTTTGCTTTTCCAAGAATTCAGTTTGGTACACTGCCTAGGTTTTTGTTTGTTTGTTTGTTTGTTTGGTATGTGTGTGTGTGTGCATGTGTGTTGTTATTTTATTTAATTTTAGATAGAGAAAGTAGGGAAGCATACTTGATGAACTATGCAAAAAACACTTCCTCTCAATGTACTATCTTGGTTCTATTTCTAGAAAATAACGATAAAAGTGTGCCTTGAAGATATATATCTGCTTTCTCATTATCCTTGATCAGGTTGATAGTTGGTCCAGTCGGTAGAGTATTGGACTTAAGCATCAGGACAAACTGAATATAAATCTTGCATCATGTACTTGTCAATTGTGTAATCTGATGAAATTATTTAACCTCTATTAGACTCAGTTTCCTTATCTATAAAATGACACTAATAATAGAAACTTTTTAATCAAGTTGTCATGAGGAACAAGGGAGCTATGTGCAAAATGTTTTATAAACTTCAAAGTACTTTATAAATGCTACTATTATTGCTATTCTTTGGTTCTGGTTCTAAATAACTATGGGGGCTAAAAGTCAATAGTATGAGAAGCTCAATTTTAGACATATTGAGTTTAAAGGGATTGGTTGAGCAGAACTGTCCAAGAAGCAGAAGGAAATATATAACTCAATCTATTGAGAAGAGATTTCAAAACTATCTGCATATAAGTGAAAAGTGAAACCATAGAATACCATACCACACATTTTAGCATTAAATTACAGATTTCTGTGTATTATTTTCATTATGCCACATTTGGTGCATTACTTTCCTGAACTAGTGCAGCAAATTTCTTAAAGAAGGGACCATTTCTCACATTTCTGTATCTTCTGCAGTAGGGAGTCTTGGGCTGAAAACACAGTAAACATGTAGTAAATGTGTACTGGCTGATAGATTGATTATTCTTAACTAATTGCTCCTAGAGCGAAGAGGACAGTGTGTGTGTGTGTGTGTGTGTGTGTGTGTGTGTGTGTGTGTGTGTGTTTCTGTGCTTTCTAGAGCATCAAAGCTTGATGAGGAGTGAAAAAGATAAAAATTCATTGTTTTACTGGTTAATATACCAAAACTTTTAGTAAAAATTTAAATGAGTCTGAGAAGTAAATATGACACTTAAACTGTAATACCATTTTATTTGGTTGTTTTTGCTCTTGTTTTTAACCCAGTTTTTCTGATCTTTGTGTAAGACATGCAGGATTTCATAATGTCTCATACAAAAGAATAATAGATTTAGAGTCTGAATATCTGGCTTTGAATGTGGCTCTGCAATTTAGTCATTTGTATGATTTTAGGATCTTAACTTTTGAATCTTCTAGATAAAGATAAAGAGGGAAGATAAAGGTCTTTATCTAAGACAAAGGTATATCTTCTTTGATAAAGTTCTAAAATCGTTTTTTAATAAAATCAGCAAGGTCACAAAACATGGAGATCAAAGACTTTGATCTTAGTCCTGGCTCTGCCAATTAGGAGATGTTTGATCTTGATCAAGTTATTTAAACTAGTTGAATCTCAATTTGTTCATCAGTTTTAAAAAAATGGAAAGATAGAGGACCTCCAGGAGTTAATGGATAAGTAGAGGAAAACTTAGTTGACTGTTTCCAATGTTCCCCTCTAAACAAATTTAAAATAATTCTTCAAATAGAATTCTGTAGTGAAAGAGACAACAATAATTCAGGGCGAGACATTCTCCCAACCAAGGACAATACAGAGGTTGGAAGAAGAGACCCATGATACAGAATTGGAGACTGATCCAGAATCTCTGTGGCTGTATTACCAGTCATGGAACTAGATGGCAGAGACAGAAACAGCAACTTTGGGTGCTCTCAAACCAGAAAAGGTATGAATACCTGGCAACTGGTCAGAAAGACATGATAGGGGACCTCTGTGCTAACACTGGACTTAGATAATTCCATTATCTATATTCACTTCTGGGTCACACTTCAAGGACAAAGAGAAACAATTTTGATCAAGAAGGAGCAGGATTACTTCTGGACCCAAGGGAGTAAGAACCCTAAAGGGCAATATTGATTCCAATGTCAAGGAATCTGGACTCCTTTTGGTTAAAATCAAAAGTATAAATCAATGAATATACTTCTCCCTAGCTCCTTGGAATCACCACAACATTCTAAACCCCCAGAAATGGTTCTGAAAACAGCAGGCAGTAAAAGCTTGAAGCTTGAAGTTTCCCAAAAAAAATCACAAGAACAAAGTTTGAATTTAATACAAATTCAGTCAAGAAATAAGCTGGAAAATTAGCAAACAACAATAAAGAACACGACCACAGAAATCTAATATGCTGGCAGTGAAAATCATTACACAAAATCAGAAGAAAACAATGAAGTTTAAAAAAATGTAAGTAAACAATTAAAGGAAAATAGGAATTGGATACAAATCCGTTAAGAATTTCTAAAAAAGGCTAAAAATTTACTTTTGAAAATAAAAATAGTATAGGGAAAAAGAACTTTAAAAAGTGAGATAAGAATATTATGAGTTAAAAAAACAATTAACAGTTTGGTAAAAGAGACACGAAAATTAGTGAGAATAACAATACCTTAAAAACCATAACTGGCCAAATGGAAAAAGAATGTCAATATTCTTTGATGAACATGATTCCTTGAAAAGTAGAATTGCCCAAATGGAAAATGAAGGTACAAAAGCTAACTGAAGAAAATTATTCCTTGACCATGAGAAGTAGACAAATGAATTCCAAGAGAATTCAAGAAATGATAAAACAAAGCCAGAGGAATAAAAAAATAGAAGAAAATGTAAAATATCTCATAGAAAAAATAACTTACCTATAAAATACATCAAGAATAATTTAAGAATCTTGGGACTACCTGAAAGCTATGATCAAAGAAAATCTTTATATCATATTTCAAGAAATCTTCAAGGAAAATTGCCTTAATAGCTTTGAAGATGAGGATAAAATTAAAATTTAAAAAGTCTATTATCTATAAACATTTATAAAGCACTTATAAGGTAACAGGCATTGTGCTAATACTATACTACATAGCATAGGGGGCACTTTGAAAAATAAAGCATTTGGTATACTGATTTCATACAATATGAATTATTCTGAAATTGAATTTTAGATATCAAATAATCTTATCCTGTCATTTGCAGATGATGAAATAAGAGTTAAAGAGATTACTTTTCCCAAAAAGAATAAGTTCAAGGATTTGAATTCTGACACTGACTCCAAATCCAATTTTTTTTTTTGCTCCTATACTACTATATGCATCCGTGATGTTCCAAGAGTAAATGTTAACTAACTAGATTCTGTTCCAGTACATCATCAGGCTCATGCATTAAGAGCCTTTTAAAAGTGTCTCTGGTTAGTTCTGAACAGGTTTTCTATTTATCCAACTTCACTCACCACTTCCAAACTACTCAAATAATTGAAAGTCAACATGATTTTCATGAGCCTCTGGCATTCCTAATTGCCCATTCAATTGTGCTTCCTCACTACGAAATGCCATCTGGTCAGATCCACTGAGATGTATTTACTCTTTCTACATATAATTCCTTACCATGATAAATCAATGCAGTGTATACATCTACATGTTTATGTATATGTGTATATATTTATGCTGGGAGGAATGTTACAGAATTTTATTGGGTTTGAATTTGTTCTTAAATACCTCATTTTATAGCATCTTTTTTATAGTATTGTTGTTCTTTCTTTTGGTATGAAAATTAGATATTTTCCAAAGCTAAATCCTAATTTAACTAAAATTGCCTTAACTGGTTATCTCCAAGTCTGGAAAGGGCCACTATTTCTACAAGGATTATAATTTTGAGAAAGCCCTTTGTAATGACCCCAAATCGCTCTCCCAGTAACTTCCCAGAATTGTGCCTTGTTCTACTTTTTGGCCCCTTAGCTGTATTTTTATGTGCTTTTTAAAAAAATTTAATTTGAGATGAAATGAATATCTCTTACCTGATATCCATTATTATCTTGAATGCTTGCTTGGATACTGAAGATATTGTTAACCCTATTAGTAAAAACCAATTATTAGCTATAGACTAAAATCCCAAATTAAATAAGTGGTTACAATAGAAGAAAGAACAAAATAAGCCAAAGAGAAATTATTTTGAAAGCAACTGCTTCCACCAAAATTTAATCCAGTCTAGGTAAACTCGGGATTCTAGGCACAGTATACATATGAAATGACTATAAAGTTTTGTGGAAGTCAGATTATGAGGGTTTTAAATGACAATTAGACTATTAAATATTCTTTTTTACTATTACAACTTAAATGTTCAAATAACAGATACAGGTAAATAAATCAGGGTAATTTTAAAAAATTACCCAGAGAAACAGTAGAACTTCCCTTTCTAGCTCACCCCCTCCTCTAGGAATCAGATTACTTATTAAAGTGAATAGATTAGAATAATTAAGTTGCTAACAGATCCTGCAAAGGGTTAGCTCATATGACCTTTAGACTTCTTCCACTTCTTGGGATTCTGCAGATAGTTAATCATAATATTCAGAAAATTCTGAGTCAATATTATTCAAATCTCATTTTTAAAAAATCATACATTTTATCACATCATGAATTTGCAGAATCAAAGTCTCATTTAAGTTTTCTTTAGTTCCTCCCTTTTCTTACTCTGTTCTACTCCTAACCAACAATTCTCCCTCTGTTCTTTATTTGACATACAAAAAGGACATTGGCCTTTGTTTTTAGAACCATGAGTCATGAGCTAAGAATCAAGGCTCCCTAAATCTTCTTTTTTGTCTCCATCATTGATATGTGACTTTGAGTTCAGCCTTTTGCTTCATAGGCTCCCTCTCTGTGAAAATAGCACAGGCTTGTCTGTATGATCCTTTTAAGGTCCTAGGATGAAAGGTGCTGGAAATGACTACAGTGGGATGTCTTTTGATGTGGAAGTGCTGCCTGGCAGGTTATTTTTATAGAACAGAAAGAGAAGAGGCATGACAAGTCTACACCTAAAATAGGAATCTTTTGAGATTCATATAAATGGAGCAATTTAATCAAGCTCTGAAGTGACAACATGCCCAGAATAATTCTTCAGGCTCCTTTCTCCCTCCATCCAACTTGGTTAAATGGTAGGCATCTGATAATACTTCTAATTCTTCAGCTGCCTTATAACTAAGGGCTTCTATATATGTTTTTATTTGTCATCTTTGAAGAGAAGGTATATCAATAATCATAAATTCTAATTTTTCCTTTCTTGGTGATAATTTTCTCCTCTTTCCCAGAGAACTCCTGTTTCTCTGTAGCTCTTCTTCATTATCCCTAAAAGATTAATATTCTGTTATGCACCTTTTTATCGTGTCTCCTTTATGTGACCCCAGGAAAATCACAGTTAGATTCCTTCCTGTAACTAAATGCCTTCTTTTTTTTTTTTCAAACACACTGTCCAAGGACTCTTATTTCCATCAAAACCTCACTAGACCAAGGATCAAAGAGTCCTTGATCACTTTTTGTGTCATGGACCCCTCTACAATCTAATGAAACTTATGAACCACTTCTAAAATTTTGTTTACATAAATAAATAAAAATAGTATTACAAGGGAATCAAAATATATTGAAATATACTTATCAAAATCTACGGGGAAATGTTCACAGAGCTAAGATTGAGAAGTTTTGATTAAAGCAAGCTGGAATAAAAAATAATTTCAAAGTAAAATAAAAGTTACCAAAACAGAATAAGATAAGTCCAAGGCAGTAAATTGAGTAATGCATTCTCAGCACCCATTCTACTAATAAATCAATGCAGCATGTCTCCTGGGAGCCAAGAAGTCTCAGTTCCCAATTAACTCTCCTTTTTTCCCAATACACTAAGAAAAAATGTCTCAGTCACTTACCAGAGATGGCAAGAGAACTTATATGGAGTTCTGGACTTCTTACTGTTACAAATGATCATAGCAACTTTGAATTTTCTATTCTATGGATGCTTTTTTATGATACCACAGTTCTCAGAACCTCAAATCTTTATACTTTCTGCTTAGTCCTCCATCTCTGATCACATTTCTCTTTTAGTATCATGGCTGACTCCCTCTAAAAACCTTCTATTTGAAGAAATCCTGCACCTAATATATTTTCCCAGTAAAATGATTGTAGTTGGTCATTAGAAGTTAGGGAACAAATTTGCTCTTGTATTCCCCCTCAAGAGGAATAATGTGACCCTACAAGAGAAGTGGGTTTAATAAGAACTGAATTCAAGTCCTTTCTATGACACAAATTAGCCATGTGATCATTTGCAAGTCATTTAACTTCTCAGTAATTCCAAATAGCTTTTAAAATGATGTTGCATAAGTAGCTGATCTGCATTGATGAAAGGATTATCTACACAGGTTCAAACTGGGTAAAATATGTTCCCCAGAGGCAATTAAGATAGGGATGAACATATAACAAAGGTTTAGTAAAAGCTAACTGATTGATTGCATGAACAATAGGCCACTTTGAGAAATAATGGAGCGGACTTCCGGTTAAGATGGCGGAGAAGAGGGACACTGCTGCATAAGCTCCACACATTCTCTCACTATCCACTTCATTACAAGCCTCTGAATTAATGCTTGACTGAAAAAAAACCCACAAATAGTTACCAAGATAAGCCATCCTCGAGATTCGCCAAGAAAGGTCTGTCTTTACTGGAGGGCTGGGGTGGTTTTAGATCGGGTGCAGGTCGAGGGCAGTGGCAGTGAGAGCACAGGAGCAGACGGGAGAGGGGGTGGGGAGTGATCGCAGCCGTCTCTGCGGGGAGAGCTTCGCTACAGGTTTGGATACTTTGCTCCGGCAGCAAGTCAGCAGCGCAGCAGAGAAGCTAAAAACACCAGGGCTGAAGAATACAACTCCAAACAGCTGGAGTCTCTCGGGACCTAGCCGCCCCCCCTTTTCCCCCCCACAGTGACTCAGCACGCTCTGGGATCTCAGAGCGCACGGGCAACACAGTCCTGCTAGTGCCTCACTGCTGCCCCCTGCAGTCTGTAGAGGAAGCTCGATAACATACCCAGCCCCTCCCCCAAAGAAAGACTCCAGTTTTTTCTGTTTTTCTTTGGTAGTTTGTCTCTGATTATTAGATAGAATGAGCAAGAAGCTGAAGAGGACTTTAACCCTTGACAGCTTCTATACAGATAGAGAGCAGACTCTAAATCCTGAGGAGACTAAAAACAGACAGTCCCCAGGTGAATCCCCAAAGGAGGAGATCATCTGTTCCTCAGCACAGATGAACCTCATAGAAGTGATTAAAAAGGCTCTCACAAGGGAGCTAGAAGAAAAATGGGGAAAGCAGAGTGAGGCTTGGGAAAAGGAGAGGGAGGCTTGGCAAAAGAGCCTGGAAAAGTCAGTTAAAGAGAGAGTGGATAAAGAAGTAAAATCCTTGAAAAATAGGATTAGTGAACTGGAAACAGAAAACAGCTCTCTAAAAAACAAAATTGGCGAAATGGAAAAAAATTCCACAGAACAAAAGAACTCAATTGGACAATTAGAAAAAGATTTTTAAAAAGTGAGTGAAGAAAATACTTCACTGAAAATCAGAATTGAACAAGTGGAATTGAATGACTCGAGGAGACAAGAAGAATCAGTCAAGCAAATCCAAAAAAATCAAACAATGGAGAAAAATGTGAAATACCTTCTGGGGAAGACAACAGACCTGGAAAACAGATCCAGGAGAGACAATCTGAGAATCATTGGACTTCCAGAAAAACATGATGAAAAAAAGAGCCTGGACACTATTTTCCAGGAAATTATCAAAGAGAACTGGCCAGAAGTCATAGGAACAGAGGAAAAAATAAACATTGAAAGGATTCATCGATCACCCACTGAAAGGGATCCTAAAATCAAAACACCAAGGAATATAGTGGCCAAATGCCAGAACCCTCAGATGAAGGAAAAAATATTGCAAGCGGCTAGAAAAACCCAATTCAAGTATCAAGGAGCCACAATAAGGATCACCCAGGATCTGGCAGCATCCACATTAAAAGATCGAAGGGCCTGGAATATGATATTCTGAAAGGCTAAGGAACTTGGTATGAAACCAAAAATAACTTACCCAGCGAGAATGAGCATCTTTTTCCAGGGAAGAAGATGGACATTCAACAAAGTAAGCAAATTTCATCTATTTCTGATGAAAAAGCCAGAACTTAACAAAAAGTTTGATCTACAAATCTAGAACTCAAGAGAAATCTAAAAAGGTAAAGATTAATCTTGGGAACTATATTTTGACTATATAGATGTATAAAGAATACATGTATACCTTGTTCTAGAAATTGATGTGGAAAGGACATTGTATCAGAAAAAGGATAAAGTGGGGGTAGTACATCTCATGAAGAGGCATAGGAAACCTATTATATCTGAGAGAAAGAATGGAGGGGGATGAATATAGTGGGTATCTTACTGCCTTCAGAATTGGCTTTAAGTGAAAAATCTTAAGACCTATTCAATCTATGGTGAAACTTCTCCCACCTCATTGAAAAGTGAGAAGGGAAAAGTGAAAAGGGAAGGAATAAGCTAAGCGGAAGGGTATACGGGAACTGGGAGGGAAAGGGGTAAGATTGGGGGAGGAACTCTAAGGCGGGGGGAGGGATACTAAAAATGGAGGGCTGTGAGAAGCAAGTGGTGCTCACAAGCTTAATACTGGGAAGGGGGGGAAAGGGGAAAGAAGGGAGAAAAGCATAAACCGGGGTTAACAAGATGGAAAGTAATACAGAATTGGTCATTCTAACCATAAATGTGAACGGGGTAAACTCCCCCATAAAGAGGAAGCGGTTAGCAGAATGGATTAAAAGCCAGAATCCTACAATATGTTGTTTACAGGAAACACACCTGAAGCGGGGAGATACATGCAGGTTAAAGGTAAAAGGTTGGAGCAAAATCTACTATGCTTCAGGTGAAGTCAAAAAAGCAGGGGTAGCCATCCTGATCTCAGATCAAGCTAAAGCAAAAATTGATCTAATTAAAAGAGATAAGGAAGGGCACTATATCCTGCTAAAGGGTAGCATGGATAATGAAGCACTATCTATATTAAACATATATGCACCAAGTGGGGTAGCATCTAAATTCTTAAAAGAGAAACTAAGAGAGCTGCAAGAAGAAATAGACAGTAAAACTATAATAGTGGGAGATCTTAACCTTGCACTCTCAGAATTAGATAAATCAAACCACAAAATAAATAAGAAAGAAGTCAAAGAGGTAAATAGAATACTAGAAAAGTTAGATATGATAGATCTCTGGAGAAAATGTAATGGAGACAGAAAGGAATACACTTTCTTTTCAGCAGTTCATGGAACCTATACAAAAATTGACCATATATTAGGACATAAAAACCTCAAACTCAAATGCAGTAAGGCAGAAATAGTAAATGCATCCTTTTCAGACCACGACGCAATGAAAATTACATTCAACAAAAAACCAGGGGGAAGTAGACCAAAAAAAATTGGAAACTAAATAATCTCATACTAAAGAATGATTGGGTGAAACAGCAAATCATAGACATAATTAATAACTTCAACCAAGAAAACGATAATGATGAGACATCATACCAAAATGTATGGGATGCAGCCAAAGCGGTAATAAGGGGAAATTTCATATCTCTAGAGGCCTATTTGTATAAAATAGAGAAAGAGAAGGTCAATGAATTGGGTTTGCAACTAAAAATGCTAGAAAAGGAACAAATTAAAAACCCCCAGTCAAACACTAAACTTGAAATTCTAAAAATAAAAGGTGAGATCAATAAAATTGAAAGTAAAAAAACTATTGAATTGATTAATAAAACTAAGAGTTGGTTCTATGAAAAAACCAACAAAATAGACAAACCCTTAGTAAATCTGATTAAAAAAAGAAGAGAGGAAAATTAAATTGTTAGTCTTAAAAATGAAAAGGGAGAACTCATCACTAACGAAGAGGAAATTAGAGCAATAATTAGGAGTTACTTTGCCCAACTTTATGCCAATAAATTCGACAACTTAAATGAAATAGAAAAATACCTCCAAAAATATAGCTTGCCCAAACTAACAGAGGAAGAAGTAAATATCCTAAACAGTCCCATCTCAGAAAAAGAAATAGAACAAACTATCAATCAACTCCTTAAGAAAAAATCCCCAGGACCAGATGGATTTACATGTGAATTCTACCAAACATTTAAAGAACAATTAATTCCAATGTTATATAAACTATTTGAAAAAATAGGGATTGAAGGAGTCCTACCAAACTCCTTTTATGACACAGACATGGTACTGATACCTAAACCAGGTAGGCTGAAAACAGAGAAAGAAAATTATAGACCAATCTCCCTAATGAATATTGATGCTAAAATCTTAAATAAAATATTAGCAAAAAGATTACAGAAAATCGTCACCAGGATAATACACTATGACCAAGTAGGATTTATACCAGGAATGCAGGGCTGGTTCAATATTAGGAAAACTATTAGCATAATTGACTATATCAATAACCAAACAAACAAAAACCATATGATCATCTCAATAGATGCAGAAAAAGCATTTGATAAAATCCAACATCCATTCCTAATAAAAACACTTGAGAGCATAGGAATAAATGGACTTTTCCTTAAAATAGTCAGGAGCATATATTTAAAACCATCAGTAAGCATCATATGCAATGGGGAAAAACTGGAACCTTTCCCAGTAACATCTGGAGTGAAGCAAGGTTGCCCACTATCACTATTATTATTTAATATCGTATTAGAAACACTACCCTCGGCAATAAGAGTCGAGAAAGATATTAAAGGAATTAGAGTAGGCAATGAGGAAACCAAACTACCACTCTTTGCAGATGATATGATGGTATACCTAGAGAACCCCAGAGATTCTACTAAAAAGCTATTGGAAATAATTCATAATTTTAGCAAAGTAGCTGGCTACAAAATAAATCCCCATAAATCCTCAGCATTTTTATACATCACCAACAAAACCCAACAGCAAAAGATACAAAGAGAAATTCCATTCAGAATAACAGTTGATACCATAAAATATTTGGGAATCTATCTACCAAAGGAAAGTCAGGAATTATATGAGCAAAATTATAAAAAAGTCTCCACACAAATAAAGTCAGACTTAAATAATTGGAAAAATATTAAGTGCTCTTGGATCGGCCGAGCGAACATAATAAAGATGACAATACTCCCTAAAGTAATCTATTTATTTAGTGCTATACCAATCAGACTTCCAAGAAAATATTTTATTGATCTAGAAAAAATAACAACAAAATTCATATGGAACAATAAAAAGTCGAGAATCTCAAGGGAATTAATGAAAAAAAAATCAAATGAAGGTGGCCTAGCTGTACCTGATCTAAAATTATATTATAAAGCAGCCGTCACCAAAACCATTTGGTATTGGCTAAGAAATAGATTAGTGGATCAGTGGAAAAGGCGAGGTTCACAAGACAGAATAGTCAACTATAGCAATCCAGTGTTTGACAAACCCAAAGCCCCTAACTTCTGGGAAAAGAATTCATTATTTGATAAAAACTGCTGGGATAATTGGAAATTATTATGGCAGAAACTAGGCATTGACCCACACTTAACACCATATACCAAGATAAGATCAAAATGGGTCCATGGCCTAGGCATAAAGAACGAGATTATAAATAAATTAGAGGAACATAGAATAGTTTATCTCTCAGACTTGTGGAGGAGAAAGAAATTTGTGACCAAAGATGAATTAGAGACCATTACTGATCACAAAATAGAAAATTTTGATTACATCAAATTAAAAAGCCTTTGTACAAATAAAACTAATGCAAACAAGATTAGAAGGGAAGCAACAAACTGGGAAAACATTTTCACAGTTAAAGGTTCTGATAAAGGCCTCATTTCCAAAATATATAGAGAACTGACTCAAATTTATAAGAAATCAAGCCATTCTCCAATTGATAAATGGTCAAAGGATATGAACAGACAATTTTCAGAGGATGAAATTGAAACTATTACCACTCATATGAAAGAGTGTTCCAAATCATTATTGATCAGAGAAATGCAAATTAAGACAACTCTGAGATACCACTACACACCTGTCAGATTGGCTAAGATGACAGGAAAAAATAATGATGAATGTTGGAGGGGATGCGGGAAAACTGGGACACTAATGTATTGTTGGTGGAGTTGTGAACGAATCCAAACATTCTGGAGAGCAATCTGGAATTATGCCCAAAAAATTATCAAATTGTGCATACCCTTTGATCCAGCAGTGTTTCTATTGGGCTTATATCCCAAAGAAATACTAAAGAAGGGAAAGGGACCTGTATGTGCCAAAATGTTTGTAGCAGCCCTGTTTGTAGTTGCCAGAAACTGGAAAATGAATGGATGCCCATCAATTGGAGAATGGCTGGGTAAATTGTGGTATATGAATGTTATGGAATATTATTGTTCTGTAAGAAATGACCAGCAGGATGAATACAGAGAGGACTGGCGAGACTTACATGAACTGATGCTAAGTGAAATGAGCAGAACCAGGAGATCATTATACACTTCGACAACGATATTGTATGAGGACATATTTTGATGGAAGTGGATTTCTTTGACAAAGAGACCTGAGTTTCAATTGATAAATGACGGACAAAAGCAGCTACACCCAAAGAAAGAACACTGGGAAACGAATGTGAACTATCTGCATTTTTGTTTTTCTTCCCGGGTTATTTATACCTTCTGAATCCAATTCTCCCTATGCAACAAGAGATCTGTTCAGTTCTGCAAACATATATTGTATCTAGGATATACTGCAACATATCCAACATATAAAGGACTGCTTGCCATCTAGGGGAGGGGGCGGAGGGAGGGAGGGAGGGAGGGAAAAAAAAATCGGAACAGAAACGAGTGTCAATATAAAGTAATTATTAAATAAAAATTAAATTTAAAAAAAAGAGAGAGAAATAATGGAGCCTTCTTCATGAGAGGACTTCAGACAAAAACATAATGTCCACTTGGGGAGGAGATTCTTTTTGGAATATTGTTTTATTAGATGTTCACAAAAAGTCTTTCCCACTCTAAAATTTTGTAATTCTATACTGAAGACTATATATTTTATCTTATCACATAAGTCTTAAACCTTTTTAAACTTTTCTTTCAATATTGGAACCCACTTGAAGTAGGTAATTTCAGAATAACATTCTATATCTATTATGGCAATCAGTGGACCTTAATCTATTGGTGAAGTAGGAGTTGTTTACTCCAAACATGTGAAGACTTCTTCTGTTGTAATGGCAGATGAGAATAATTTGTCCCAAGAGTCTTGATCTTAAACAAGTGTTGTGAAGTGCTTAGAGTTTGGTTAGACATTAAGAAAACCAAGGTCACCCATTTTATTCCAAGCTAATGGCAGTCATCTTGATTTTTGTCTTGATGATCTTTGATGACTTTGGGAAAGAGAGACAGATGATCTCATGCAATTCTGCTTCACTTTGATCCAATTTATGAGTAAACTAAAAAGCATCAGTCTTACTATTTTATCATTTTTACCTATCTCAAAGTCCTGTGGTAGTGGGCAGATGATAAAGGAACATGAACAAATATACTAGAAGCTGTAGTCACAATCCTACAAAAAGAGGATCCAGGCCATAGGGTCATCTTATCACTGGACTAAAA
Organism: Antechinus flavipes; assembly: GCF_016432865.1. Taxonomy (NCBI): domain Eukaryota; kingdom Metazoa; phylum Chordata; class Mammalia; order Dasyuromorphia; family Dasyuridae; genus Antechinus; species Antechinus flavipes. The sequence continues at coordinate 336,901,738 of NC_067400.1, read as the reverse complement.
CCGCAGTGAGATTCAGCAGACCTTTGGGTATCTTTAAGATTACATTATTACCTTTCTTGTGCAAGGAAGGGGCTAAAAAGGATACCTTAAAAATTGTATGCTTTACCCCATAGTAGTCTGCTTACTGCACCAGTTGAGCTGCATCCTATAGTTGAAACACACATTAAAAAAGTGTACAAAATCTTTTTCAAAGATGATTCTATTCCCTATTAGTACATGAAATGTGAGTACACTTAATGACACTGTAAAATTCATTAGACTTCAAAGACAAACAGCTCTTACTGCAAGAGAACTTAGCATCCAAATAGCATTCCCAAGGCTGGCAAGTGAAGGCTAGTTTACTGAAGTCAGAGCTACATACACATTTTTCTGGAGTGATTCCAGTGCTGGAGAGTGCCAGGGAGCTAGAGTAGGCTTCTCAATTCAATAACCTTGTGTGCTTCCCAAAAGGAGTTAATGACATGCTCATAACATTGCAATTGTCCTTGCAGGAAATAGCCATGCCATTATCATCAGGGCATATGCTCCCATCACAGCAAATACTGATGAGAACAAAAAAAAAAATTGTAAAACCTAGAGGCAATTTATCATCAATCACCAAAAGAAGCCAAGGTTGTAATTCTAGGTGACTATAATGCCAGAATAGATACAGACTATCAGACATGAAAACAAGTCCTTGAGAGGAACAGAGCCAGAAACAGTACCTTCAACAGTCACTTACTACTTAAGACTTGTGTTTCTCATGACCTTCCCATCACCAACACTGCCTTCCATTTATCTAGAAAGAATAATATTCAGTGGATGTACCCTCATAGCAAACATTTCATTTAATAGACTGTCATTGTAAAAAGATACAGACAGGATATGAAAGTGCCAAAGGCAACATGTAATATAGAATATTGGACATTCAACAAAAGTGGCAATCCTAAGACAAAATGACTATCAGAAGACTTAATGTCAACATATTAGAGCACTGCTGCACATGAGAAATTTGTTGCTAATCTGGAGGAAAAGCTGAACCAATACACTTTGGCAACAGTGGAACAGAAAAAGTGGGAAGTTTTCAAAAGTCTGGTATACAGCACTGATCTAGGCAAGAAGATTCACTAGTATCATAATTGGTTTGATAAAATTGATGGGAAAATTCACAGGCTATTAAACCAAGATCTCCATAGGGTTTAATAGAATAGTTTGTTTATGTCTAAGAAGGCAGTATTTCACTTCATCAAAAGTAAAGTGTAATTGAAATTTAGAGAGATGTAAGATTCTTGACTCATTGGGAAAACAGATGATATTCAGTTTTAAGCTGGTAGTAACAATCTAAAGTATGTTTATGATGCCTAGAAAGCTATTAATGGTACAAAGACCTATGATACATTTCAACTTCTTTGTGCTGATGGAGGCCCATCAATAGTGATAAGGCTATGATCCTGGAGAGATGGCCTGAACACTTCTGGAGTATTCAGCCGGACTGTCATGTGATAATGCTGAAACTATTTATTAGATACCTCAGGTTGAAAAGAGTCAATAGCTCTTTAATTAAACTTCCAACTGAAGAAGAGGTTTGAAATGTCATTAGAGAGGACTTCTGGGGGCAGAGCCAAAATGGTGACAAGGACACACATTTCTTTCTGATCTTCTCTTACAATCCTCAGACTAATTAGCAAATCAATTCTCTGAATTAGTTTGGGATTGGGAGAATCTACGAATATTGGAAGTGCAACAAATTACTAGTAGAAGATAATTTTGAAAATCACCAGAAAAAGTCTGTTTCAATAGGCAACAGAGGAAGGTGGGCCAAGTACAACCAGGCTGAGAACAAATGTCAGTGCAGACAGCATAGAGCCAGGGCTGTGCTGACTCCCAGGAGCAGTGCAGACTCCCAGTGGCGGAAAATCTATGGGGAGAAATGTACAGCAGTGTTAGCTACTTTACCCTTGCTGTAGGCCAGTAGATCAACAGAGAAGTTATAAAACATATGACACAAATACAAAAGTAGTGAACCCCAAATACCACAATCTCACAGGACCTGGCCAGACCCACCCAGTACTGGGAGTGAGTCAGCACAGGCTCAATACAGCTACTGCCACTTGTAGAAGAAGCTTGGAAACGCTCCCCTTCCCCAGAAGCAGACCTTAACTTAAAAAAAAAAAGAATAAAAAAGCAAAGAGAACTCTGACCATAGAGAGTTTTTATGGTGAAAGAGAACATATTTCAAACCCTGAGGTGACTAAAAGCAGATTGTCTCCAGATGAAGCGCAAAAAGGTGATATAACTTTATCCCCATCATACAAGGCTCTCCTAGTTCTTCTAGGAATTAAAAGGATCTTAAAAGAGAGCTAGAAGAAAAATGGGGAAAGAAAAGGAAAACTTTGCAAGAGGGTTTGGAAAAGTCATATAACTCATTAAAAGATATATTTGATAAAATGGGAAAAGAAAACAATTCTCAGAAAAACAGAATTTGTGAAAAAGAAAAAGAAAATAAATACTTAAAAAACAGAATTTGTGAAATGAAAAAAAAAATAATTCCCTAAAAACAGAATTTGTGAAATAGAAAAAAAAAATCATAAGACAAAACAACTCATTTAAAAAATTAATTTAACAAATAAAAAACGAGTAAAAAAATAAAGGAAATGAAAAAATAATTCACTAAAATTCAGAACTGAACAGATGGAAATGAATGACTCAATGAGACAAGAAGAATTAGTCAACATAACTAAAAAAATAAAGAAAAATAGAAAAAATAGAAAATGCCTAATTGGGAAAACAACTAATATGGAAAATAGATCTAGGAAAGACAATCTAAGGATTATTGGCCTCTATGAAAACCATGATGACAAAAAAAAAGCCTAAGACATTATTTTTCAGCAGATCATCAAAGAGAACTGTCCAGATGTCATAGAATCAGAAGGTAAAATAGCCATTGAAGAATTCACTGAATACCTTCTGAAAAAGACCCCAAAATTAAAACCCCAAGGAATATTGTGGCTAAACTTCAGAATTCTCAGACCAAAAAAAAAAAAAAAAATTACAAACAGCCAGAAATAAACAATTCAAATACTGAGGAGACACAGTAAGGATTACCCAGAATCTAGCAGCTTCCAATTTAAAGGATCAAAAGACCTGGAATCTTATATTTCAAAAAGGCAAAGGAACTTGGAATGCACCTAAGAATAAATTATCCTGCTAAAATGAGCATTTTCTTTTAGGGAAGAAGATGGACATTCAATGAAACAGGTGAATTCCATTTATTTCTGATGAAAAGACCAGAGCTAAATAAAATTGACTTCCAAATATAGAATTCAAGAAAGCATAAAAAGGCAAAAAGAAAAGAACTCTTGAGAACTATATTTCTGAGTATACACAGAGAATACATGTATAATCAGACCTTATTGTTATAATCTAAAAAAGAAATGAGAGGTAGAAAGGGAATTGTCCTGGAAAAAAGGGGAAAATGAAGATAAAATCAGGGAAATTGCATCTCAGGAAGAGTCAAAGAAGACCTATTATAATTGAGAAGAAGGAAGGGTGATAAACGTTGTGTGAATCTTACTCTCATCAGATTTGTCTCAAAGAAAAAATATTAGACATATTTGGTTTCACCAAGAAACTTCTCTCACCTTATAAAAAAACTGGGAGGTGAAAGGGGAAAAGAGAAGGGGTAGGCTAAATACAGGGGAAAATAGAAATAACAGGGGAAGATATAAAAAAGGGGATGGCTCTAAAGGGGGGAAAATACTTGAAGCAAGTAGGGCTTATAAGTAAAATAATGGAGAGGAGAGAAAGGGGAAAAGGAAAGAGAAAAGAATAGTTTGGGATTAATAAAATGACAGGAAATACAGAATTGGTAGTTTTAATCACAAATGTGAATGGGGTGAACTCTCCTGTAAAGTATAGATATAATAGCTGACTGGAATACAAGCCAGAACCCTACTATATGTTGTTTAAAAGAAACACATTTAAAGCATAGCGATAAATACATAGTAAATGTAAAAGAGTGAAGCAGAATCTATTATGCTTCAAGTGAAGTAAAAAAAAGCAGGGATAGCCTTCCTTATCTCAAATCAAGCAAAAGCAAAAACTGATCTCATAAAAAGAGATAAAAAAGGAAACTATATTTGCTAAAGGGTACCAAAGACAATGAAGAAATATCAATATTAAACATATATGCACCATGTTGTATAACATCTAAATTCCTAAAGGAGAAGTTGAGAGCTGCAGCAAGAAAAAATAGACAGCAAAACTATAATAGTGGAGATCTCAACCTTGCTTTCTCAGAACTAGATAAATCACACCACAAAATAAATAAGAAAAGCATTAAAGAGGTCAATAGAATACATCCAGCCATTCTGGAGAGCAATTTGGAATTATGCTCAAAATGTTATCAAACTGTGCATACCCTTTGATTCAGCAGTACTGGGATTATATCCCAAAGAGATACTAAAGAAGGGAAAGGGACTTGTATGTGCCAAAATGTTTGTGGCAGCCCTGTTTGTAGTGGCTCAAAACTGGAAAATGAAGGAATACCCATCAATTGGAGAATGGCTGAATAAATTGTGATATATGAATATTATGGGATATTATTGTTCTGTAAGAAATGACCAGCAGGATGAATACAGAGAGGCTTGGAGAGACTTACATGAACTGATGCTGAGTGAAATGAGCAGAACAAGGAGATCATTATATACTTCAACAACGATACTATATGAGGATATATTCTGATGGAAGTGGATTTCTTCAACAAAGAGATCTAACTCAGTTTCAATTGATCAATGATGGACAGAAGCAGCCACATCCAAAGAAAGAACACTGGGAAATGAATGTAAACTGTCTGTATTTTTGTTTTTCTTCCCAGGTTATTTTTACCTTCTGAATCGAATATTTCCTGTGCAACAAGAGAACTGTTTGGTTCTGCACACATATATTGTATCTAGGATATACTGTGACATATTTAACATGTATAGGACTGCTTGCCATCTGGGGGTGGAGGTGGAGTAAGGGAGGGAAAAAGTTGGAACAGAAGTGAGTGCAAGGGATAATGCTGTAAAAAATTACCCAAGCATGGGTTCTGTCAATAAAAAGTTATAATTATGAAAAAAAAGAGGTCAATAGAATACTAGAAAATTTAGGTATGATAGATCTTTCAAGAAAATTAAATGGAGACATAAAGGAGTATACTTCCTTCTCAGCAGTTCATGGAACCTATTCAAAAATTGACCATCGAGAAGGACAAAAAGACCGGAAAAACATTATTTTTTCCGGTCTTTTTGCATTAGTTTTTTTCAGTTCATGATTCAATAAAAATTATTTTCAATAAAAGGCCAGGGGAAAATAAACCAAAAAGTAATTGGAAACTAAATAATCTCATCCTAAAGAATGAATGGGTGACAGAGACTCTGCTAAAAAGTTATTAGTAACAATCCACACCTTCAGCAAAGTTTCAGGGTATAAAATAAACCCACATAAGTCATCAGCATTCTTATATATCACTAACAAAACCCAACAGTTACAGTTACAAAAAGAAATTCCATTTAAAGTAACTACTGATTGTATAAAATATTTAGAAATCTATCTGCCAAGGGAAAATCAGAAACTTTATGAGCAAAACTACAAAACACTTTCCACACAAATTAAGTCTGATCTAACCAACTGGAAAAATATTAAATGCTCTTGGATTGGGCGAGCAAATATAATAAAGATGACAATACTACCTAAATTAATCTATTTATTTAGCGCTATACCAATCAGACTCCCAAAAAACTACTTTGATGAACTAGAAAAAATAACAACAAAGTTCATATGGAAAAACAAAAGGTCAAGAATTTCAAGGGAATTAATGAAAAAAAAAAATCAAATGAAGGTGGCCTAGCTGTACCAGATCTAAAATTATATTATAAAGCAGCAGTTACTAAAACCATCTGGTATTGGATAAGAAATAGACTAGTTGATCAGTGGAATAGGTTAGGTTCAAAGGACAAAATAGCCAAAAACTTTAATAATATAGTGTTTGACAAACCCAAAGACCCCAGTTTCTGGGATAAGAATGCACTATTTGACAAAAATTGCTGGGAAAATTGGAAATTAGTATGGCAGAAACTAGGCATTGACCCACACTTAACACCATACACCAAGATGAGGTCAAAATGGGTTCATGACCTAGGCATAAAGAATGAGATTATAAATAAATTGGAAGAGCATAGGATAGTTTACCTCTCAGACCTGTGGAAGAGGGAGGAATTTATGACCAAAGAAGAACTAGAGATCACTATAGACCACAAAATAGAAAATTTTGATTATTTCAAATTGAAAAGTTTTTGTACAAACAAAACAAATGCAGACAAGATTAGAAGGGAAACAATAAAATGGGAAAACATTTTTACAATCAAAGGTTCTGATAAAGGCCTCATTTCCAAAATATATAGAGAATTGACTCTAATTTATAAGAAATCAAACCATTCTCCAATTGATAAATGATCAAAGGATATGAACAGACAATTCTCAGATGAAGAAATTGAAACTATTTTTAGACATATGAAAATATGCTCCAAATCATTATTAATCAGAGAAATGCAAATTAAGACAACTCTGAGATACCACTACACACTTGTCAGATTGGCTAGAGTGACAGGGAAAGATAATGTGGAATGTTGGAGGGGATGTGGGAAAACAGGGACACTGATTCATTGTTGGTGGAATTGTGAACATATCCAGCCATTCTGGAGAGCAATTTGGAATTTTGAAATTTCAAAAAGTTATCAAACTGTGCATACCCTTTGATCCAGCAGTGTTTCTACTGGGCTTATACCCCAAAGAGATACTAAAGAAAGGAAAGGGACCTGTATGTGCCAAAATGTTTGTGGCAGCCCTGTTTGTAGTGGCTAGAAGCTAGAAAATGAATGGATGCCCATCAATTGGAGAATGGTTGAGTAAATTGTGGTATATGAATGTTATGGAATATTATTGTTCTGTAAGGAATGATCAGCAGGATGAATACAGAAAGGACTGGCAAGACTTACATGAATTGATGCTAAGTGAAATGAGCAGAACCAGGAGATCATTATATACCTCAACAATGATACTGTTTGAGGATGTATTCTGATGCAAGTGGATCTCTTCAATAAAGAGAGCTCATTCAATTTCAATTGATCAAAGATGGGCAGAAGCAGCTACACCCAAAGAAAGAACACTGGGAGATGAATATAAACTGCTTGCATTTTTGTTTTTCTTCCCAGATTATTTATACCATCTGAATCCAATTCTCCCTATGCAACAAGAAAACTGTTCAGTTCTGCACACGTATATTGTTTCCAGGATATACTGTAACCTATTCAACATGTAAAGGATTGCTTGCCATCTGGGGGAGGGGGTGGAGGGAGGAAGGGGAAAAATCGGAACAGAAGTGAATGCAAGGGATAATGTTGTAAAAAATTACCCTGGCATGAGTTCTATCAATAAAAAGTCATTTAAAAAAAAGAATGAATGGGTGAAATAGCAAATCATAGACACAATCAATAATTTCATCCAAGAAAATGACAATATTGAGACAACATACCAAAATTTGTGGGATGCAGTCAAAGTGGTAATAAGGATAAAGTTTATATCTCTAGATGCTAACTTGCTTAAAATAGAGCAAGAGAAAATCAATGAATAGGGCTTCATTTTTTTCTCCAGAGATCCATTTTATATAAATTTTATAAATTTCTTTTTATCCCTTTAATTTCTTTTTTTTTAAATTTACCTTTTATTTAGGTTTATCTAGATCTCTAAGGAAAATGTTGAGCTCCTTGCCTAGAGTATTTTTATTTTTTGTTTCCTCCTGGAATTCATTTAACTATTTTTACAAGAATTTAGATTCTATGTCACTTGTTATTGATTTTTGACATAACTTCATTGTCTATGATGTCTTTTAATAAGATATAGTTTCCCTGCCTATCTTTTTAAATTAAGCCTATTTTTGTTTTTGCTTTGTTTTAGATAATGGTTGCTATTTCTGCTTTTGTTCTTTCAGTTGAACCATAATAAATTTTGCTTCAACCCCCTTCTTTAACTGTCTATAAGTCTCTCTATTTCAAGTGTATTTCATATAAACAACTTACTGTTGAATTATGGTTTCTACTCCATTTTGCTATCTGCTGTTGATTTATGAGAAAGTTCATCTCATTCCCATTCACACTCTTTATTACTAACTACCTTTGCTTCCATCCTATTTAAATCTCTATTTCCTGGCTTTCCTAGCTTTTTTCACATCTCAAGTAACATCCCACTTTCTACACCAATCCTTCCCTTCCCTTTATTTCTAGGGTCTTTTCTTTTTTAATTATTTCCTACTTATCCTTTATATGGATTGTTTGTGCACATTTCTTTTCTTATTATCTTATTTATTTTATGCTTAGATTTATCTAGATCTGAGAGGGGAAAGTTAAGGTCCTTCACCAGTAAAGTTTTATTTTCTATTAGATTGTGAGCTTCTTGAAAGTCAGAAACTGACTGTGGCTTTGCATTTAGCACAGTTCCTCACACAAAGAAGATGGTTAATAAATGCTTATTAACTGACTGAAATCATCTCTATAAATGCTAACTATTATTACTTCAATATTCAGGATAATCTTGTTTAGTTGTTCCCACATTAAATTTTCTTTAAATTTATTTTTGGCTTTCTACCACTACTTATGAGATGATATTATTCCTAATTTTTTTATCACCTTTCTCTCTAAAATTTTACATATAGGTTTTATGATTCAGAGATTTGTAGTTTGAAAAGTATCTGGAGATCACCTCATCTAACCCTCTAATTACATAGATAGTGAAATAACGTATCAGTGATTTGTCTTTGATTACACAGGTGGCAAGTAAGAGACCCAAGATTTGAACTGGGGCCTTCTGCTGCCAAATTCAGGAATTTTTACACTATGTCAGAGTGTGATGCTATTTGGAAATCATAACCAGTTCTCAAATCATAATTATGTGTTTCAGTTTCATTAATTACAAAGTTAAAATCATATCACTGGATTTATATATCTTTTTATTTTCTTCTTTCTTTATTATAGACTAATTCCCCTTTTGATCTCATTTAAGTTCAGTCTCATTAATTTGTAATTTCTGAAAGAAAAAAATCAAGAAGTCACAATGCAAGATCCCATGTAACTAAAAGGGAAAAAAAGACTTAGAGTGACATTTATTTTCCTCACCTCAGAGTCAGGGAAAATGGCTCTGTCCTGTACCACGTGGATAAGATTGATGAAGGAGCAATGGGGTCAATACAGGAGACAAAGAAAATGAGAAACTTTAAAAAGAAGCACTTTTTTTTAAACTCATTATATAGGAATATTCAAAAATGAATTTTCCTGTTGAATCTATTTCAACTAGATCTTTTTTTTTCCATCTATTCCTGTCTTTAGATTCACACTACTACCAAAATTGCATAGTCCCTTATTTACTACCTCTCTGGAGTATTACAATAGCTTTCTAACACATCTTCCCAAGTCCACTGTCTGCACCATCCATCATTTTTAGTATTTATAAGGATGTGTTTTCTTATGTAGGAGATGTGAGCACAGAGATAGAATAAATAGAAATCATTTGCTGGAGGATGGTATTCTTTCCCATCATTCCTTAAATTCAAAGTTGGTTTCAAATGTTGACTGGGAAGCAGAATATCCAGTGCCCACTTTGAAGAGAAGAGATTTGCAAATAGATGAATGAAAAAACAAAAATGACAGAAAAAGGTAAGCAAGTAGGAAGTAGCTGAGTATATCACAGATCAGAGGTGAGACAGAAGCAGAGCAAATAGATGTTATCACAAGCAAGAGACAAGTGTAGAGTCATACAGACTAGACACTGATGTTTAGCTAAGTGAATGTAATTCATCATTATTGTGGTGGAGAGGATAAAAACTTGATATCCAGCATCACTTGTAGTTTCCATAGAGATGTTCTCTTGGTTAAAATTATTTAATTTCTTCTTCCTGATTGCTGAGGAATCTTCAAAAATCTTTACTTGACTTTCAATGGTCTCTTGCTATCTGACACTTAAATCCCTATCCAACTCTATATTATATTACATCTTCCCATTATGTACTCTGCATTATAGAAAAAATATAGGAAAATAGGAAAAAATAGGAAAAATTATAGGAAAATAGGAAAAATGCTCTCTGTCCTCTAAGCATTCACAACGATGTCTATTTTTATATATTTGTTCATGTTTTAACTTATGTCAGAAATGTCTTTCCCCCACTTGATACCACTGAATAATGACTCATCATTTAAGCCCAATTTAAATGCTACTTTCTCCATGTATTTTTTCCTAGTTGTATCAGTCCATAACAAACTGGGTCCTTCAGACCAAACACTAGGCTTTTGGGGTAACTTTCTCATCACTCAGCATATCATATGTGCCTTAACTACATTTTGCCTCTCCCCACAGCCTTGAACTGTAGTACTTATAGTAAACTCTTCATACATTTCATCTGAATTATTTGATGAAAATATTGAATAAATTGAATAGTAATGTTTAGAAAAATAATTGTGAACCTGAGAGAGAGATCCCCTTACATGGTGAAGTGAGGCATAAACTGTCCTTGACTTAGAATATACATATATCTAATCAAAAAAGCTTTTATTAGATTCCAACCATGTGTAAGGCACTTTATCATGGGCTGTGTTTACCAAAAATAATGAAAACAACATCAAAGAATTTATATTATAAATTTGCTCTTTGTACAAAGAAGTGCTACTCATTTACTCAGTCTGCCCCCCTCTTACCATTTTGTTACAACTTGCTCATGCTACCACAAAAACTATTTAATAAATAGTAAAATCATAAAGATTTGTAGCTGACACCTCACAGTCCTCTTTTTGTTGACATAAGTCTTTCTTTTTTCCAACTTCCCCTTCTCTCTCTGCTGCTGTTTATCTAGCGTTCAGTGCTTCATGCTAACTCCATGGTCCTCCATTAATGTCCTTTTCAGACATGTCCTTTTTGGAGCACTTCCAATGTTGTAAATCTCCCCTATTTCTTCTACCAAAATTATCCCCAGTTTATGTCCTACTCCCCCCTGTTCCTTGGCAAAATGATGATAGGTATAAATATTGATTTATCTACATAGATAAATAGATAGAAAAATAATCCCTCCCAAGCAACAGAATGCCTTAGAACAGAAGACCCCTAAAAAGTAGATCAAATGATGACAATTTCTATATCCATGGCAGACTCGTAAAAACATGAATTTTGGCATAAATATAATGCTGTTATCACACAAATCATTCACATAGGTAACCGGTAGCCACCATAATCTGCATATATAGTTATCTTAGCATCATAAAATCATAGAATTAGAGCTATGAGTTAACCTCATTTCATAAGTGAGGAAACTGAATCCAAGAAAGAAGTGACTTGCCAAGGTCACATAGTATTAAGAACCATTATGTGCAAGTTATAGGAGAATAAAAGGATAAACATATCCATATGTTTATGGATATAAACATTGTACTAATAACAACATAATTCATTTTATCCTCACAAAAATTGTGCTAGGTAGATGCTATTTTATCTCTATTTTATAGTAAAGTAAACTGAGGCAGATAGAAGTTACATTACTTGCTGTTGGTTGCACAAGTAACTGGGACCAGATTTGAAGGTACAGAATTTTATCCACTCTATCTGCTGAAGCCACCTAGATTCCTCTAGTTGAAAGCTATTCATTATATCTAGTTAAACTATACTGTTAGAAATACTGAACAATACCTTGCAATACCTGAAAATGCTCAAGTAGAAGCTAGAGATGGAATTTTGGTGTAGAAAAGATATTCAATTTGTTTTTGTTGGTTACAGAAGCTAGAACTGAGAGAAATGAGTAGACAAAGAATAACCAATTTCTATACAACATAAGATAAAGCTTTCTAATAATTTAAGCAACACATGGAGGTAGCGGCCAAAGTCAGTTATCCAATATTAGAAGTTTTCAAGCAATTGCAATCTTACCAAAACACTGTACTCATGATTTATTCAAGTACAATTTGGAAGAGATTACTTTTATGATTATTTTAAATTCCAGGATTCTGTGATCCCAAGGTTGCTTCAATTTCTAAGTTTCTATCTTAAATAAACTGAGAGAGGCAGGGGAGGGGGCAATTCTAAGTCATAACATTCAAAGTGGGGATTCTAAGTCATAACATTTTGTGAATACAATGGCAAAAATTTTAGCTAATAGGAAATACTTTGCCAATCATCTTTACAGTTGGTTGTACCCTCCATGCCTGGAACTCTCTTCAATTTCATCTATGCTTTCTAGGTTCCAGGGGTTCCTTCAAGTCTCATGTAAAGTTCTATTATCTCTAAAAAGACTTTCCTAACTATGCTCAAAAAGTTATCAAACTGTGCATACTCTTTGATCCAGCAGTGTTTCTACTGGGCTTATACCCCAAAGAGATACTAAAGAAAAGAAAGGGACCTGTATGTGCCAAAATGTTTGTGGCAGCCCTGTTTGTAGTGGCTAGAAACTGGAAAATGAAAGGATGTCCATCAATTGGAGAATGGTTGAGTAAATTGTGGTATATGAATGTTATGGAATATTATTGTTCTGTAAGGAATGACCAGCAGGATGAATACAGAGAGGACTGGTGAGACTTACATGAACTGATGCTAAGTGAAATGAGCAGAACCAGGAGATCATTATATACCTCAACAATGTTTGAGGACGTATTCTGATGGAAGTGGATCTCTTCGATAAAGAGAGCTTTAATTGATCAAAGATGGATAGAAGCAGCTACACCCAGAGAAAGAACACTGGGAAATGAATATAAACTGCTTGCATTTTTGTTTTTCTTCCTGGATTATTTATACCTTCTGAATTCAATTCTCCCTGTGCAACAAGAAAACTGTTCGGTTCTGCACACATATATTGTATCTAGGATATACTGTAACCCATTCAACATGTAAAGGACTGCTTGCCATTTGGGGGAAGGGGTGGAGGGAGGGAGGGGAATAATCGGAACAGAAGTGAATGCAAGGGATAATGCTGTAAAAAATTACCCTGGCATGCGTTCTATCAGAAAAGTTATTTAAAAAAAAAAAAAGATTTTCCTTGTACTCTTTAATACTAGGCTCTCCTCTGTTTTAATTATCTCTAATTTATTCTATATATGTGTGAATATATATTACACATATATATAATTTATACATAGCTGTTTGCTTTCCTATCTCTGTTAGATTGTGGCTTCGTTGAGATGAAGACCTTATTTTGTCCTTCTTTATGTCCCTAGCACTTACCACTATACTTACTTTATGAATGCTACTTGAATGACTGAAGTACAAATTTCCATTGATGAAAATGCTTATCACTATTTAGGTAAAATACACATTTTTAAATTCAAGCACAAATTTATAGTCTTGCTTAAATAGAATTTGCAAATATCTAAATCTGTGGAATCTGAACGTGATGAATTATGAGACCATTTGTACCATTTCTAGGCCTTTTAAAATGATTTTATATCCTTTAGTTCACTGAATTTCCAACAATTCTGTGAAGTGGATAGGTAAGGTATTATTATCTCCCTTTTACAGAAAAGGAAATAGAGGCAAAGAGAACAAATTATTTTTAAAAACCACATGTTGATTACTGATGTATCCAGTAGCAGAAACTTAATATTTTATTTTTATAATATATATTTTAATGCATATGTTTTGAATTGGACTCAATGGAAACAATGTCACTTTGTGGACTCCTTGTCCATGTTTATTTCTATTAAATACTACCTCCAAAATAAAAGGATGAAGTTTATGGCTCACAATTGTCATTGAACATAGCTTCTTTTGGTTCCATTGTCCATGATTTAGTTGTAGATTTTTCAAAAAATAGGAGGTACACAGTATTCTTAGATTCTCATTCAAGATTTTTCTATTAATTCTCAGATGATAAGCTTAAAAAAAAGAATAAGGATGAGAGGAGACAATTTTTTTCTCAGCAGAGTCCACAATGACTAATAGGTTCAAATATATCTATTAGACAATGAGAACTAATCAATTCCTTTAGCCTCTATTCATTATTAAAAGTGGTCTCTTCCTGGCGCTGCAGGTTGGCAGCTGCCTTTCATCTTGCTGAGAAGGAACTGATGAAATGTTAACAAAACCAGGCCTCTGACAGTTACATCAATACAACTTTATTGAACTTCCCTCAAATCCTATGAAGACACACATCTCACAGCTTGAACCACATCTGATTTCTTGAAGTTAGGCAGATGGGAGAAGTCTATCTCTCCTTTATTCCTGAATCAAATATATGAGCAGAAATGACTGTCTAGATTATTTCTGTCAGTGACATCCAATTCTGAGTATGTTGACAGTTTGATTTGAAGCCAATGCATTTCATGTTGTATCTTGTCACAAAACTGGGTATTGTTCCACAAACTACAGCTTTATTTCTGGACAATGATCTAGAGGTTTAGGGTTAATTTAGCTAAAATTTTTATAAATAAATTAAGTAAAATTGACAGGCTTTACTCCTATAAAACTTGGGGCAAAATTCTGTTTAAACATAGTCTTTCATAAATTTGAAAAATAAAACGAGATAATCTAATCCTCAATCCTATTTCTAAATGTAATTTCTCACTCATTCCTTTCTTAGATAAAACGTTCCTAAAAAAAAATTTCCTCAGGTTCTGAGTTCTATGGTTATGAATCTGTTTAAACTCATAGTTTCTGATCTCCCTCCTATGTGTTTTCTTGTATTAGTCAGAAAAATTACACAATTAGTCCAAAGCAAAACCATTTTATGAATAGTAGGGAAAGAACAATAGCAAGAGAACATTTAGTGATGTCCCTACAAATACACAACCCAAAATGGGATGGATTGACATATTAAGAGATTATATGTGGTCAGTCATATATTAAAGGATCATATGTTACAAAGGTATGTATGTATATATGTAAGTGTATATGAATTCATATATGTATATGTGCACATATGAAGTATCAAACCCATGAAGAAGGGGAAATAGAGCAAATTGTGAAGATGTACATTTTTTGATACTTTCATGATCTAGGAACACACATCTTCCTTAGTATTATCATGTAGACATGCTATTTTTACTCCTGTGGTATGAAGTTTCTGCTACAAAAGCATTTATTTTCATCCTAATTGGTTATTATTCTACTGATAATTGGTTGCTCATAGGTATGGATCTTTTCATCACACATAGAAATCAATCTATTGGGCATGTGTTTTTTGGACCTTTTCTCAATTTCTAACTTCTTAATTCAACTAGTATACACACTAAGATTATCCCTATTCCATACAATTAAAAAAATGAGATATATGATCTTTGTTTTAGTTTTAAACCAATAGGCATTTTTTTCTTATTTCAATAACACTTTTTTGGTGAGGGAGATTGGCTTTTTACATACCCAGTGTCAAACTGAGGAAAACATTTAGCTTATTTTCACCCCATAAAAGAGTCTTTCAGTTCCCAGAACCACAGTTCTCAGGAGCTTTTCTCTCCAAGTAGTCTTTATATCTGGAATCCAAGCTCTTTTGGAGCACATAAGAACTAGCCAGCCAATCAGCCAGCTAAAAAGAACCCCTTGACAAATGATTATAGTCATTTACTTTTATTTTTTTGTATGATTGAATCTCAATCATTTGTCAAAAATATTTAATTTAGGATTAGAAATGCCCAAGATCCTTTAAGTCTCCTATGATAATGTAAAGGTGCCTAGGATGTGGAGCAAGGACCAACCTTTAAATGGAAGTCTTCTGAAGATCACTCATGTTTGAAACTTCTTTATAGCCTATGTATAATGTTCTTGTGCTACTTCCAAATTACTCTTCAGAATCATTGAATTTCACCTCCATAAGCAATAAATTGGTGTCTCATTAGTTCCACATGCCCTTTAATATTGGTTACTTTCCTTCACATTATCCAATCTAATAGGCATAAGAGGGTACCTAAGAGCTGTTTTAATTTGTATTTCTCTAATCAATAGTTATTTAAAGAATTTTATAAATTTTTGGTTTTAGTATTATTTTCCCCAATTATATGACATGGGAATTTTTAGTACTCATTTTTACAAAATGTTTAGTTCTAAATTTTTTTCTTCCCCTTCCAAAGATGATAGTCATTTTGATACAATTTATGCAGGCACTATCATATAAAATTCATTTCCATATTAAACATAGTTGTGAAAGAAGAAAAAGATCAAAAGAAAAAACCCTTAAGATTAAAATGAGTGGAAAATGTATTTTGATATATATTTAGAGTTTATCGATTCTTTATCTAGTTATGCATAGCATTTTCTTTCATGCGTTCTTTTTACTTGTCTTGTATCATTGTGTTGCTGAGAATATCATACTTGATCATCATACAATACTGCTGATAATGTGTACAATATTTTCATGGCTCTGCTCATTTGACTTTGCCCCAGTTCATTCAAGATTTTTCAGGTACTTTTCAGCAAAATGCTTCCTTCTTTATCTTTTCTAATTGCATCTATTTTTGCTTTTACTATGAAATCAGGATTGCTTCCCCTACCTCTTTTTTTTTAAACTTCAGTTGAAGCATATAAGATTATGCTTTAGTGCCTTACCTTTATTTCCTGTGTCTCTCTGTTTCAAGTGTGTTTCTTGCAAACAACATATTATAAGATTCTGCTTTTTGATCTATTTTGCTATCCACTTCTATTTTATTGGAGACTTCACCCCATTTACATTCACAGTTAGGATTAATAACTATAAATTTCTCTCTTCTATTCTTTCTCCTGTTTGTTCTCTCTCTTCCTTCACCTTTTCTCTCCTCACCAATGTTTTGCTTCTATAACCTCTTCTGATATGCTCTCCCTTCTGTCAGTTGTCATCATACTCTTTATTTAAACTCCTCCCTTCCTACTTTCTTCTTAAGATAGATTTCATTGTGTATATAATTCCCTCTTTGAGCCAACACTCATGAGAGTAATGTTCAAGTAATGTTCATCATTCATCCATCCATCTTCCTTTCCGATGTAACAGCTCTTTTATGCCTCTTCATATGAAGTAATTGGCACCATTCTGTCCTCTTCCTTCTTTTGAGAACCAGTTTACTTCTCTATTTCATCTTTTAATTTGTTTTATGTCATTCTCTCATGTTTACATTATACCCATTTCATCTATCTATGTATATTCCTTGTAACTGCAATGTTAGTGCTACAGTTTTAAAGAATTACAAGTATCATTTTACAACGTCTAGATGTGAAAAGTTTAGCTCTATTCAATTCTTCATGTTTTCTTTTTCTCTTTTTACCTGTTTATGTACCTCTTGGGTCTTGGTATTTGAGGCAACATTTTTTGGTTTAGTTCTGGTCTTCTCATGAAAGCTTAACATTCTTTCATTTTTTGAGCAACCTTTTCCCTCCTTGATGTATTATGGTTGATTTTGACTGGTAAATGTTTGTTGGTTTTAGTCCTTGCTCCTTTGCCATTGTTCCATTGTACCTATGAACCTTAAATATTGTAAATTCAATTCTTATGTAATCCTAATTATGACTTCCTGATATTTGAATTGTTTCTATCTGGCCATATATGCTATTGTTTTTTTTTTCCCTTGACTTGACAGGTCTGAAATTTGTCTATAATATTCGTGGGAGTTTTTATTTTAGACTGTCTTTCCTGAGGTTATTGGTGGATACTTTGAATGCCTATTTTGCCCTCTGGTTTTAAGACATCAGCACAGGGATTTAGTTTATTTGTTTTGTTTTGTTTTGTTTTTGATAATTTCTTGAAAGATGCTGGTCTGAATTCTCTTTTTGATTATGGATCTCAGGTAATCCAATGATTCTGACATTTTCTCTTTCAGGTCTATTTTCCTGGTCCATCTTTTTTTTTTCCATAAGATATTTTACATTTCCTTCCATTTTTTTTTCATTCTTTGGAAGTTGTCTAATTGATTCTTCAAGTCTCATAGAGTCATTCACCACTGTTTGCCCAATTCTTCATTTTATGGCTTTATTTTCTTCAATTGGCTCTTGCACTTTTGGCCAGTTTCACTTTTTAAGGAGTTTTCCTTCACTGAATTTTTGTGTCTCCTTTTATATTAGGCTAATTCTACTTTTTAAGCAGATTCCGAGCTAGTGACTGATTTTATATAATTCTCCTGCCTTCATTTTCATTTCTTTCCCCAGTTTTCCTTCTACCTCTCTTATATATATGACTTTTAAGCTTCTTTTTGACCTTTTCCATGAGTTCTTTCTGGAACTGAGACCACTTCCCATTTACTTTTGGGTGTTGCCCATATTGTTTTGATATTTTTGTCTTCTGAGTTTTGGGTGTTTGTCTTCCTATCACCATAATAATATTCTATGGTATGATTCTTTTTCCCTTACTTTTTGCCTTTTTTTTTTTTTTGCCTTTTCCATTCTTTTAAATTTGAGCTCTGCTCCCAGGGTGGAAATATTTCTGTCTCATATTCTTGTAACAGTGAATGCAGCCCCTGACTATTTACCATGTCTGACTCTGATTCTGTACTAAGGCCCATGGAGGACCCTTATCTGGTACAATGCTTAGGGGGTGGTGAATAATAGGCACTGTTAGAGACTGTAGAGGTCTGGCAGATTATCTGGTATTGAGTTGGGATACTATTAGTGGGGATTGGAATGTGCTAAGACCAGGTGAGTTGCTTTGCATTTTCCCAGAGTTATATTGAAGCACAATGGTGTATGGGCAGCTGGGGATATCCAACTAAATGTTTCCCAGAGTTAGAGTCTGGTGACTCCCCTTGCCTATGCTAAGTCATTTGAGGAGTCATGGTATTAGTGTTCACCTGCTCTACCACTCGAGATCTCCTGGTGTTTTTTTGAGGTGGAGATTGCAGCTGACTCACTGGGAAACTTCTTGTCATGATTTTTGTCCCCTATTACCTCAGTGAGACAGACTCCTGACAATTATCTGTTTCCTGGGCTAACACAGTGTTTCATCTTGTCTTCTTGCTAGTTTAACTACTCAAGGAACTGTCTTGTGGTTTTGCTTTATGGTTGCCTGGAGGACAATACAATAATTTATTGCTTACTCCATCTTGACTTGCAAAAGTCCTTTTAAGTAATTTTTGTTTACATGACTAGAGGTGCCTTGGTTTTATTGTGAAAACTACCTGTCATTATGTAAGATAAAATCTTCCATTATCTATAGATCTGAAAGGTACTTATTTTGCTCCCCAATTTGCTTATGAAACCACACTTTATGTTTAAATTATGTGAACCTTCTGATCTTGTTATCATATAGTATTTGAAATATCAGTCTATTTTTAGTTTTTTCTAAACTTCTTATAAGTTTTTCCAGAAATTTTAGTCACTTAGTGAGTTCATGTCCAAAAAATTTGGATTTTTGGGTAGAGCAAACATTAACTTAATATGTTTGCTTCTTTCTATTTATTTCATGCTTAATCTGTTTATCGATTAAACACTTATTTATTAATTCTTTCATTTTTTTGGTTCTGGTTATACAGATACTTTGATTTTTAAATACACATTTCTTTATAAATCATATTAAGAGAGAAAAAGCAGAATAAAAGGGAAAATTCACAAGAGGAAAAAAACGAGAGAAAGGTGAACATAATATGTATTAATTTACATTCCATTTTCATAGTTCTCTTTCTGAATGAAGATGGCGTTTACTATCCAAAGTTTTTTGGGATTGCCTTGGATCATTGAACCACTGAGAAGAACCAAGTCTTTCACAGTTGTTCAAGCCACAATCTTGCTGTTACTCTTTATAATGTATTCCTTGTTCTGCTTGTTTCACTCAGCTTATTTTCCAGGCCTTTCTAAAATCATCTTGTTCATCAGTTTTATAAAACAATACTATTTCATTTCTTTCATATATCATAACTTACTCAGCCATTTCCCAATTGATGAGCATTTACTCATTTTCCAGTACTTTGACACACCAAAAAGGATTGTAGAAACATTTTTGCATGTGTGGGTCCTTTCCCTTCCTTTATGATTACCTTGGGATACAGATCCAGTAATGGCAATGCTGAATCAAGAGGTCTGCATGGTTTTATAGCCCTTTGAGCACAGTTCCAAATTGCTTACCAGAATGGATGGATCATTTCACAACTCCACCAAAAATGAATTAATAAAAAATGCCCCATTTTTCTCACATCACCTCCAGTATTTATCTTTATCTTTTCCTGTCATTTTAGCCAATCTGAGAGGTGTGAGGTTAAAATCTTTTTTCTTAACTAGTGTCAGATTATTTCAGTGATTTCCACTATGTAATATTATTTAAGATCTACTATTACTACGTCACCTTCCAAAACATTTTTCTTCATTAATTACCTTAACATTCATGACTCTTCATTCTTGCAAATGAATGTTATTATATTTTCTAGCCCTGTAAAATAATTTTTGTTAGTTTGATTGATGTTTCACTGCTATTTTAGGTAGGATTGTCATTTTTATCATATGGGCTAGGCCTAATCTATGAGCATTTAATATTTGCTAATTGTTAACATCTAACTAAAAGTTAGGCTTAGAGAAAGAAAAGATTTGCTATAGTTACAAAGCTATCTAGTGGCACAGATGAGATCTCATGAATTTGTGTTGTCCTAGAAAGCATGTACCTTGAAAGATGGTAAGTGGTGCTGCCAAAGGGGGGAAAAAAACAAAAAACTTTTTTTTTTATTTTGGATAAAAGCTAATAAGATTTTTCACTTTATTCATATTTCATAAAATAATACACTTAACAAAAAGGCTTATGAAGATAAAGAATAGAACTTCCATGAAATCTCTAGTATTTTAAAATTATTTATTTATTTTTACAATTGTTTTTTTTTTTATTTTTTGCCTATATAATTTTGTTAATTTCCAAATCTTTTGAGTTTTAAATCATATGTATAGATAATTTAAAACATCCACCTTTGCAAAATCTTGTGTTCCAAACTTTTTCTCCCTTTGTTTCTCCTACTCCGTGACCTAGATGGAAATTTATCCAATATATGTTAAATATATGCAAATCTTTTTACACATATCTCTAGAATTATCATGCTGCATAATAAAAATCCGATCAAAAAGTGAAAAATGAGAAAAACCAATATGCAAGTAAACAATAATAAAATCGTTAGTGAAAATACTATGTTTTGATTCATTCAGTCCCAACAATCTACTTTCTGGGTACAGATGTCTCTCTTCATCATAAGACCATTGGAAATGGCTTGCTGTTGAAAAGAGTTACATCTATCAGAATCAAAACTACTGATAGGTAGTAGTACTAGATCTGTGTCATAATCTTGGTGTTGCTGTGTACAATGTTCTTTTGATTTACTCACTTCAGTCAGCGTCAATTCATGAAAATCTCTCTAGGTCTTTCTGAAATCATCCTGCGGATCATTTCTTACAGAAGACTAATATTCCATAATATTCATATATCAAAACTTATTCATCCATTCTCCAACTGATGGGCATCCACTCAGTTTCCAGTTCCTTGATACTACAAAAAGAACTGTTACAAATATTTTTGCATGTGTGGGACATTTTCCCTTTTTTTATGATCTCTTTGGGATACAGGCCTAGTAGAAGCATTGCTGCACCAAAGGTTATGCACACTTTGAAAGCTATTTGGGCATAGTTCCAGATTGCTCTCCAGAATGGTTGGATCAATTCCCATCTCCACCAACAATATATTAGTGTCCCAGTTTTCCCACATTCTTCAACATTCATCATTATCTTTTCCTGTCATATTATTCAATCTGAGAGGTGTGTACTGGTACCTCAAAGTTGTTTTAATTTGCATTTTTCTGACCAGGGATTTAGAGCAGTTTTATATTATTAGAAATTATTGTAATTTCAGTTCATATCATTTGAGCATGTATCACTTGGAGAATGGCAAGTATTCTTATAAATTTCAGTCAGTTCTCTATATATTTTAGAAATGATGCCTTTATCAAAACCTTTGGATGTAAAAAAAATTCCAGTTTATTGCTTCCCTTCTAATCTTGTCTATATTGGTTTTGTTTGTAAAAAACAAAAAATAAAACTTTCTTAGTATAATCAGAATTATCCATTTTGCACTCAATATTGTGCTCTTATTTTTTTGTCCACAAATTCCTTGCTTCTTCACAGATCTGAAATGTACACTATCCTTTTTTTTTTTTCTAATTTGCTTATAGTATCACTCTTTATGTCTAACTCATAAACCCATTTTGATGTTATCTTCCTAGTTTCTACCATGCTAATTTCCAATTTTCCCTGCAATTTTTGTCAAATAGTGAGTTCTTATCCCAGAAGTTGTAGTCTTTGGGTTTCTCAAACACTAGATTACTATAGTCATTGACTATTGTGTCTGGAGAACCTAATCTACTCAACTGATTCAGTAATCTATTTTTTAGCTAGTACCAAATGGTTCTGATGACTACTGCTTTATAAAATAGTATTGTCTGGTATATCTAGGACACTTTCGTTCACAATTTTTTTTTATTAACTCCCTTGAAATTTTTGGCCTTTTCTTCTTCCAGATGAACTTTGTTATTATTTCTTCTAGTTGTGTAAAATAATTTCTTTGGTTTTTTGATTGGTATGGTACTGAATAAGTGTAAGTATTGACATTGTTATTAATATGTTAGCCCAGCCTGCCCATGAACATTTGATATTCTTCCAAATGATTAGTTCTGATTTTATTTGTGTGGAAATTTTTGTTTTTTGTGTTTTGTAATTGTGTTCATACAGTTCCTAATTGTGCTTTGGCAGGTAGACTTCCAAATATTTTATATTATCTATAGTTATGTTAAATAGAATTTCTCTGTATTTCTTGCTGCTGGACTTTGTTGGTAATATATAGAAATGCTGGCGATTTCTGTGGATTTATTTTGTACCCAGCAAATTAGCTAAAGATATGAATTTGTTTCTAGTAGCTTTTTTCAGTTTGTTCTCTAGAACTCTGTAAATATACCATCATATCATCTGTAAAAAAAAAAATTATCATTTGATTTCCTCATTACCTACTGTAATTCCTTTAATTTCTTTTTCTTTTCTTATTTCTAAAGCTAACCTTTCTAATACAATATTGAATAGAAATGGTGATAGTGGACGATCTTGTTTCACCCCTGCTCTTATTGGGAATATTTCTAGTTTATCCCTATTACAGTGATGTTTCCTGATGGTATTAAATAGATACTATGGATAATTTTAATGAAAACTCCATTTATTCCTATGCTATTTACTATTTTCAATAGAAATGGATGGTGGATTTTGTGAAATAATTTTTCTTTATTTATTGATATAATCATATGATTTCTGTTAGTTTGATTATTAATATAGTCAATTTAGCTAATAGTTTTCCTAATATTGAACCACCTGGGAATTCTTGGTATAAATCCTGTTTAGTCATGGTGCATTGTCCTGCTGATAATCTGCTATAATCTCTCTGCTTGTATTTTATTTAAGATTCATTAGGGAAATTGATCTATAACTTTCTTTCTCTATTTTGATCTTAGGTAGTAGTACTAGATCTGTGTCATAAAAGGAATTATATAGAATTCTTTTTTTCCCCTATTTTCCCAAATAGTTTGCATGGCATTGGAATTTATTTTTCTTTTAAAATTTGATAAAATTTATAGGTAAATCCAACTAACCCTGGAGATTTTTTTCTTAGGAAACTAAGTAATATCTTCAATTTCTTTTTCTAAAATGTGACTATTTAATTTATGTCCTCCTCTGTTAACTTGGGCAATCTATATTTTTGTAATTATTCATTCATTTCACTTAGATTATCAAATTTACTGGCAAAATAGCTCATAATTGTTGTTCTAATTTCTTCTTTATTGGTGGAAAGTGCACCCTTTTCACTTTTGACACTAATAATTGGATTTTCTACTTTTCTTTTTCTAATCAAATTAACTAAAGGCCTATCTATTTTTTTTTCATAAAACCAACTCTTAGTTTTGGTTATTAGTTCAAGAGTTTTCTTACTTTTGATTTTATTAATCTCCCTGTTAATTTTCACAATTTCCAATATATTACTTAATTAAAGGGTTTTAAATGTGATCTTTTTCAAGCTTATTTAGATGCTTATATTATATTTCTCTATTTTTTATAAGTTAGCACCTAGAGAGATATAAAACTGCCTTAAAGACCTGCTTTGGCTACATCCCTTAAATTTTGATATGTTCCTCATTACTGTCATTCTCTTGGATGAAACTATTGGATGTGTCAATTAATTATTTTCATCCACTCATTCATTAGGATTAGATTATTTATCTTCCAATTAACATTTGCTCTATTTTTTTTGGCCTTTCATTACATGTAATTTTTATTGCATCCTGATCTGAAAAATGATGTATTTATTATTTTTGCTTTTCTGTTTTTGATTTTGAGGTTTTTATACCTAAACATAGTCAATTTTTGTGTACATTACACATACCTCTAAGAAAAAAGTGTATACATTTCTGTCTCCATTCAATTTTCTCCAGAGAGCTATCATACCTAACTTTTCTAGAATTCTACTTACCTCCTAACTTCTTTCTTATTTGTTTTGTGGTTCAATTTATCTAGTTCTAACAGAGCAAGATTGATATATCCCAATAGTATAGTTTTGCTATCTATTTCTTCAAAATAGGAATTTGGATGCTATACCATTTGGTGCATATGTTTTTTATTGACATTGTTTATGTATGGTACTCTTTAGCAAGATGTAGTTTTCTTCCTTATCTCGTTTAATTTGATCTATTTTTGCTTTTGTTTCATCTGAAATCAGGATTGCTACCCCTATTTTTTTTTTACTTCGCCTAAAGCATAATAGATTCTGCTCCAGCCTTTTACCTTTATTCTGCATGTATCATTCTGCTTTAACTGTGTTTCTTGTAAACAATATATTTTAGGATTCTAGCTTTTAACCAATCTGATTGCCATTTATGTTTCATGAGAGAGTTCATCCCATTCACATTCACCAATAAAATCACTAACTCTATTTCCCTTCATTTTATTTCCCCCATGTTGTATTTTTCTTTCTTCCCCTTTTCCTCCTCACTAATATTTTGCTTCTAAACTCTACTTCCTTCAATCTGTTCTCCTATTTTATGACCCCTTCTCCCTTTTTTATACATTTCCCCTTCTACTTCTGTTCTTCTTTATATTACCTCCCTTTTTTCTTCTTTCTCATCCTACTTTTCTATAGGATGAGAAAAAATTTCTATATTAAACTAAACGTGTCTGACATGCTCTCTTTGAATCAAATCTGAGTAATCCTAGTTATGGCTCCCCAATATCTGAATTGTTTCTTTCTGGCTTCTTGCAGTATTTTTCCTTGATCTGAAAATTCTGGAATTTAACCACAATATTCCTTGGAATTTTCATGTGGGAATCTCTTTCAGGAGATGATCAGTGAATTCTTCCTAAGACTTTTACCCTCTGATTCTAGGATATCAGGGCAGTTTTCCTTGATGATTTCTTGAATTGTCTTGTCTTGTTTTTTTTTTTTTCTTTGTTTGTTTTTTTGTTTTTTTAACCATGATTTTCAGGTAGTCCAATAATTCTTAGATTATATCTCCTGGATTTATCTTCCAAGTTAGTATTTTTTTTCCAGGGAGGCATCTTACATTTTCTTCCATTTTTTCTTTCTTTTTGGCTTTTTTTGAATGATTTTTGCTCTCTCATTGAGTCATTTGCTTCCATTTGTTCAATTCTAATTTTTAGTAAAGTATTTTATTCAGTTATCATTTTTATCTCCTTTTGCATTTGGCCAATTGAATTTTTAAATGAGTTGTTTTGTTTATTGGATTCTTTTTCCATTCTGAAATTCTGTTTTTCAAAGCATTGCTTTCTTTTTTTTCCATTTTGCTAAAACTATTCTATAAGGAGTGATTTTCTTCAGACAATTTCTATATTTCCTTTTCCAGATCTCTCATTTTCTTTACCCATTGTTTCTAACTCTCTTTTAATATCCTTTTTTTGAATTCTTCCAAAAGAGTTTTGTAAAATGGAGAACAACTTGAATAAATCTTTGAGCCTTCATCTGGAGATGTTTTGCCTTCAGTGTTCTCAGGGTTTGAAGTCTGTTCTTCTCTGTCTCCATAAAACTATTTATGGTCAGAGATCTTTTTTTTTTTAACTCATTTTTAAAATTTGAGATCTGCTTTTGTGGATAAAGGGAGATTGTCCCAAGCTTCCTCTACAGGTGACAGAGGCTTTGCACACTGCATTGAGGCTGGTGCTAGTACTGATGGTTTCCTTCTGGTGCTGAGTGGGCATGGCCAAGTCCTGCATTATGCTGGAATATAAGGACTTTTGTACATGAATATTTGTCTTTTGTAGTTGTCTTGGAGATCTCACAGCAAATTTGCTGATCCACTGGCTACTGAATCAGGACAGAGTAGCAAATGATGATGTATTTTGGCTATAAATCTCCCACTAGATTCCCCCAGCACACAAAAGACTTTCCTCTCTCTGCAATTATTTGTTTCCCTGAAAGCCATGATCAACAAAAGCCTAGACATAATTTTTCAAGAAATCCTGTTATTCTAGAACTAGAGAGTAAAATAGAAATCAAAAGAATCTCCAGGTTACCTCCTAAAAATATCACAAAATGAAAACTCCCAAGAATATTATAGCCAAATTCTGGAACTTCCAGGTCAAAGAGAAAATATTTCACTCATCTAGAAAGAAACAATTCAAGTATAATGGAGCCAGAATAATACAATATTTAGCATCATCTAAATCATAAGACCAGAGCACTAGCAACTTGATATTCCAAAGAGCAATGGAGCTAGGATTACAACTAAGAATCACTTATCCGGAAAAAAAAAAAACTGAGCATAATTCTTCAGGGGAAAAAGTGGAAATTCAATAAAATAGAGAATTTATCAACATTAATGATGACAAGATCAGGATTGAATAGAAAATATTAATTGGGTTTATCCATTTACATGTAGTATATGGAAGAATGATACTTGAAACTCATTAGAATTTTCTCATTATTATGGCAATTAAAAGAAATATATAGATTGAGGGAACAGGTATGAGTTGAATATGAAGAAATAATATTTTTTAAAAGAAATGAAATCAAGTGATGAGAGAAGAATGCACTGGGCATAGAAAGAATTGGAATGGTGAAAGTTATTTTCCATAGAAGAGTCAAGAAACCACTTTTATAGTGGAGGGGAAGAAGAAGAGGAGAGGGAAAGGGAGTGAATAATAATCTCATCAGAATTAAAAGATTAAAAGAGGAAATAACATGCACACTCAATATGGGTATAGAAATCTATCTTACTCTGCAGGAGAGTAGGAGAGGAAGATTATGCAGGAGAGGTGGGGGGAAGATGATAAAAGGGAAGGCATATTGAGGGATGGAGTGGTCAATAGCAAAACATTTTTCAGGAGAGACAGGGTGAAAGAAGAGAGTGAGTAGAATAAACAGGGGGAATACTTTTAGCAATGTGATTGAAAAAAATAATTTTGAAGCAACTTTCTTTGATAAGGCCTCACTTCCCAAACATAGAGAGAACTGAGTCAAATTTATAAAAAGTAAAAGCCATGTATCAATTGATAAATGATCACAGTATATGATCTATGTCCAAAAGGCTACAAAATCATGGTTCTTTGACCTAACAATGTCATTATTAGCCATGAATCCCAAAGAGATTTTTTTTTTAAAGTGGAAAAAGACGCATCTACAAAAATATATACAGATGCTATTTTCTAATGGCAAAAAAAAAAAGGTAACCAAGAAAATGCCTATCAATTGGGCAATGGCTGAATAAATTGTCATTTTTTATTATGATGGAATATTATTGTTCTGTGGGAAATTATTAACAAGATACTCTCAGAAAAATCTGTAAAGTTGTCCATGAAGTCAAGCAAAGTGAAAGGTACAAAGCAATAACAATGTTATGGGATTATCTGCTATTCTCAGCAATACAATTATCCATGACTATTCTAAATGACTTATTATGAAAGTTCTATCCATACTCAGAGAAAGAACTAATTGTGTCTGGATAGAGATTGAAGCATTAAAAATAAAAATAAAAATAAAAAATATCCACAATCAAATAGCTAGTCAGTATCTGAGTCAAAATTGAAACTCTTGTTGTTTTCCTAAGTAGGTATTTCTATTTTTTTTTCATTTTTTTGGTTTTGTTTGACTTATTCTTGATGTCTCATCAAGTCATTCACTTCCATTTGTTCAGTTCTGATTTTTAGTGAATTATTTTCTTCATTTACTTTTTTATTTCTTTTTTGTATTTGTCCAATTAAGTTTTTAACTGAGTTGGGGTTTTTTTCTATAGAATTGTTTCCATTTCACAAATTTTTTAAGGAGTTATATTCTTTTTTCAATTCACAAATTGTTTTTTTTTTCCTCCCCTGGGAGTTCTTCACTTTTCCATTTCACATTTCAGGGATTTGTTTTCTTTTGCCATTTTATCAAATCTTTCTTTTAATGAGTTATATGCCTTTTCCAAACTCCCTTTCAGAGTTTTCTTTTCTTTTCTCCATTCTTCTTGCAGCTTTTTGTTTAAGATTTTTTTTTTATTATTTCTTCTAGGAGAGCCTTATGAGGTGGGGACTAGATTATATCTCCCTTTGGGGCTTCATCTGAAGATAATATGATTTTAGTCTCCTTAGGGTTTGAAATCTGTTCTCTTTCACAATAAAAACTGTCTATATTTAGAGCTCATTTTGCCTTTTTACTCATTTTTTTTTTAAAGTTGGGATCTGCTTTTTGGACGAGGAGGTTCCAAACTTCCTCTACATACTCCTGGAAGCAGCAAAGGCTGTACTGGGTTCAGAGTGAGTCACTCTCAGTGCTGGATGGGTGTGGCATGGTCCTGTGAGAATCCAGAACTTTGATGTACACTCTTTACTCTCTGTGTTTGTGTTGGGTGTTTTATAACTTCTCTGCTAATCTACTGGCTTGCAACCAGGGCAGAGTAGCTAACACTCTGGTAGAGTCCTCCATGTATATTCTCTGCCTCGTGGAGACCACACCTCATATTGGGTCTGCTCAGAGTGCACTGGCCCCCCTAGTCTGACTCTCTACCTGTGCCTAGCCAGCTCCTCCTGTGCTTGTGTCTGATCAAAACAGACCTTTTCTGAAAATATTTGGAATTATCTTCTGCTGGCAATTTGCTGCACTGCCAATATTCATGGATTCTGTCAGTTTAGCACTAATTCAGAGGCCGAATTTCATAATTAGTATGAGGGTATCAGGAGAACTCAGAAAGAATCATGTGTCCTCTCCACAATCTTGGCTATGCCTCCTAAAAATATTTTTTTGTACATATGAATCCATTCATTTTTATGTGATTTCTTTGGGATACAGACCTAATGATAGGCCCAAATATGTGCAGTTTTATAGCCTTTTGAACAAAGTTCTTAATTCTTTTCCAAAATTGTTGTACAAGTTTACAACTCACCCAATAGTGCATTAGTGTTCTGATTTTTTTTTTTTGCAACCCATTGAGAAATTGTCATTTTCTGCTTGCATCAAATTAGCCATTATGATATGATTGAGATTGTACCTCAGGTGTAATTTTCTTTTCCATAATCAACTGTAATTTAGGGCATTTTTTTCATATGATTCTAGTTACATCTTCTTATATTTGAATATTTTTGACCATTTATTAGTTGAAGAATTGCTATCATTTTTCTAGTTTTGGGTTGGTTCCTTATATATTTGCGAAATAAGGCCTTTATTAAAGAAACTCATTATAAAAATTTTCCCCAGTATCTCAGTTTTCTTCTAGTTTTGGCTGCATTGATTTTTTTCATGGAAAACTTTATTTGATTCCATAGCATCACAATTACCCATTTAATTTCCCATAATGTTCTCTATCTCGTTTTTCTTTCTTTCTTTTTTTTTTTTTTTTCTGAAGCAATTGAGGTTAAGTGACCTGCCTGGGATCACACAACTAGGAAGTGTTAAGTGTCTGAGGCCAGATTTGAACTCAGGTCCTCCTGACTTCAGGGCTGATACTTTATCCACTGTGCCACCTAGCTGTCCCTTATCTCTTATTTTTAGACAAATTCTTCATATATATATATATACATATATATATATATATATATATATATATATATATATATATATATATATATATATATGTAAAATCTTCTATGATGCCTTAATTTGCTTATGTAATAATTTTTGATACTTTATCATGTATCTATTTCAACCTTTGCTTGTTATATATTTAGGGATATAGACTTAATTTCTTTATAATATTTCTTATTTTTATAATTATAATTTTTGGGTTTTGCTTGCTTGTTTTTTTCTTTCCTATTTTATCCCTTTTGAGCTTATTTTTTGTGCAGCATGATAAAAGTGGAAATATGTTTAGAAGAATTGCACATGTTTAACATATCAGATTGTTTGTTGTCTTGGAGAGGAGAGGGGAGAGAGGGAAAAAAGTTTTGGAATACAAGATTTTGCAAGGGTGAATGCTGAAAGCTAACTTTGCATATATGCAAAGGGATAAAATAGGAAAGAAAAAAACAAGCAATCAAAAACCAACAACAACAAAGGTGAAAATATGTTTTTGATCCACATTCCATCCCCGTATTCCTCTCTCTGTATGCATATGCACTCTCCATCACAAATCTATTGGAATTGACCTGAATCACTTCATTATTGGAAAAAAGGAAGTCCTTCACAGTTGATCATTACATATTCTTCTTTTTCTTGTGAACAATGTTCTCGTGGTTCTACTCACTTAGCATCAGTTACTGTAAGTTTCTCCAGGTTTTTCTGAAATCCACCTGCTGATCATTTTGTATAGAACAAAAATATTCTATTGCATGCATATACAATAACTTATTCAGCCATTCCCCAACTGAAGGGCATCCACTCAATTTCCAATTCCCTGTCACTACAAAAAGGGCTGCTACAATAATTTTTGCACATGTGGGTTCTTTTCTCTTTTTTATGATCTCTTTAGGATACAGACTCAGTAGAGAAACTAATGGATCAAAGGAAATGCAGTTTTATAGCTCTTTGGACATAGTGCCAAATTGCACTCCAGAATGGTTAGATCAATTTACAACTCAACTAACAATACATTAATGTCCCAATTTCCCCACATGCCCTTCAATGTAATAGGCTGAGGCTTGAGTTGATGCATTGAGGTCTCAAGCACATGAGGCTAAATAGTAATTGGACCATACTCTATTAATATATATGCTTGGAGAAAGAATGGCCCCGGCCCACTCTTTGTGCAAGTCCTGATGCATTGTATAGGAAATGACGTTTTTGGTGGGTGGAGGCAGGGTAGTGGAAAGGGAAGTGGAAAGAGAGACTGCTGGCTGGTGTCTTGACACAGCTGCTAGAATTGCTAGCGCTACCGCCCTTCACCTCCAATCCCCCTCTGCTAGCTGGCTTCCTGTCTGCCCATATTGCTATCGCAATCCTTCTTCACCTCTACTGAGAATAAAGATTGAAGATTTTTCCCTTGACCTGAATTCCTGACTCTGGCTGATTTTAAATACGCCGTCATCACACTTCAACATTTAACATTATCTTTTCTTGTCATCTTAGCCTATCTGAGAATTGTATAATGGTACTTCAGAGTAATCTTAATTTGCATTTCTTTAATCAATAATAATTTAGAGTATTTTTCACATGAGTATGAATGGTTTTAATCTGAAAATAGCCTTTTCATATCATTTAATGATTTATCATTCAGAGAATTGCTTGTATTCTTATAAATTTGAGTCAGTTCTGTATATATTTTAGTAATGAGGCTTTATCAGAAACCTTGGATGTAAAAATTTTTTCCAGTTTTCTGTTTCCTTCTTTCTAATAATTCCAGCAACTGCATCCTATTGTGAGTTTATGCCCAGAAGCTTGGATAAACCCAAAGTTTATCAAATACTCGATAATTATGGTCATTTACTATTACATATTATATATCTAATTTATTCAGATGATACACCACTATATTTCTTGGCCAGTACTAGCAATTGTTTCTCTGGGAACAGATAACATTTTTGATCATAAGTCCTTCAGTGTTGTCTTGAATCATGTATTACTGAGAATAGCTAAGTCATTCACAGCTTATGATCTTATAATTACTGCTGTTATTTTGCACATAATGCATTTCACTTTTCATCAGATCATGAAGTCCTTCCAGATTTTTCTGAAAGTATCCATTCAGCATTTCTTATAGTAAAATAGTATTCTGTTAAACTCACACATCACAACCTGTTCAGCCATTTTCCAATTGATGGGTATCCTCTCAATTTCCAATTCTTTTAGGCATCCATGATGAAAAGATCAGAGCTGAATAAAAAAAAAACTGACTTTCAAATATAAATCTCAAGAGAAGCATAAAAAAGGAATCAAGAAAGAAATCAGAAGAGTTTTAATTAAGTTAACTGTTCATATTCCAACCTGGGAAGATAATACTTGTAACTCATCATGAGTACCTCAAAGTTCTCTATTTCATTGGGTTCCTCATGAAAAATAATACTGTTTTGCTGGGTAGGTAATTTTTGGTTTCAATTTTAGCTCTTTGGCTTTCTGGAATATCATATCATATCCAAGTTCTCCAGTCCTTTATTGTAGAACCTGCTAAATCTTTGGTTATCCTGACTGTGCTGTTATGATAATTATTTCTTTCTTACTGCTTGAAATATTCTCACCTTGACATGGAAGCTCTGGAATTGGATATAATATTTTTATTTGGGGATCTGTCAGGAGGTGATGCATGGATAGTTATTTTGAATAGTTATTTTACAATCTGATTCTACAATAAGATGAAAATTTTCCTTGACAATTTCTTGAAAGATAATGTCTATACTCTTGTTTTAAATCACAGCTTTTAGGTAGTATAATAATTTTTTGAATTATCTCTCATGGATCTATTTTCCAAGTCAGTTATTTCTTTCCAATGAGATATTTCACATTTTTCTATTTTTTTTTCAATTTTGGGGGGTTTTGCTTTATCTTGATTTCTAATAAAATCATTAGCTTCCATTTCTTCAGTTCTATTTTTAAATAGCTTTTTATTTTCAAATATATGCAAAAAAAAGTTTCAGCATTCACCCTTGCAAAACATTGGGCTTCAAATTTTTTTCTCCCTCCCTTTCACCCCCCACTCCTCCAGACAGCAAGTAACCCAACATATGTTAAACATGTGCAATTATTCAATACATATTTTCACAATTATCATGCTGCATAAGAAAGATAAAATCAAAAAGGGAATAGAAAGAGAGAGATAAAACAAAAAACAAAGAGCAAGCAAATAACAAAAAAAGGTGAAAACACTATGTTGTGATCCACATTCATTCCCCATAATCCTCTCTCTGTTGCAGAAGGCTCTCTCCATCACAAATCTATTGTAACTCATCTGGATAACCTCATAATTGAAAAGTCATGTCCATCACAGTTAATCATTGCAAAAAATGTTTGCTGTGTACAATATTCTCTTGGTTTCATTCACTTCACTTAACATCAGTGCATGTAAGTCTCTCAATGCCTTTCAGAAATCATCTTGCTGATTATTTCTTATAGAACATTAATATTCCATGATATTTATATACCATAACTTATTTATCCATTTCTCAGCTGATGCACATCCACTCAATTTCTACTTCTTTGACTTTACAAAAAGGGCTGCTACAAACATTTTTGTACATGTGAGATTTTTTCCCTTTTTTATGGTTTCTTTGGGATACAGGCCCAGTAGAGACACTGCTGAATTAAAGGTTATCCAGAGTTTGATAATAATTTGGGCATAGTTTCAAATTGCTCTCCAGAATAGTTGGATCTGTTCACAACTCCACCAACAATGTGTTAGTGTCCCAGTTTTCCCACATCCCCTCCAACATTTATCATTATATTTTCCTGTCATCTTAGGCCTTCTGAGAGATACATAATGAACTTAGAGTTGTCTTAATTTGCATTTCTCTGATCAGTAGTGATTTAGATCTTTTGACCATTTGTCAATTGAAGAATGACCTCTATTCTTACAAATTTGAGTCAATTTTTTATATATTTTAGAAATGAGGCCTTTATTAGACCCCTTGGGTATAAAAATTTTTCCCACATTTTCTGCTTTCCTTCTAATCCTGTCTGCATTGGTTTTGTTTACACAAGATCTTTTAAAGTAATATAACAAAATTATTTATTTTGCATTTTATAATGTACTCTGGTTCTTCTTTGGCCATAAATTCCATCCTTCTTCACAGATCTGAGAGATAAAGTATCCTTTGTTCTTCTAATTTTGATTCTTTTTTTAAATTATTCTCCTCAGTAAGGTTTCATGCCTCCTTTCCCAGTTGGTCAATTTTGCTTTTTCAGGCTTTCATCTCCTCATTAGCAAATTTTGTATTTTCTTTTGCACCACTCTCAATTCTTTTCCTAATTTTTGCTCTAACTCTCTTACTTGAGATCCTTTTTGAGCTCTTTTAAAACCTGAGACCTATGTTTACTTTTTTCTTGGAAGTTTTGTGGGTAGGAGCTTTGACTTTGTTATCTTCTGAGTTTGTATTTTCATCTTCCTTGTCACCATAGTAACTTCTTGTGTTTAGACTCTTTTTCTGTTGTCTGCTTATTTTCCTAGCCTATTACTCAGCTTTTAGCTCTTTGTTAAAGTAGTATTCTGTTCTATGGTGGCGGGTGCACTGTGTCAAGCTTCAGGGGTTTGTGCAGCTATTTTCAGAAATCCTTCTAGGAACTTGATTATAAGTATTCTTTTTTATCCTGGAATTATTAGGATTGTCTCCCACACACTGTAGCTTTGAATTATAGTCTGATAAAGCAACAAAATCTTTCCCCAGTCTTCTTGGGAGCTGAGGCCTCCAGAAGTTACCATTGCCTTCATTACCCATGCTCACTATTGGTTGGCTGGTTTCCCAAAGCTCTCTCACTCTACTGACAATTTTTTCCTGCTGTCCTTTGAAATAGTCTTTGGTGTCGCTAGGCTGAGAGGTTTTAAAACTGCTAGTGTTGCTGCTGATTCAGAGATTCCTAGGCCCATTTTTTTCTTTTACTGGTGCATATAATGGCAGTAGATGGGAAGACTTAGAGGACCCAGGACAAAACAGTTAGAAAAATATTAAATCTGGTCATGTTTTACCATGCCAAAAGTATTGTAGCATTTCCAAGCTTTTCTAATTTTTTTTTTGAACAGCCATGTAGCTTTTGCCCTCTTGATGTCCCTGAATGAGGTCTCAACTCTGAGAACTGGGGAAATGGCAAAAGAAAAGAATGGGAGAAGGTAACTTCTGTTGGCTAGTTAGAAATTCAATGATATAAATAATTTTGAGAATTGAGGATAGCTAAGAAAAAAAGAGCAATTTGTCATAAGCAAAGAGTTTGCAGAGAGGTATACTGATATGAAGGAAGTCACCTCATTTTTGCTAGACCTCCACCTATTGCAGTCCAGCAAAACTTGAGACTGAGTCTGCATAGATGTGGAGAAAAGCTTTTCAATTTGCTGGAAAGTAGAATGTCTCCACATTTTTGGAGCTTAAATGTTAAGGCTTTCCTGATTATTTGGGCTAAAACCATGGAAGAATTCAAAAGGGAATTTGGAAATCAAGGAAGAAAGATAGAGGGGAAATTAGGGAAAGAATTGAGAGAGGTAAAAAAGGAAATGCAAAAAAATTAATAAGAAGAATGCTTTAAAAAGCAAAATTGACCAATTGGGAAATGAGATCCAAAAGTTTATTGAGGAAAATAATTCTTTAAAAAATAGAATTGAGCAAATGGAAGTCAATGACTTTATGAGAAATCAAGATACAATAAAATAAAACCAATAAAATGAAAAAAAATAGAAAAACTGTGGAAATAGGTCATCAGAAAAACAACTGACCTGGAAAATAGACTTATCTTCTTAACTAAAGATTACTTAAAATGTATTGGTCTACCTGAAAGTCATGATTGAAAAAAAAAAAGAGCTTGGACATCATCTTTCAAGACATTATGACACAAACCTATTTTGATATTCTAGAATTGGGGGATAAAAAAGAAATTGAAAAAATCCACCAATCACCTCCTAAAAGAGATCCCAAAATGAAAATCACCAGGAATATTTTTTCAACTTTCAAACTCCCAAGTCAAGGAAAAAATATTGCTAGCATCCAGAAAGAAACAATTCAAATATAGTGGAAGCACAATCAGAATAACACAAGATTCAGCAGCTTCTACATTAAAAAACTGGAGGATTTAGATTATGAAATTCTGGAATGCAATAGAGTTATGACTGCAACCAAAAAATCACCTCCCCAACAAACAGAGTATAATCCTTAAGAGGAAAAGGTGATCATTCAATGAAACAGAGGATTGTCAAGCATTCATGATGAAAAAGAGCAGAGGTAAATGGAAAAGTTGATTTTCAAATACAGGATTCTGGAGAAATATAAGGAGGTAATCAGGGAAGTGATATTATTGGGGACTTAATAAGGTTGAACTGTTTACATTTCTACATACATTCCTCATGCATTGGGAGGATGATACTTGTAACTCAATAGAACTTTTTCATTATTATGGCAGTTAGGAGTATATGAGCCAAAAGTTCTCAGCTTTATAATTTTACTATGTTCTGGCCATGGTTATGATAAAATAAAAGGGATCAAATTTGATCTATTCCTGAGACTATAGTGGCCAAGAAGTAACTCCTACATATTTCTAGCAGCATAAGGAAAAGCAAAGTTAGTG
Organism: Antechinus flavipes; assembly: GCF_016432865.1. Lineage (NCBI taxonomy): Eukaryota > Metazoa > Chordata > Mammalia > Dasyuromorphia > Dasyuridae > Antechinus > Antechinus flavipes. The sequence continues at coordinate 336,865,131 of NC_067400.1, read as the reverse complement.
AGGGATGGTGTTTCATCACAACAAAAATCATTCAAAACTCATTTTCTGCTGCACCCTATCTTAGGCAAACCCTAAATATGTTTGGAGAGGAATTGCTAGGAATTTCAAACCCCAAGATGAATTACATAGTGTTTTCCTACTAATTGATAAAAGAACCACCATACACTGTGAGCCACTTTAGTGTGACTGTTGTTGAGGGGCTTGTGAAAATCTCATCAGATGCATATTTCTGCAGTTTGCAGCCTCTGATATTGCCGCAGTCTGAGGAATATGATGTTCTCCAGGGAAAGAGTTTTGTCAAAAGAGAAATGTAGATATTGCAATATGCTTCAACCTTCTGGTCCCTTGTGCATTAGAAAATTATCACTATTCCATGTAAATACAAAGTCTCAGATGCCAAGAATAAATATACAATAGAAACACAATGAATATCACATAGTGCACCTGAATATGAAACAAAGGCAAGCTACAGACCTACAGTCTACATTAAGAATGATGTGTCTTGAAGCAACTGAATTGTGTCAATCATAGACTTGGAATACTAATAGTCATAAGAGTTGAAATTCTGCTGGAGAAAGAAGAGAGGATGTTTTAATATGTATAGAGATCATTAATGGAATCTTGCATTCTGTACTAGAGAGCTATGTCTTAAGGCTATGTATGAATTATACTGAGTACTAAAGCTACCAGAATTTGGCAATGTTGTGAAGGCCAAGTTCATGGGAACAAGAAGATTACTGATAAAACCTGTCCCCAAAGGGATGAAATTCAGAGGCCCCAAGAAGTCTCAAATCCCAGTTTATAATGATGAACCCTTATGACAACAGTTCAATTGACTCTCTTTGCTCTAGGAAAAAGGGAGGGCTAAGAATTAGCTGTTGAGCTGTTTGAAGTAAATATCATGATGGAGACATTTTTATTTAATAGTTGAAGTAAAAGCTAGGAGTTGATTCTGCTACTCATTAATTATATTTGTCTTTGAGGGGGAAAGCAAATCACTTCATTTTTCTGTGTTTTAGTTTCTTAATATGAAAAAAAAAATGAAGGGGTGGGCTAAGTGTATACATAAGTCCTCCAGCTCAAAAATTTTACTCATAAGATGTTACTATTGCAACTTATCTTCTGAAATTATATTCATTCATCTTTATATTATGAGTAGAGTCAGTTTTGTTTTTTGATTTCATATCATCACCTAATATAGTACTTTACATTTAGGATGTGTTTAATGCTAAATGATCTGAAGCAATTGAATTGAATCAAGATGAAGAATCAGAAATACAAGTGAGAATCCAGCAGAACATGTATAATATCACAAGACAAAAGTTAGAAGTCAGTCAAAATAATAAAATAAAGCAGAAAAATACTATATAATTAGTATCAAGACAAAGATATCTATGGACAAAGAGGAGTCCTTAAGAGAGGAAGGGATATACGTGCTCAAAAATGTTTATAGAAGTTCTCTTTGTAGTGTTAAGGAACTGGAAACTGAGTAGATGCCTATCAGTTGAAGAATGATTGAATAAGTTATGTCATATGAATGTTATGAGATATTATTGTTCTATTAGAAATGATCAGCAGTGTGATTTCAGAAAGACCTGGAGAGACTTACATGAACTGATGCTAAGTGAAATAAGTAGAACCAAGAGGATATTGTACACAGCAATAACAAGATTATATAATGATCAATTCTAATTGCCCTGGATATTTTGAACAATGAGTTGATTCAAGCCAGTTCCAATAAATTTGTGACAGAGAGAGCCATCTGCATCTAGATAGAGGACTGTTAGGACTAAATTGCATCACAACATACTTTTTTCACCTTTTTTCTTGTTTGCTTGCTTTTTGTTTTCTTTCTCTTTTTTTTTCCTTTTTGATTTGATTTTTCTTCTTCAGCATGATAATTGTGGAAATATATATAGAAGAATTGCAAGTGTTTAACATATATTGGATTGCTTGTCATCTAGTGAAAGGGGTTGGGGAAGGGGAGGGAAAATTTTGTAACACAAGGTTTTGAAATGGTGAATATTGAAAATTATCTTTGCATATATTTTAAAAATAAAAGGCTATTATTTGAGAAAAAAGAATGAAAGAGACAAAAAGCATCAAAAAGAGAAGACATCCATATTGATATTGCTGAGATTTGATTACAGTAACAGCTTCAGTTCCCTACTTGTAAATTTTCCCAAGTTGTTGTGTTGGTTTGGTGTTTTTAATATATGGGTTTTTTTTTCCAAATTACATGTCAAGGAATTTTTTTGCATTCATTTTTACAAGATTTTGAATTTCATTTTTTTTTTCCTTCTCCCTCCCTTACATCCTAAAAATGGTAGGCAATTTAATGTAGGTATCATGTAAAATATATTTCCATGTTAGGAAAAGAAGAAAAAGATCAAAAGAAAAAAAAACACTTAAAAAAAGAATAAAGTAAATGACATAAGTATGTTTCAATCTGTACTCAATGTCCATCATTTCTTTATCTGAATGTTGATAGCAGTTTTCTTTGTAACTCCTTTGTACTTATCTTGGATCATTGTGTTGCTAAGAAAAAGTGAGTCATTAGTACTTGATCATTACACAATGTTATTGATATTGTGTGCAATGTTTTCTTGGTTTTGCTCATTTCACTTTGTATCAGTTCATACAAGTTTTGCTGAAATCCACTTGTTTACCATGTCTTACTGCACAATATTATTCCATAACATTCATATACCAAAACTTATTTAGCCATTCCTCAATTGATGAGCATTCCTTCCATTTTCATCGTTTTGCCACCACAAAAAGGAATGCTATAGATGTGTCTGTGTGTATGTGTGCGTTGTTGCAAATGTAGGAATCCTTTCCCCTTTTTTATAATATTTTTTGGATACAGATCTAGTAGTGCTATTGCTCAATCAAATGGTATGCACTCTTTGGGTGTTCCTAGGTTCTTATGGAATAAGATTTCCAGAGGAACAGATTTAAGTTTCTAAAGTTGTGAAAAGGCAATTCATATTTGGAGAATCAGGGGCAAATAATCAACAGAAGTTCTTAGCAATTAAATGCCAAGATTTACAGATTCTAGAAGTCCACCTACTTGCATAAGAGATCAGTTGTTACTTTTTACTAGGGAGGGAGTAAGTGTGTGCCTATGGTCTCTATATCTCCTCCCTTTGGCTTGTTTTTAAAAGTATCTTTCACTTTGGAATGAAATGTAATTGTGAATATGTGTATGTGGGAAAGCAAGGGGAAAAGAGCGAGAGAGAGAAGGAGGCAGACAGAAAAGAAGGAAGGAAGGAAATAAGGAAGGAAGAAAGAAAGGGAGGAAGGAAAGCAGGAAGGAAGGAAGGAAGGAGGGAAGAAGAGAGGGATGGAGGGAGGGAGGAAGGAAGGAAGAGTGAGAGGAAGGAAGGCAGAGAAGGAGAAAAGGAGAGAGGGAGAAAGATAAATAAAATGAAAGAAAAAAGAAAGAAGGAAGGAAGAGAGAGGGGGAGTAAGAGAGTTGGTAAGCCTTAGATATGAGAAAAACTTACACCTTAGATGAATAATGATTATATTTTTATTATTTTACTTTTAGAAGGCTCTTCATATATTTGTCTAATTTGAGATAAAGTTCTTTATGGTAATCACTATAGGCTTTATCTCCCATTTTACAGTAAAAAAGCAAGTGTCAAAAGCTGAATTTGAACTCAGATCTTCCAGATTTTGTCAGTCATTTTGTCTACTATGCCAAATTGCTCTTTAATAACTGTATAATAATGAATAAATGAACAGATAAATGTGAACTTGAATCTGACCAAAAAATGAATATCTGTATCAATAATTACCTTGGTTTTGAAATTACATCTTTTTCATTTCCCCCCATTACTTTTAAGATTTTCAAGGCCTGACTATTATAGAAGGAATCAAAGAAAACATCTAGCCCTAAAACTACCAAAGAATTCACGATAATTGCATCTACATTTTTGAACACCTGGATGAAAAGAAGACAAAAACAAGAAACTTATCTGGATGCTTTCAAATAGCCAAATATTGAGGGTTTTATTTTTTTTTCAGATGGATCAGGCAGGAAATGAACTGTATTTTTTTTTCTTTTCAACTAAATGATTTGGCATCACAGACATAGTTAATGTCTGCCTAAATAGGATGACTGTATTCCTTTTTCTATCATGGATTTACAATTGATTTCTTTGATATATGATCATTGTGTTCCATTGATATCTAACTCCAAACCCTCTAATAGCAAATGGAACTAAAAAGTTCAAGTCCTGTTGTTGTATTGCCCTGAATAGAGTAAATCTTCATTTTCAGGAAATTTTCACTTATTTTAAAATAATTTTTGTACCCACTATTTGTCAAATACCTACCATATGTCAAGCTTTAAATGAGATAGTATGATGAAAAAACAACCAAGAAATTGCCCTTGTCCTCAATGAGTGCATACTCTGCTATGGGAGAGAGAGCAATATGTATATAGATGAGCCCATGTTCTATTTCTTTTGAAGAAAATGAAATAAAATATTCCAATTCTAAAAAGCACAGTGTTCTTTTTGATGATGAAGGATGACTGAGAATCATTCAGTTGCAGATCACCCAAAATGCAAAGGAGGGTCTCATTGATTTGAGTAGGTTATAGAATATCAAATAAAAAGCAAAATTTCATCAGGCAGAAATAGGGCTCTGCCAATAAAAGTTAAATAACTGAAATAGGAGGCTGGCCAATTGAATAATGAGAAAAAGTGACAACTAATTTCCATCCTTAATTGGCATCCACATAAACTCAAAAGATCAAAAGAAAGAAGGTCCTCAGAATATTCAATAGATTCTTTGTGGAATATTTATAGTATGGCTGGAATAAGAATAACTTAAGATGATGAGACATATATTGTCCTTGACCTCACTATATAAGAGACTATCAAAACCAATGAGATTATATATCTGTCAATGTATTGATATTTGAATTTTTTTAGTATTTGTTTTAAATGGGAGACAGCATCATAAATAGAAATAATTCAATGCTACACATGTAAACAGCTGGGTTAAAGCCCAAGACCTAATACAATTAACTGTGTAACTTAAGGCAAATCACTTCATATGTGCTAGAGATTTCTAGCTATTGATTACAGATACGACAGTCTAGGAATCCAGAAAATTTAAATTATGCATTTTAGAGAAACAAAGCCTTGCCTTTCTTAGCTTACCTTTGCAGCATATGCTATATTCATATCCTCTTTTGTCCACACATACAAGTAAGTATCTCTTTCTAGAATGTCTTTCCCCTCCTGTGAGGTCTTTTTATTTCCTATTTTTCCCACCTTTCTCAAGTTCCACTTCTTTCAGGATGTTTTCTCTGGCTACTCTATGGCAGTTCATGTAGCAAAGAATCTGAAGTTAGGAAAACCTAAATTCTAATTCAGGTTCAGACTCTAGCTGGGCAAATCAGAACCTTTAGCTATATTAATTTCATCAAATAGAAAATGTGGACAATAATATAATCTACCTCAAATGGTTGTTATAAGGATTACACATGATAATATATTAAAGCATTTGTAAAATAGAGTACAATAGAAATGTGAGTTATGGCTTTCATTTTCTATGCATTGTTAATATTCCTCACCAATCCTTCATCTACTTTTGATTCTTTTCCTTCCATTTGAAGAGGGATTAGAATTACTGGGAAGAAGAATTTTAGGGAAGAAAGGAAGGAATATGAAAATTGCTTTTACATGGCTATCAATTCTTCAGGGAAGAAATGTGAATTAATAGAAGTAATATAAAGGCAGGTTTAGGAATTCAAAACAGAATTTTTTTTATTATTAAAGCTTCCCAGCATCACTTTCCCTCATATTTGGAGCTCTCCCAATGCCTCTGAATTGGTAGGCAGTCTCCAAAAACTGACTATTACAACTCTTCTCAGGGTATCCCCCAAATAATGGAAAATGCTATATCTCCTAAGTCCCAGTATGTATATTTCCTTTCACAAATATGAGTTGAAATAAATTAGTAAACCAGATTTTTAGAAAGTAGTATTGACTAACAAGTTTCAGTAAGAATAGTATTAAACAGTTTTTCAAAATCCAACATATTCTCCTACTAGTTTATATAGAAATTAAATTAAACTGGGGATTTATTTTAGGGAACAATGTGGCAAAATAATAACATTTCTTAGTTGCTCAAAATTCTTATTTCTTCTTGGAATTCTATGTTTTCCTTTAGGTCTTCCTGCTGGTATCATTGAAAAATCTCAAATCTTCCTTTTTTTAGTCTGTCTAGTTTGATCTTGTGTTCTGATACAGACACTGCTACTAACCATTATTGTTTTTAGTACACTACTAACACATAGATATAAATCTTCCAGATCTCCTAAGAGATCCTCTGGTTAAAAAGACAGGAAAATGATGAAGTTCCTCCTAACTCCCAAATAGTCACTCTTTCTCAGGGGAGGGGTAGAATTCTTTTACAACTAAGCTGTCATATATTTAAATATCTAATTGCAAATGAGCTTGCATTTTTTTTATACAATTTCCACTAGATATTACCAACTCAAATTAATCAAAATATACCTTCTGTGCAATATCACATTATATCATCTAATGACTTTCAAGGACTTTTAAATTGTCTAAGTATTTTTCTACCTTACATAAAACCTTTGATTATTTGATTTAATATAGTTGTATTTATTTGGTTACAGTGTTTTATTTTGTTAGTTGCTTTGCATGGAGTGACATGATTGGGCAATTGATTGGTTGACTCAGTTGATTCTCATTCTTATATAAACAATGAGTTCCTTTCTGCTTAAGTATTCAAATAGTGAAGGCATAAGTACTCACAGGGTTGGTGTTCTAGAGATTTATGTCCAATTAAAAACTGAGCTAGGTATATCTAATGTCCTTTCTAATTCCAGGAACTTTTCCCTTCTCTGAAAAATAAGATGAGTTTATAGGATAGACATCACCTTCCAAATCCATAATAATATGAGACAGGAAAATATCTAAGCCACTTCTTTCATTGACTATATTTCACATAAATTCTTTTTGTTCTGAAATCCTTCTCTCTTTATTTTATTTTCAGGCCTCATCCTGCTGTCAGGTGCTCATCATTCCATAAGTCTAGTTTGATACATTGGCACATTCACAGCAATGTCACACCTTGTACCTATTAGCCTTACAATTTTCACCTTCCTGATTGACACCTCAGGAGAATATCAGCATATTATCTGTATGCCAGACTCCAAAAAATTCAAAGCAGTTTGAAAAACTTCTCCAACGTGCTATCTGGGCAGTTTCTTTGCTTGTTTTTCTCACTTTGAAAGTAATCTCATACCATAGTATTATTGAAAACTTAAATTATTCACTAATAATCATTACCTATCCTTGGGGGGGGGAAGCCCCATTAAAGCCCTTTTGGATTTGAATGTCCTGACACAGACAGTTTCAAACATCTTAGACTCATTGTCACAGATAGATAGATAGATAGATAGATAGATTATTGGATTTGGAATAAGAAAATCTGTACTTGAATAATAGTTCTGCCAAAAGGTATGTAGGTGTCTTTGGGAAACTTATTTCATGTCACAGTCTCAATTCCCATATATATAAAATAAGGAAATTGTACTGATTGCTCTGTAAAGTTCATTTCTGGTTTTAAATTGTTATGATCATCTTAAGTTTAAGCTTTTCCATATCTCCAAAATGTTACTGTTCTACAACAACCAATCCCTTCTTCTCACTCTCCAGATATTATCCACTAAACTTATCTGATTCATTACCATTATTTAACAGAAACAATGTGGTACAGTAGATAGAATATTGTTTTTGGAGGCAAGAAGAATCAGGTTCAAATTCTTTCTCCATAGTTTGTTGATTGGTTGTTGTCCTTCATTCTTGAAGAGGACCAAAATGACATCATTATATTAAAATCAATATCTTTAGGTAAGTCACTTTTCCTCTTTATGCCTCAGTTTACTTATTTTCAAAATAAAAAAAAATTGGTCTAAATGGCTTTTATGATTCCTTACAGTCTTAAATATATAATAAGATATAATGGGGGTTTTTTTAGGGAAATCTTCTTAAATAATTAATTCAACAATAACAAAAGATTATGCACTCACCATGTGAAAGGCACATTTTTAGCACTAATCATACAAAAAAAAATAAGCCATCAACCTTCTGCAAGAAATTTATATTCTCTCCTACTCCTTTCAGATAATTCCTGCCTCTGCCTCTGCCTCTGCCTCTGCCTCCTAATTTATTTATTAACTCAAGTACTATCAGTATGACTGGAAGAGAATGTTCACATACAAAAGTAATAGATAAAGTAGAAGTAATGTACAGACTAAATCTGGAAAGCCTAGCATACCAAACTAGAAAATGTGAAATTTGTTATATAAATAGTAATGGGGCCACTAAAAAACCAATAGAGTTTTAAGGAGACAGAATATGGTAGACTTGGTCTTTCTTTGGGGGATAGAGAGCAAAATCTTTAATCTAGGTAAGAAGATGGAAGCAGCAGATTAGCAGTAGCCAGAGAAAACTATAAACCAATGACCAGCAAGCCTAACTGGAGTGGCTAAAGATATTGCTAGAAGACATCGGTTCTTTATCATTGGACTTATGACTTGTCTTTTCTATGACTTGTCATTCCCAGATATATGAGTTTCCTACTTATTTGTGTCCACTTGGGGAAACAAATTTCCTCTTTCTCTTATCTTCTTCCTCCTTTCCAAATACAGAATATTTGAATCCTACTCTAGAAATCAGATAAAAATAGCTGCATTCCTTTCTCCCTTAATCATCCTGCCCTTCTATTTTCTCCCTTTCTGTCTGTAGGAAAACCTCCAGAATCACTCCTTTTTTGAATTATCAGAACCATTCCTAGCTTTGCAATAGTTATGACCCAGATCACTTCTGCTTTGCAGAGTGAATATGCCTACTCATCCTCCTTGGAAGAACTACAAGTCACCAACTACAAAACTTCTATTCAAATAAAGAATCATGAGTTCTTATCATATCTCCTATTAATTCATTTGGGGTTTATGATCTACTCTACTTCCATGTCCAGTGAATACCAATGTTTACTAAAGACTATTTGGGCCTTAATATTTGCTTTCATGGTTGCAACCTTATGTCTTTTGACCCTCTCCTTGCAGCTCTTCTCTTATATGTGTATTATCTCTACCATATACAATGTAAATGCATAAAGAGCAGAAACTTTCAATTTTTCAATTTTTATCCCCAATGCTTATCATCTTATCAAAAGATACTTATCTTTTGATGCTTCTCAAATCGAATCAATGCTTATCAACTCAAGCATCAAAATGCTTATCATTGCTTATCAAAAAAAAAAAACATTTTTTCTAAATTTTGTAACAACCAATATATATGGAATGAGAATTTAAAACAGGAAAAAACCTGGGAAATCATCAGTTGTCCATCTAATCTTTATTAGAAAAAGGAACATTCTGTGACACAGATGGTTATCTAGCTTCTGCCTGAACTCTTCTTAAGATGGATTATTTAATATTTCACTGATGAATATATACAATTCATAGGAACTACATGATTATATTCACTTTAAATCCACTTTCTTATAATTTTTATCCATTTATTGTGTTTTTCTTTATTAAAGCTTTTTATTTTTCAAAACATATGCATAGACTTTAATTCAACATTAACCCTTGCAAAATAATGTGTTCCAATTACGAACCCCTTTCCTCATGTACTTGCCAGAATGACAATTAGTCCATACATTTTAAACATGGTAGAAATATATGTTAAATACAATATATGCATATATATTTATACAATTATCATACTGCACATGAAAAATCAAATTCAAACCAGTAAGAGAGAGACAGAGAGAGAGAGGGAGGGAGAGAGAGAGAGAGAGAAACAGAGAGACAGAGGGAGAGAGAGAGAGAGAAAAAGAGAGAGAGAGAGGCAAAATAAAATACAAGCAAATAACAACAAAAAGAGTGAAAATGCTATGTTGTGAATCACACTCAGTACTCACAATCCTCTTTCTGGGTATAGATGGTTCTCTTCATCACTGAATAATTGGAACTGTTTTGAATCATTGAATTATTGAAGACAGCCATGTCAATCAGAATTGATAATCATATAATCTTGTTGCCATGCATAATGATATCCTGGTTCCATTCATTTCACTTAACATCAGTTCATGTAAGTCTCTCCAGGCCTCTCTAAGATCATCCCATTGGTCATTTCTTACAAAACAATAATATTCCATAATGTTCATATTCTATAATTTATTTAGCCATTCTCCAATTGATGGACATCCATTCAGTTTCCAGTTTGTTACCACTACAAAAAGGGCTTCCATTCAGTTTCCAGTTTATTGCCACTACAAAAAGGGCTGTTACAAATATTTTTGCACGTGTGGGTCCCTTTCCCTCATTTAAGATCTCTTTGGGATATAAACCCAGTAGAAACATTTCTGAATCAAATGATATGCAGAGTTTGATAACTTTTTGAGGATAGTTCCAAATTACTCTCCAGAATAGCTGGATCCCTTCCATCAATATTGAATTACTATTCCAGTCTTCCCACATCCCTACAAGATTCATCATTATCATTTCCTGTAATCTTAGCCAATCTGAAAAGTGTGTAGTGGTATCTCAGAGTTGTCTTAATTTCCATTTCTCTGATCAATAGTAATTTAGAACACCTTTTCATATGAGTAGAAATAGTTTCAATTTCTTCATATGAAAATTGCTCATGCCCTTTAATTATTTATCAATTGGAGAATGACTTGATTTCTTATAAATTTGAGTCAATTCTCTATGTAATTTGAAAATGAGGCTTTTATGTACTGTAACCTTTGACTGTGAAAATATTTTCCCAGTTTATTGTTTCCCTTCTAATCTTGTCTGCATTAGTTTTGTTTATACAAAAGCTTTTTTTAAAATTTGATATAATCAAAATTTTCTATTTTGTGATCAATAATGATATCTAGTTCTTCATTGGTCACAAATTCCTTCCTCCTCCACAGTTCTGAGACCTAAGCTATCCTATGTTCTTCTAATTTGTTTAAAATATCATTCTTTATATCTAGATCATGAACTCATTTTAACATTATCTTGATAGCTGTTAAGTGTGGGTCACTGCCTAGTTTCTGCCATACTAGTTTCCAATTTTCCCAGCAATTTTTGTTAAATAATGAATTCTTATCCCAAAAGCTGGGGTCTTTGGGTTTGTCAAACACTAGATTACTGTAGTCAATGATTATTTTATTATCATAGCCAAAGATTATTAAATGGTTTTGATGAACGCTGTTTTATAATATAATTTTAGATCTGGTACAGCTAGCCCATTCACATTTGCATGTTTTTTCATCAATTCCCTTGAATTTCTTGACCTTTTGTTCTTCCAGATGAATTTTGTTGTTATTTTTTTTTTAGGTCAGTAAAATAGTTTCTTGGGAGTTTGATTAGTATAGCACTAAACAAATAAATTAGTTTAGTTAGAATTGTCACCTTTATTATAATCATTCAACCTATCCAAGAGGACTTGATCTTTTTCTAATTGTTTAGATCTGATTTTATTTGTGTGGAAAGTCCTTTGTAGTTTTGCTCATATAGTTCCGGACTTTTGTTGGCAGATAGATTCCCAAATATTTTATAATGTTGGCAGTTATTTTAAATGGAATTTCTCCTTGTATCTCTTGCTGTTGGATTTTGTTAGTGATGTCTAAAAATACTGATGATTTATGTGAATTTATTTTGTATTGTGCGACTCTGCTGAAGTTGTGGATTATTTCTAATAGCTTTTTAGTTGATTCTCTAGGGTTCTCTAAGTATAAACATCATATCATCTGCAAAGAGTGATAATTTTGTTTCCTTATTATCTACTCTAATCTCTTTAATCTCTTTTTCTTCTCTTATTGCCAAAGCTAGCATTTCTAATATAGTATTGAATAGTAATGGTGAAAGTGGGCAACCTTATTTTACCCTTCATCTTACTGGAAATGGTTCCAGTTTATCCCCATTATATATGATGTTTGCTATTGATTTAAATAGAAACTACTGATTATTTTAAAGAAAAATCCATTTATTTGTATACTCTCTAGTGTTTTATTAGGAATGGATATTGGATTTTATCAAGTGCTTTTTCTGCACCTATTGAGATAATCATATAGTTTTTGTTAGTTGGGTTATTGATATAATCAATTATGCTAGTAGTTGGCCTAATATTGAACCAGCCCTGCATTCTTGGCATAAATCTTACTGAGTCATGGTTTATTATCCTGGGTATGACTTTCTGTAGTGTCTTTGCTAATATTTTATTTAAGATTTTTTCATCAATATCCATTAGGGAGATTGGTATATAATTTTTTTTCTTTGTTTTCATTCTATCTGGTTTAGGTATCAGTACCATGTCTGTATCATAAAAGGAAATTTGTAGGATTCCTTTATTTCCTATTTTTTCAAATACTTTATATAGTATTGGAGTTAACTGTTCTTTAAACATTTGGTAAAATTTACATGAAAATCCATCTGACCCTGGAGATTTTCTTAGGGAGCTGATTAATAACATGATCTCTTTCTTTTACTAAAATGGTATTATTTAAGCAATTTATTTCCTTTTTCTTAAACTGGGCAATCTATATTTTTGTAGATATTCCTCCATTTCACTTTGGGTATCAAATTTTTTGACATAAGGTTGAGCACAATAACTCCTAATTGTTGCTTTAATTTCTTCATTTTTGGTGGAAAGTTCTCCCTTTTCATTCTTGAAATTAACAATGTGATTTCCCTCTTTCCTTTTTCTAAATAAATTAACTAAAGTCCTAATTAACAAAATAGGACCAACTCATAGTTTCACTTATTAATTCAACATTTTTTTTTGCTTTCAATTTTATCAATCTCTCCTTTTATTTTTAGAATTTAAAATTTGGTATTTGAATGAGCATTTCTAATTTGTTCTTTTTCTAGCTTTTTTGGTTGCAAACCCAATTCATTGATCTTCTCTTTTTCTATTTTATGCAAGTAAACATCTAGAGATATAAAACTTCCTCTTACAAATCTTTTGCTGCATCTTTGTTGTCTCGTTATTGTCATTCTCTTGGATGAAATTATTAATTGTGTCTTTGATTTACTGTTTCACCCATTCATTCTTTAGGATGAGAATATTTAGTTTCCAATGACTTTTTGGTCTATTTCCCCCTGGCATTTTATGGAATGTAATTTTTAATGCATCGTGATCTGAAAAAAAAAATTGGATTTACACTTTCTGCCTTTCTGCATATGATTTTGAGATTTTTATGTCCTAACATATGGTCAATTTTTGTACATTCCATGAACTGCTGAGAAGAAAGTGTACTCCTTTCTGTCTCCATTCAATTTTCTCCAAAAATCTATCATACTTAACTTTCAAATATTCTATTTACCTCCTTAACTTCTTTCTTATTTATTTTGTGGTTCTATTTATCTAATTCTTAGAAAGTAACATTGAGATCTCCCACTATTATAGTTTTGCTGTCTTTTTCTTCTTGCAACTCTCAACTTCTCCTTTAGGAATTTAGATGCCATACCACTTGGTGCCATCCTTATTTCTTTTAATTAGATCAAATTTTGCTTTTCCTTGATCTGAGATCAGGATGTCTACCCCTGCTTTTTTTTTTTTTTAACTTCATACTAAAGCATAATAGATTCTGTTCCAGCCTTTCACATTTACTCTGTAGGTATCACTTTGCTTTAAATGTATTTCTTGTCACCAACATATTGTAGGGTTCTAGATTTTAATCCAGTCTGCTATTTTGGTTTTATTGTAGAGTTCACCCCATTTACAGTTACAGTTAAAACTACTAATTCTGTATTTCCCAACATCTTATTTATCTCATATTATTTTCTCTTTCCTTTTCCCCTTTCCCTCCTCCCTAGTATTTTACTTATGAGCAACACTTCCCTCCAGCATCCCTCACCTTTTCTTATATCTTTCCCCCTACTACTTCTGTTTTCCCTTATATTAGACTCCGCCTTTCCTTTTCCCTTTCCCCTCTCACTTTCCTATAAGGTGAGAGAAGTTTCTTTGTGAAACCAAATACACCTAATATTCTCTATTTCAGCCAAATCTGATGAAAGTAAGGTTCACACAATATTCATCCCCTTCCTTCTTTCCCTCAATATAACTGCCTTTTCATGAAATGTAATTTCCCTCATTTTACCTCTACTTTTCCCTTTTTCCAGTACAACCCCCTTTCTACCTCTAGTTTCTTTTTTACATTATAACAGTAAAATCAAATTATACACACACTCTCTATGTATACTCATAACAGAGATACAATTCTCAAGAGTTCATTTCTTTTTAACTTTTTATGCTTCTCTTGAGTTCTGTATTCGTTCAGCTCTGGTCTTTTCATCAGAAATAAATGGAATTCACTTGTTTTTTTTTTGTTGTTGTTTTTGTTTTTTTTGTTTTTTTTTTTTTTTTGAATGTCCATCTTCTTCCCTGAAAGAAAATATTCAGTTTAGTAGGGAGGTTTATTCTTGGCTGCATTCCAAGTTCCTTTGCCTTTCAGATTATCAGATTCCATGCCCTTTGATCCTTTAAGGTGGAAGCTGCTAGGTCCTGAGTAATCCTTATTGCAGCATTTTTCTTTCTGATTGCTTCCAATAGTTCTGAAATTTAGCTATGATATTTCTTGGAGTTTTAATTTTGGTGTTTCTTTCAGGAAGTGTTCAGTGAATTCTTTCAATATCTATTTTATCTTCTGACTATCATATCAGGGCAGTTCTCTTCTATGATTCACTGAAAAATAATGTCTAGGTTCTTTTTATCACTATGGTTTTCAGGAAGTCGAATAATCTTTACATTATCCCTCCTGGATTTTTTTTCTAGGTCAGTTTTTTTCCTCAATTAGATATTTTACATTTCCTTCTTTTTTTTTTTCATTTTTTGGTTTTGCTTGACTGATTCTTGATGTCTCATTGAAGCATTCATTTCCATCTCTTCAGTTCTGATTTTTTAGTGAATTATTTTCTTCATTCACTACATATATATATATATATATATATATATATATATATATATATATATGTATATATTTGCCCAATTGTATTTTTAAATGAGTTGTTTTGTTCTATGGATTTTTTCCATTTCACAAATTCTGTTTCTTAAGGAGTTATTCTTTTTCTTTTTTTTTTATTATAGCTTTTTATTTAAAAGTAATTTTACGGCATTGACAATTACCAAACCTTTTTGTTCCAATTTTTCCCCTCCTTCCTCCCACCCCATCCTCCAGATGGCAGGTTGACCAATACATGTTAAATATATTAAAATATAAATTAAATACAAAATAAATACAATAAATACAATATAAATACAAATAGTATTTTGCTGTACAAAAAAAAATTGGACTTTGAAATAGTGTGCAATTAGCCTGTGAAGGAAATCAAAAATGAAGACGGACAAAAATAGAGGGATTGGGAATTCTACGTAGTGGTTCATAGTCATCTCCCAGAGTTCTTTCACTGGGTGTAGCTGGTTCAATTCATTACTGCTCTATTGGAACTGATTTGGTACATCTCATTGCTGAAGATGGCTACATCCATCAGAATTGATCATCATCTAGTATTGTTGTTGAAGAATATAATGATAGGAGTTATTTTCTTTTTCCATTTCACAAATGTTGTGTTTCATGGAGTTATTTTCTTTTTCCACTTTGTCAAATTAGTTTTTAAGGAGTTATATGCCTTTTCCATTTTAATAATTTTGTAATGAATTTTTGTAATGAATTTCCTTCAGATAACTTCTGTTTCCCTTTCCAAACCCTCTTGCAAGTTCTCATTTCTTTTCTCAATTTTTCTTCTAGCTCTCTTTTAAGATCCTTTTAAATTTCTTTTAGAAGAGCCTTGTGTGATTGGGACCAATTTAAATCCCCCTTGTGGCTTCATCTGGAGACAGTCTGTTTTTAGTCTCCTCAGGGTTTGAAATCTTCACTTCCACCATAAAAATTATCTATGACCAGAGTTCTTTTTTGCCCTTTTGCTCATTTTTTTATAAGTTGACATCTACTTTTAGGGCAAGAGAGATTGTCCAAGCTTCCTCTACAAGCAGCAGTGGCTGTGCTGGATCAGTGCTGACTGACTTCTGATGCTTGGTGGGCATAGCCTGGTCCCATGAAATTCTGGTGTTTTGGGGTTCACTATTTACCTTTTGTGTTTGTGTTGGATATTTTAAAACTTATCTACTTATTTCCTGGCTTGCAACCAGGGCAGAATAGCCAACACTGCTGTAGATTCCTACCTGTCGATTCTTTGGGTCTGGACCCCACATTGCCCCGGGTCTATGTGCTGTTTGCACTTGGTGTCTGTCCTTGGCCTGCTTATTCTTGGCTCACCTTCTTCTGTGCCCATTTGAAATAGACCTTTTCTGGTGATCTTCAAAATTATCTTCTGCTGGTAATTTGTTACATTCCCAATATCTGTGGATTCTGCCAGTCAAGAACTAATTCAAAGACTAGATTTGGTAATTAGCCTGAGGGTCATGGGAAGAGGTCAGAAAAACCATGTGTCCTTTCTGCCACCTTGGCTCTACCCCCATTTATTATGTTTTACTCCCAAGAACTGTCCAGATAAGATTTCTTCCTTCCAGAAAGGTAGAAAGATGATAGATAGATAATTGAATGGACAGATAGATGGCTGGATAGACAGATAGATAGCCTACATGATAGGTCCCTGACTTACTAGGGGATATCCCTTCTTTTTCCCAGAAACTTGGAGAGAAAGAGATAGATAGAAAGAGAATAAACATTTATTAAGCATTCACTACGTCCCAAATGTACAAACACTGAGAATAGAAGGTCAAGCAAATAAAGTAGGCTTTACCCTCAGAGAATTTATACTCTAATGAGTAAAGAAACTCATAAAGAAAAGATTGAAAAGAGAAATAGAAGGAATCTATGGGTTCATGACTGTGGAAATGGAGTTAGAAAAGTTCTTATATTTGATTCAGGTGGGAATGACAGTTCAGGCTAGAAACTCATCAATCAGAAGCCCAAATCCCAAAATAATCGTACCTAAAGAATAACAAGGAAGTAGAAAAATCTGGGGTAAAGGTTGAGCTGTGAATGGCTCTTCCTATTGATTGCTAGTCATCATAGTCTTTTTCCTTTGGGAGGTCTGGAGAATTTAAGAATGCGGGTAGTTTCCTCATCATGCTAAACAAGCCTGTGGGAGAGGTTTGTCAAAATAAAACTTGAAATGAGAGTCAAAATCTTTCTAGTCTGGTAGTGTGTTGGAATATAAACTAGGTACCAGTTCCCCAAGCTTCCTTTTCATCTCTTAAAATAGAGTAGCACCATTCCCTCAATCTATCAACCTGATATACAAATTAAGTTCTTGCTCCTTCTCCCAAATGTTTTATGTTTAATCCAGATGAGAATCTCCTAAAAAGCTATGAAGCTTTACTAGTCTGGGATGTTCTCCAATGCAAAGCCATAGTAGGTCTGATCTGTCTTCACCATCTATAATAATACTTCTTATTGTGTCTTGTCTCAATGAGATAGTTTGATTTATTTTCTCTTTGTTAGCTCTTTTCAAGTATTCTTTTCTGTCGTGTGATGTTTTGGATCCCAGTCACACAAGTGCCCTCCATTAGACATACCAATCATTGATCAAAAATTAAACTAAATAATCTTGGGATCTACCCCTTCAGAACATAGGCATGGATCAGCAACTCAAAGAACCTCCCTTCTCTTTGACCAGGTGCCCTTTGGGCTCTTTACTCTGACAACTTAAATGACATTTAAAAGAGATTGTTCAGTTTTCTTGTACTGTGTCTTGCAACAAAACCTCAAATAATAGCCCATACTGAGGAGTTTGACCGATCCAATTGGCAACAACACACAATCTAAATTTTAGTTATTTTATGAAGTTCTACTACTAAACATAACAAGGAAATATATACTGTAGTTATTGTTATGACAAAACAAACAAAAAAAAAGATACAATATCATGTGGGGCTTTTGATTCAATACTAGGCTTTCCTGTAGACTCAGGGATTGAATCCAGAATCTTAGCCTCTCTAATATTGACTTGGAATAAAATAGAAGGAAAGTTTTTTCAGTTATTGATGAATAACTAATAGGTTGGATCTGGCCAAGCTGCAGATGCCACAATTCTCATAAATTCATTTTTCATATCGGTAAGTTTTCATTCTATGTAAGCTTTGCCAGAAACCACCTACTCAATAATCTCTCCATAGGAATTTTTTTTTGAAATTCTTAACTATAAATTTAAGTCACAAATTTTATCTGCCATAGTACTTGTTTTTGCAAAAAAAAAAAAAAAAAAAAAAAATTAGGAATTTGTACTGACTCAAGAATTCTGAATTTAAATTTAAGTCTATCTGCCATTATTTGTACTCTTATTTTACCTCCTTTCTCTTGATGTTTTGTGTGCTTTGAAAGTGCCTCTGTCACACATGACCTTTGTATTTTTGTTGAATTGAAATGATTCCTCTGATACTTGATCTAGCGATATTGACATTCTATACCCCAGTCCTCACCTTCCCTGCTAAAATCCCATGGCCTTGTTTAAGACATTATTCCATTACCCGATTTATGTTTTTACAAAGCATAGGATCTCCTTCCTTGAAGTTTGAGTTTTTTCTTCATGATTATACAGTTTATAATCTCATTGTCCTTTCCACCAAATTCTTACTTGTACACCTTGTTATTTTCCAAGCCATGATGGCCTAGCCTGGATCTCAGTACCCACCCATTTTGCTCTTCCTTGCTCTACATGTGGCCAATAGAATGTTACAAATAACATCAATATTAAATAATTTCATATAAATGTGTCTGAACCACAGCACAGCTACTTTGCTACCTGTGTGAATTTGGGTAAGTCACCATCTCATTTCCTCATTTGTATATTCTAAATTTTCTTGCTTCAATAAATTTATGATCTTTCAAACCTATAAAAAAATCAACAAACATTTATGAATTCCTGCTTTGGCCGAGATCAGATCAGTTAATATCTCTGGGTATCAGACTCTTTTTCTTAACAAGAAAAGTTTGAATTAGATTATCTCTAAGGTATTTGTAATCCTATGTGCCCAGCATTTTTTTCTAGGTGTAAGTAGTTAGAGAAGAGGACAAGGGAGAAAAGAGGAGAAGAATCATCAAATGTTCAAATTAAGATTGAAACACTTAAATGCCAATTAGGCAAATGTAATCATCACCACTTTAGTTGGGCTGTGACAAGATGATGCTTGAAATGTCTTTAAGATGAAATTTCTATAGAAATTTTGCTCACTCTAGAAGTAAATGAAGTATTGGGGAGGCACATCTATTAGATAGAATTTATGATTTTGTGAAAAGATCAGTTGATTTAATCAAAAGTATTGAGTTATAATTAGAGTTTTGCTTTTTACCAGCTATGCAATCTTGGGTAGGTCACTATATACATCAGTTGCTTCATTAGCACAATGGGAGGAAAAGGTCACTTCAATTAAACAGCAATTCATTAAGCAATTATTATGATCTAGACACTTTTAATACAAAGACCAAAAATCAGGCTTTCTTTTGTTTGTTTTATTTTTTTATTTACAAAATACATGCATGGATAATTTTTCAACATTGACCTTCTGTTCCAAATTATGCCCTTCTTCCCCACCCCCTCTTTCCCCTAGATGGCAGGTAGTCCAATATATGTTAAAATTTATGTTAAATCTAATATGTGTATACATATTTATATAGTTATCTTGCTGCACAAGAAAAATTGGATCAAGAAGGAAAGAAAAACGTTGGAAAGAAAACAAAATGCAAGCAAACAACAGAGAGAATGAGAATGCTGTGTTGTGGTCCACACTCAGTTCCACAATTCTCCCTTGGTGTAGATGGCTCTCTTCATGACTGAGCAAGTGGAATTGGCTTACATCAGCTCATTGTTGAAGAGAGCCACATCCATTAGAACTACTCATTGTATAGTGTTGGTGTTGCCATGTACAGTGATTTCCTGGTTCTGCTCATTTCACTTAGCATCAGTTCATGCAAGTCTCTCCAGGTCCCTCTGAAATCATCCTGCTAGTCATTTCTTACAAAACAATAATATTCCATAACATTCATATACCATAACTTTTTCAGCCGTTCTCCAATTGATGGGCATCCATTCAGTTTCGAGTTTCTTGCCACTATAAAAAGGGCTTCCACAAATATTTTTGCACATGTGGGTCCCTTTCCCTCTTTTAAGCAGATTTTCTTTACATCATATTGGATATATACAACATGTATAGGAATAAGTTGATTTAAAGATAATAATAACAATAACAAGAATAAATATTTATATAAGACTTATTATGTGCCAGGCACTGTGCTAAGTACAATTATTATTTCATTTAATCTTCACAACAGCCCAGAGAAGGAAGGCGTTATAATAATCTCTATTTTACAGATGAAGAAACTGAGGAAAACAAAGATTAAATTACTTGACAAAGGTCACACATCTATTTGGTCCATTACTGGTTTTGAAGTCTATTCTTTCTGTCACTTATCTCTGGATTGTGTGAAACTAAAGAGTACTGTATGCAGCAGACTTTTATGTTTCTAGCCCAACAGATAGAGATAGTTGAGTTAGATTTTATTAGTCAGACTATAACAAAGATGGTAATAGTATATGTAATTCAGTCAAACAGAACATTCTAAATATATGATAGACTTGGTTTTTCTTTCATATTGTATGTGTCATGTGGGAAGGCTGTACTTCTGACTTGAGAGAACAAATATGAACAGACATGGACTAAGGAAATGGGATATCTTATGAGAAAAATCTAGCACCTAGTTTTACTATAACAAAAAAGAAATAAGGTTGGTAATATAAAATCACATACAATTATATTATTAATACTAACAATAATGCTTGAAGTAGTATTCTCATAAGAGTCTTGTGAGGATCAAATGAGAAATATGCATTATGTGATATATGGGAGGACTAGTACCTCTGGTATAAGGACCTGCTGAGCCTTTTTCAAGGTTGCTTATGTACCTTTGATGGCCATCTTTGTATAACTTTCTTCCAAGGCTCCACAAAATTGTAGTGTGTGTAATGACCACACCTCAGCAAACTATATTGATAGATGAATTAAACCAGATTGAGGTAACCAATACGCCTCACACAAGTTGGTAACTTATGGAGATATCTATCCCAAACATGTGAAGACATCCTCTAGCAGAATAGGTAGATGAGAACAATTTGTTCCAAAGTCCATAAAGACACTGAAACAAGTATTGTGGAACATTTGGAACTTGGTCAGAAAAAAAAAATTCTAAGTTCTACTACTACATCCCAGGCCATTCCCAGTTATTTTAACTTTTGTCTTAAATTGGACTTCAATGGCATTGAAGAGTGAATGAGATCAACAACTTTGTGAAATTCTGCCTCAATTAAATCTGATTCATGCTCATGACAAAACATCACTCTGTGATATCATTGAACTTTGAAAAAGAAAGAGCAACAACAAGCATCTTTAGCTTTTACATTTTGATGCCCTATCAGAAATAGCATCCTATTTATGTAAATTAAATATGTAATCTCGCTTAGACCTTTTTAATTTCAACACACATCATTTTTACATAGATTTGTGTTGGAATCTTTTCAAACTGTTACGTCATTAGAGTTGATAGAGACAATAATTATCTAATTTAGCATGATTCAGTATGATTGATATAATCCTATAAGAAGATGTTATAGACCAGAAAAAACAAGGTATTAAGTAGAACTAATTGATGCAATGCTTGTGTTCACACATTTACTCATTGGAGTTCACACATTTGGGAGATTTCAGGGTTTATTTAGTATGAGATATCTGAATTCACACCTCCCTTGAAGCTCTTAGGGCCAGAGAACACGATGAGAGAAAACCCATAATCCCATTCTCTGATATATAAGAAGAAAGCAGAGGCTCAGTTAAAAGAGTGGAGCTGAATTTATATTGAGAGGAGAGCATCAAGTGAGTTCAGCCAGAAGCCCTCTCTGAGTGAGGAGTTTTACTTCAGAACATTGACTGGGGTCAGAGAGGAGCACTCTGGAAGATTGAGAGCCAGAAGCCCTCTCTCGGAGGCAAGACAGATTCAACTTGGTGCTGGCTGGAGGCTGAAGAAAGCAGAGGCAGAAGCAAAGTACAAAGCTTCAAGAGAGATCCATTCCATTTTCCACTTGGCTGGCTGGGCTGAAGGACAAACCTTTGGATTTGGAGACATTCGGAGGGAGTTCTTAGAACCAAGCACAGAGATAGACCTCTGAGCTAACTGGGCTATATTGGAGACAATAAAAGATCTGAACTTTTATCACCTGGCTGCATTTGGGGTAATTATTGATCTGAACTGCAACTAAGGCTGCCTCCAGAGAACCTCCCTGAGAAACCTGCTCTTTCCCAGAGAGAATATATTATTTTAAAAGAAGAAAATCACAACAGATTTGTTGCACCATCCAGAGTGATGGAACCTTGAAAATCATGCTACTTTGACTACCTTCTTTTACTAAAAATTCACACTAAGATAACACTCTTAAGTCTTTCAAAACACTTTCTGTCACAACAGATCTGTGGTATTTATAGGATGTTATTGATACCCTTAATAAGTAGATGGGAAAACTGAGGTAAGGAAAGGTTAAGTAATTTTTACTAGGTTTCTTGATGATGGAGCTTATTAGACTAAGACCTAGTTCAGACTTCCATTTTAGTGCTCATTATACTATATGACACAATTCAATTCCAATTAAACAATTGTTTTGAAGCATTTGGGATTAAGTGACTTGCCCAGGGTCACAGATTTAGGAAATGTTAGGTGTCTGAGATCACATTTGAACTCAGGTCCTCCTGACTTCAGGGCTGATGCTCTAACCACTATACCAACTAACTGCCCCCCAGTTAAATAATCTTCACTTCAGTCTTTATCTGGCTAAAAAGAGAGACAAATTATCTTTTATGAAATGGAACATTTAAGCTCTTTTCAGCTGTTAATACTATAATTTCAATTAATTTATCAGATAATTTCTAAATTATCCAATTCAGTAATAAATGATAACACAGATATTTACTTAGTGCCTATCTTATTTTGAATACTAGAGGATCCAAAGAAAATAATAAAAGCTTTTGCACTCAAGGCATTTAATTTCTAACTGATTTTCTGAATTTCTCCCCAATATGACTTACCCAGTAGTTAACTTTTAATTCAAGATGTTCCAAAAAGTTTAATGCAGATTTTTTAGCCTTTACTAACTCAAAATGGTATTTTGACTTTTGAAACAGCATGTATAGTGAGGTGCAAAGAGAGATTCACATTTGGAGGTACATCTCCAGTAGGGGAAGCTTATATGGAATATCTTAGTGGAGGATCCTGAGTAGCCTGGGAAGATAGAAATAGTTTAAGATGTGACAACATCAGGAGAAAGAAAATCAGAGGCAAATAAAAAAAAATTAAGAGACCTTTGAGAATTAAAGTAGAATCTAGTTTTTAAAAAAATTTCTACGTTTAGACAACCAGAATAATTTCTTGGAACCATTTATATGATAAAGCTCTTAAAACTACCCTTCCTCCAGAGTCTATGTGATTTCTTTTAAAAATAAATTGCTAATGTTTTTTAATCTGTCCCAATGTGTAGTGCTAAATAATAAAAGTGCTAAAGGCTGAAGAAAGTGTCCTTTGTACACAAGATCTAAGAGTCCTATAGTGGGATGTTTAGTAGTCACACTAAATAGTTATTTATATGAAATGATTTGAGAAACACTGGAGGAAATCAAATGCCCTAATATCTCTCCCACAGAGGCATATTGGGAATGCCTGAAAAAATCTAATTAGACATTTATACATGAATATGGATAAAAGTATTGAACTTTGTTAAATGTAAAATATATCTAATTTACCAATTATTAGTAAGTAAAATCTTTGAAAATTAATTTTTCAGCTCTTGTCAGATGGTGAGATCTAACTGAGGATGGTACCTTACAGATATACAAGAGAAAAAGCTGGATTTTGGTGACTTATTTTGGAGAGAGAGGGAGAAAGCTCAGTGAAAGATGAAAAATAATAAATGTGTTGAAGAATGAATGGAATGAGAGAGAAATCTTTGTTTTCTGAGTAACTTTAATTATTTATTGCAGACTTGTTCACCAATAATACTTTTTTCCAGCATAATAAGTTTCTGAAATCTAATATTCAATTTAGTTAAGTTGGTGTTTACAGTTAGACTTCTCCAGTGCTGTATGGAATCACAAAAACTGGAAACAAAAGTAATAAAGACTTGCATAGGTCAAGCCTCAGCTTTATGGCTCAGAGCTTTGAGTGTCTATGATAATGAGGAAAGATTGATTTTCTTAACTCTAGAAAGAACACAAATCACTCAGTCACTTGGAAAATATGTTGAGGCCTCCCTGAGCCTGAGGAAAAACAGGATCAATTTAACCTGGTTATCTTCTTTACTTGACAAAACTATTATTGAAGATAATCACTGAAACTTCTAATTAATTCCTATTTAAAACAAAAGAAAACACACAGTTGCCATTTTTTTTTCTGTCACATTGCCTTAAAAAATTCAAACTCTAACCCACTGGAACTACTTTGCTTAATCTGATATAGAACTAGGGATTCCAGTGTAAGCAAAAAGAGTCATTTCTTTAGATAAGGAATCTCTGTATTTTCTAATCATTGACTTACTTCCTCACCTAGAATGAGGGAGTGGAGTAAAGAGAGAGAGAGAGAGAGAGAGAGAGAGAGAGAGAGAGAGAAAGAGAGAGAGGAAAAGGAAGAGGGACAGAGAAAAGGAGAGAGTGAGCAAGGGAGTGAAGGAGGGAGGGAGGAAGTAACAAAGAAATGAAAAAAGGAAGGAAAATAGATACAGAGGGAAAGAGAGAGAGTTGGGGCATTTGGATTCCAGTTTTGTTTTTGTAGCTTATTATTTGTGTGACTTTAGGGAAAATGACCTCTAAGATCCCTTCTTACTCTGGATGCAGTGATCTTTTGAGTGTATTGGAGTAGCCGATCCATGATTTTCCCTCTCTCCCTCCCTTCCTCTCTCCCTTTTTTCTTTCCTCTCTCTATTCCTTCCCCCATCTTTTCTCCTTTCTTCCCCTTTGTTCCTTTGTTCCTTCCTTTTTTCCTTCCTTCCTTCCTTCCTTCTTTGTATGAAGTCTAAAACTCACAAAAGTTCTAAAATGACTGTAACTTCCATTTTTGATATAAAATTTTTGTTTAGAAAGTATACATATGCATCTCTATGTATGTGTGTATGTGTGTTTATATACATATATATATTTATTTTTATATATATTTTACATATATACATATATATACACACATATATACATATATACATACACATATACACACAATTTTGGGCAGCTGTATGATACAGTGAAGACAGTACTATACCTAAAGTCCACAAGACCCTTTTTCTTTAGTTTAAATGTGGTCTCACTTACCAGCTTACTAGCAGTGTGACCCTGAGTAAATCAATTAACCCTGTTTAATTCAGTTCCTCATCTCCATGGCTGGAGAAGGAAATGGTAAACTACTATCTTTGCTAAGAAAGTACCAAATGGGGTCAGAGCTAATGTAAATAATTAAATAACATCCACAAGTATATAAATGGAGATATGCATATATATACATGCACATGTATATGACCTTTTGAATGGCAGAAGTGATTTCCTTTTTTTGTCTTCCTTTCCCCAGCATCTAGTACAGTGCCTAATAAATAGTAGACACTTAATATACACTTGTTGATTTGTAGCTTCCAAAAGGCTTTGGCCCTATAAATAACAGGTACTCAATAAATGTTGATTAAAAATCTTCCCCTTTACTTTGAGTAATATAAATCAGATATTTAGTAACTACAACAGTGGTACTTTTTCTAAACTTACAAACTTTCCCCTAATTGTATAAGAATGGTTTGTGCCCTAATGACATGCATTGATTGTCCTGTACAGATTTTCCTAACTCTTATGCTTCTAATCTCTTTAAATTTAAGCAAAAGTATGGAAAATGATGCAGGTTATCCTAATCTGAAAGCTGGCTTTTAGCTGCAAAATGAAAGGCCTGTTTCCTAGACTAATTGAGGCAGCTTCATATCACTCTTGCTAAAGGGAATAATAAACAGTAGGGAAAGAGGAGAGCAAGATACACTAAAAATCTACAGATAGTTAATTCAAATATAAATTCATCTGCTCTCAACAGTCTATCCATATAACTAGATAGCCAGTTCAAAAAAGGAAAAAGTGGAGAAAAATGCAAAGAAGATGAAGAAGACTGACTTGTCTAATAACACATTTCTTAATTTTCAAACTGCTTTCATATAGATTGTCTGGCTAACTCAGTTAGAAGCAGAGTTTAATGACCTGTGTAATTACAGCTGTATAGTTTGAATACTAGAGGAGAATGACGGGGTTTGCAAAGGGACTCCTTCAGGTCTGATTGCCCAGATGAAATAGAATGGGGATGGTGGGAGAGCCTTTGAGTCATTTCCAAACCAGAGTTTAATTTCATTAAAACCAGCTCACCTTTGAAAAACAAGAACACCAGTCATATTTGCTAAACCTCTTATTTTGCTTGGCACATTAAAAAAATTTTAAATGCCTTTATTGATTTTTCATCACCACAAAAGAAGCTATAAAATACATATAAAGCAACTTTTCCAAATATAGCCCACTTACACTGGGCAAATGTGCAGTCTGGCAGAGGGCATAAATAACAGAAAGAGGTGGAATTTTCATATGCTATTGCTTAGTTCAGAATTATTTTGGAGCTTAAGTAGAACTTTTTGGTTGATGGTTCCAGTTTAGCTACAGCTACAGCTTTTCAGTAATGATTATTGCATCTCAGTTGCTTTATTTAAATTGTGGTTTAGTAGTAATGGCTAGATCATGAAAAATAATTTCTCTCAAAAGAAAAAAAAAAGTTTCTTTGTCATCCCAAAGTAGTTGATTTGCAGTTAATCAAAGAAACCAAAGGTAAACAACCTGAAAGTCTGAAATGACTATGCTGTGGAGAAAAGACCTACTCCATCTCTGAGTGTCTATAAGCCTTATTTCTTTTTTTCATATTATTTCACAAAATATCATATTTTACATTAAACATAAACATTTAATAGATGTACATTTTTACAATATTTAGTTGTAAAGGGCCACAGATAGTGGGGGAACTCTGGATAAAGTATAAGACCCTTTAACCCAGAGGAAACCTGCTGACAATATCTGTTTTGGCTCCCCCTTTCTCTTGGTGTTCACACCTTTCCTAAGAAGTCAAGGAAAAAGTGAGCACATGTGTTCTACTTAAAGCAAAAGATACTTACAGCAAGGTGTTATAGTTAGCACATACTCAATGTGATTTATGAGATTATAGGTCTCTAATTCAAACATAGTGTGCTGTAATGATGTAATCCTACTGAAGTATTTAAGGGCTGAGAGGACTGGAAATCCTACTAGTGGCTCTCCTGCCTCCTGCACTCTTCCACTAAGAGCAAGGCTGGTCCAGAGATCCTCCAGAGATTAGTCCAGACACTACATTTTGGCACCCACATAGGGATACACTCCTGATGTGCAATTTGGTTATATTTACCCAGATTTTGACTCCCAACAACAGAATCCAGCAATGTTCTGGATTGCAGCTGTTACAGCTGATCACCCTATGCTGATTATCTATGTAAATGGTATACCACTGAAATAGTTCATAGACACAGGTGCTGATTGAACAGTCATTAGAGGTGCCAGTTGGCCCAGTCATTGGCCAAAGATTACATCAGACACCCATATGTATGACATAGGAGGATCAATAGCAGCTGAAATTAGTGCTACCCCTTTGATATGGAAATTTGAAGATAAAACAGGAGTTTTTACTTTTTTGTAGTTAAAAAATAATCCCCATCAATCTGTGGGGAAGAGACATCTTACAACAGTTAGGATTATAACTGAATACTTTGGCTTTTTAGGCAGGGCTGCTGTTGAAGGCCTGCCAGTCCTCTCACTTGTTCCCATCCAAAACTGATACACCAGTGTGGGTAGAACGGTGGCCCTTAACAAGTGAAAAAATTCAAGTGCTTACAGTACAAAGACTTTCTTTAATAACAGAGAAGTTGAACACCTTAAATAACTTTCAGAAATTAATAGGAGATATCCAATGGATGTGTCCATTGTTAGTTTTACTACCTGCCAATTATAATCATTATATGACATTTTAAGGGGAAACAATGCTTTAGACTCACCTCACCAGTTTACAAAAGAAGCTCAAGAGGCTTTGAGAGAAGTTGAACTGGCTTTATTCAATGTGGTTGAAAGAGTTAGTCAGTGATTCCTTGGAAATATCAGGTTTTGCTACAAAAGAGGCACCAACAGCAGTCCTTCATCAAGGAAACAGTGTGATAGAGTGGGTGAACCTCCCAGCACAACCAGAAAAAAGCCTTATCCTTCTCTAGTGCTTGTGACTAGAATTTTCTTAAAGGCCATTAAGCAAGTAGAACAATTATCTGGGATAAGACCTGACAAAATATATACCTTTTATAAAAATGCACAAATTAATGTATGCTGTGAAACTATTCCATAGTGGTGAATTCTATTGGCTACAGCCCCAAATTTTACACATGGGTTTCCATTAAAGATAACCTAGCTATTCCATAATTGGCAATGGATTTTTGAAGAAAAGGTTTCTGAGGTTCCTCTTAAAGGACCAACTATCTTTACATATGCATCTAAATGTAACATTTGTGCTGTATATTCTCATGACTTAAGTATAGAGAGAGTAATGAGAACTCCTTTTCAGTCCACTCAGCAAAATGAATTGCATGAAATCATCTTAGGTCTTACTTATTTTCTGAAGATATAAATATAATATCTGATTTGTTCTATTTAGTAGGTGTAATACTAAGAATTGCCACAGACTAAATAAAATTTGTAGCCTCTAATATATATCAGCTCTTTAAGGAACTTCAAAAGCAAGTGAGAAAACATCCAGATAAGATTTATATTTTACATGTCCACTCTCTTAATGGACTTCCAGGTCCCTTTTTGATGAAAATTCAAAAGCAGATAGCCTTCTAACCATGTTAGCCAATACTCCTTTATCTCAGGGAGCCCAAGAACCTCATTCTAAATATCATCATGCTGCTGGAGCTTTACATTTACAATTTGAAATAACAAAAGAAGAAGCTAGGAGCATAGTAAAAGCCTGTGTAGCTTCCCTTTCTTTCCATGCTTCTACACTCCCTCCAGGGAAAAGCTCTCAAACACCCAGTGAAATTTAGCAAATGGATGTGACCCATTATAAATCTTTTGGTCATCTGCCTTTATGTTGTAGTAGATAACTTTTCAGGATTTACTTTTGCAATATACCAGAAGCAAAAGAGACAGCCCAAGTGGACATTGAATTCCTTATACAAACTATTGCAATTATGGGTGTGCCACAAGCAATAAAAACAGACAATAGACCTGCATGTACTTCCAAACATTTTGCACACTTCTGTGCACAGTATCAGATTTTACACAGCATTGGCATATATTTTAATACTCAAGGTCAGGCAATAGTAGAAAGGAGAAACAGAGACATTAAGACACTCCTCCAAAAACAAAAGAAAGGGAGAGCCACAGGTAACCCTAGAGAGAGACAGAAAAAGAGGAGACCATAGAAACAAAGGAGAAAACCCAAGAAACATTCATCTCTGACTACATGTGCCACTGAAAGAGCATGGCTATTAACCCTATGTGTATGGCAATTGGCTCGTGAACATCAAAAATTGTTAATGAGACTTTTACAGAACTTTAAAACCTTCAGAAATCATTGGATTCCCTGACATGTGAAGTGATGGACAATAAATTGGTTTTGGACTATCTCTTGGCTGCTAAAGGCAGTGTATATGTGATTGTTATTTATATACCCTCCTTCTAGGACTTATGGAAATCTTTTATAATCTCATGCTGATTCATATTATTTGTTATATTCCTATGTGTTTGTATAATACCTCCCATGCTGATGGATTTATGTATACCTATTTCAGCTAAAACAAAAGAAAGGGGGAGATGTAGAGGGCTACAAATAGTGGGGGAACTCTGGGTAAGGTATAAGACTCTTCAGCTCAGAGAAAACCTGATGACAATATCTGGTTTGGCCCCTCATTTCTCTTTGGTGTTCTCACCTTTTCTTGAGAAGTCAAGGAGAAAATAAGCACCTTTGTTCTACTTGAAGCAAAGGATACTTACAGCAAGAGGCATTTATATAGCAGGGTGTTTATAGTTAGCACATACTCAGTGTGATTGATAAGATAATGGTTATCTAGTTCACACATATTTAGTGTGCTGTAATGATGTAATCATACTGAGGTATTTATGGATTGAAAGGATTGGAAACAGACACACACCCTCCATTTTTGACCATCCTGGTGGTTCTCCTGCCTCCTTCACCCCTCTATTAAGACCAAGGCTGGTCCAGAGATCCTCCAGAGAGCTAGAATGAACACTACATTTATTAAGGTATACACTATTTTAATATTTTATAATATATACTATATTATTAATTAATTCATTTTATGGTTTGTTCTTTTTCAATTGGAGTACTTCCATGACAGAGAAGTAGTGTATTGTAGAGGCACTCTTGTATTATAGACAAATATTAGATTTTGAGTTAGAGTAACAAGCACTTGGAATTCAAAGAAAGAAAAAAAAAAAAAACAAAGAGTTCCTAATTCAAACAACTATGTACAAACAAGTTGTTTATAGGACAAATTGGAGAAGATCTCAGAAGGAAAGTACTAATACTAAGGGAGTCCAGAAAGACTTCTTACAGAAGCTGAGACTTAAACTGAAACTTGCAGGGGAGAGGGGGGGGCAGGAAGGGAGGAAGAAAGAAAACACGGGGAAAACAGGAAATGGAGCTATAGTGGGAGAGAATTACAAGCATAAATGGCAACCAGAGAAAATAGCTGAAATTGGGAGATTTTGTTTGAGGAACAACAAAGAAAGAGGTCAGTGTCACTTGGTTGAAGAGTATGTAGAGAAGAGAAACATGTGAGAAATGTCAGAAATATGTATATAGAGACTCATGCAAAATGTCACTGAAATAGTTGATATGGATTTGACTTAGGTGCGTAGTTGCATTGTACTTTACATCAACATTGTATTAACGACTATATTCAATTCTTGGGATCATAGTTTAAAAAGAATTTTGATGTTACTCTTCAGGGGCATGGAGCCAAGATGTTTGAGAGTACTCAGGTCTTTGTTTGAACTCTTCCATGCTTCCCTCAGATAAACACCAGATCAAGCCTCTGAACTGGTTTTGGAGTGAAAAAAAAAAACCACCAATATTTGGAAAGTAACAAATTTCCAGTGGAAGAACTATTTTGAAAGAATTTCAGAAAAGGTCTGTTTGAATTGGGCAGGGACGACACACCAAATGCAAAATAGATAAATTTGATTAAATTAAGTTTAAAAAGCTAATACAGATAAGATTAGGAGGAAAGTAATAAATTGGGAATTTTTTTTCATTCAAGGTTTCTGATAAAGACCTTGTTTCTAAAATATAGAATTTATAAGAATTCAAGCCATTCTCTAATTGATAAATGCTCAAAGGATATGAACAAACAATTTTCAGATGAAGAAATTGAAACCATCTCTAGTCATATGAAAAGGTACTCTAATCCCTATTGATCAGAGAAATGCAGATTAAGATAACTCTGAGATACCACTACATATCTCTCAGATTGCCTAAGATGACAGGAAAAGAAAATGATGAATGTTAGAGAGGATGTGGAAAAACTGGGACACTCATGCTTTGTTGGTGGAATTGTGAACTGATCCAACCATCCCGGAGAACAATTCAAAACTATGCTCAAAGGAGTATCATACTGTTCATATACTTTCATCCTGCAATGTTTCTACTGGGTTTATCTCCCAAAGAGATCTTAAAGGAGGGAAAGGGACCCAGATGTACAAAAAGATTTGTGGCAGCTTTTTGTGTGGTTTTAAAAGTGGAAACTAAGTGTATACCCATCATTTGGAAAATGTCTGAATAAGTTATGGTATCTAAGAAAAAATCAGCAGGATGATTTCAGAGTGATCTGGAGAGACTTACTGGAACTGATACTAAGTGAAATAAGAAAAACCAGGAGATCATTGTATGTGACAACAGCAAGATTATACAATTATCAATACTGATGAAGGTGGCTTGTCTCAACAATAAGATGATTGAGTCCAGTTCCCATGACATTGTGATGATGAGAGCCATCTACATCCAGAGAGAACACTGTGGAAACTCAGTATGGATCACAATATAGCATTTTCACTTCTTTTGTTGTTGTTTGTTTGAATTTTATTTTCTTTCTCAGTTTTCTTTCTTTTTGATCAGATTTTTCTTATGTAACAAGATAATTGCATAAATATGTATGCCATATTCGATTTACATATTTTTACAATGCTTAATGGTAATTATGTAATGTATGTATTGGATTACTTGCCATCTAGAGACAAGGGTTGGGGGAAGGGAAAGAAAAAATTGGAACACAAAATATTGCAACAGTCAACATTGAAAAATCATCCTTTTGAAAATAAAAAGCTTCATTTAAAAAAGATTAACAAGAAAAAATTTAGGGAGACCTAGCAGAAGAAATAAAATAATATGAAAATGAATCAAACTTTCCATTTTTTTCTACTACTGGAGTTATTGCAAGAATGCTTTCGTTAAGCCTGAAGAATATGACATCTTAACATTGTTATTCAAATACAAAAAAATCAATTAATTTTGGAAGACAAGGTTTTGCCAAGGTAAATGTTGAAAACTATCTGCATTTTTTTGGGAAAATAAAAGACTATAATAAGCAAATTATAAAAAAACAAAAACAAAAACAAACAAACAACAATGAGATGATTCAAGGCCAGTTCCAATGGCTTTGTGAAGAAGAACTCCATTTGCACCCAGAGAGAGGACACTGGGTACTGAATATGGACCACAAGATAGTATTTTCATTCTTTTTGTTTTGTTTGCTTGCATTTTGATTTCTCTTTTTTTTTTCTCTTTTTAACCTGATTTTTCTTGTGCAGCATTTGTGGAAATATGTACAGAAGAATTGCACATGTTTACCATATATTGGATCACTTGCTGTCTAGGGGAGGGAGTGGGAGCAAGGGAGGGAAACATTAAAACATAAGATTTTGTAAAGGTGAATGTTGAAAATTATTCATGTATATATTCTGAAAATAAAAAAAGACAATAAAAAAGAAGAAAAAACTGCCCTGATGTCATAGAACCAGAGGGTAAAATAGCCATTGAAAGAATCCACTGATTACCTCCTGAAAAACACTTAAAAATGAAAACTCCAAAGGATATTGTAGCTAAATTTCAGAATTATCAGATCGCAGAGAAAATATTGCAAGCAGCCAGGACAAAAAACAATTCAAATATCTAGGAGCCACAATCAGGATTACCCAAAACTTAGCTTACACTTTAAAAAATTGGAGGGTCTGGAATATGATATTCCAGAAGGCAAAGGAATTTGGACTGCAGCAAAGAATCAACTATCGAGCAAAATTAAGCATTATCATTCAGGGGAAAAGGTGGTCATTCATTGAAATTGAGGGTTTTAATTTTTTTTGATCAAAAGACCAGAACTAAATAGAAAATCAGATTTTCAAAAATGGAACTCAAGAAAAGCATAAAAGATAAAAATGGAAGGAAAAAAATATGTTTTTTTTTTCTACATGTCTACATAAGAAGACAACATAGTTAACTATTGAGGACTTTATATTTGTTAGAGGTACACTTAGAAAGTATAATTTGACTTTATTGTGATGATACAAAAAAGTAGTTATAAGTGGAAAAAGGACTGTACTATAAGAAGAGGTAAGGGGAGGCAATATAAGGTAGATCACATCACACGAAGAGACAAAATGACAATAGAGAATGGAATGAGCATTGTGTGAACGTGTTTTATTTATTTATTTATTTGTTTTTGCTGTTAAAGCTTTTTATTTTCAAAATATATGCATAGATAATTTTCAATATTCAACCTTGTAAAACCTTGTGTTCCAAATTTTCCCTCCCTTCCCCCAACCCCTTTTTCCTACATGTCAAGTATTCCAATATATGTTGAACATGTGCAATTCTTCTATACATATTTCTACATTTATCATGCTGCATAAGAAAAATTAAATCAAAAAGGGAAAAAATGAAAATATATATATATATATGTAAGTAACATCAAAAAAGTGAAAATACTATGTTGTGATTCACACTGAGTCCCCACAGTCCTCTCTCAGAGTACAGATGGCTCTCTTTATCACAGGACCATTGGAACTGGTCTGAATCACATCGCTGTTGAAAAGAGCCACATCCATCAAAACTGATCATTGCTATAATCTTGCTGTTGCTGTATAGAATGTTTTCCTGGTTCTACTCACTTCACTTAGCATCAGTTCATGTTAAGTGTCTTCAGGCCTCTTGGAAATTATTCTGTTGATCATTTCTTATCAAACAATAATATTTCATAACATTCATATACCATAATTTATTCAACCATTCCCCAACTAGTGGGCATTCACTCAGTTTCCAGTTCCTTGACACTACAAAAAGGGCTGCCATAAACATTCTTACACATGTGAGTCCTTTTCCATTTTTTTTATGATCTCTTTGGATATAGGTCCAGCAGAGATACTGCTGGATCAAAGAGTGTACAAAATTTTATACCCCTTTAGGCATAGTTCTAAATTGCTCTCTAGAATGGTTGAATCAGTTCACAACTCTACCAACAATGTATTAGTGTCCCAGTTTTTCCACCTCCCCTCCAACATTTTTATTATTTTTTCCTGTCATTTTAGCCAATCTGAGAGGTTTATAGTGATACCTCAGGATTGTCTTAATTAACAACAATATTTTTTAAGATTTATTTATTGAACTAAATAAAAAAGAAGAAAAAAAAAAGAAATAAAGATAGAAAAGGAAAATAAACAAAATAAAACATTATCATGTGCCCAGCAGAACTCAGAAAGGATTAGAGAGGATTCAAAATATACAACAATAAATTTCCATTTCAAAATAGCATATATAATAATAGAAGAAATTAGATACATGACTGTCCATCTTTTCTTTGCTTCTTTGTAGATAATTATTTTGTTCTCTGCTATGTACTTTAAAAATTTTTCTTTTTTCTCTCTTTTATCCCACCTAAACAGGCTATAATTAACACAGATAAACACACACATACATATACACACACATATTTACACTCATCCACATATACATATGTTTATATACACATATTCATAGACCTACATACATACATACTCACATATACCAAGATACACACACATAAGAATTTGCATCTATAACAATATTAATATGGCTGACATATAATATAGATCTCTCTTGGTTGAATCTTTAAGTTTGACTTTGTCTAAGATCAATAATTATAAGCTCTACTTTTTTTGTAATAAATTATATTCTGATCCTTATTCTAAGCTTCTTTGTATCTCTTATTTCTTATCTCTGCTAACTCTTCTACTTTAATTCTGCTTCTTAACTTGTCTTATTATTACTTAACTTCCCCCACCCATGGTTCCCT
The DNA here is from genome assembly GCF_016432865.1 of Antechinus flavipes. Taxonomy (NCBI): domain Eukaryota; kingdom Metazoa; phylum Chordata; class Mammalia; order Dasyuromorphia; family Dasyuridae; genus Antechinus; species Antechinus flavipes. Next base: position 336,829,601 of record NC_067400.1, on the reverse strand, counting down.
CCCTTATTTTACATCCCCACCTTTTCCTTCCCTCTTTATCCCATTCCAAATAATCTACACACCTACACAATTTATCTCTTTCTCATTAAGCTACACATCTTGTCCCACTGCCATAAATTTATACATTCTTCTATACCTATCTTATCTTGTTTTCTATCTATTTCTTTATAGATTTTGGAGAGTTGTATACTCTTCATGGTTTCTGTCTATCTTTCTATCTATCAGTAGATAAACAGGTAGAGAGATACATACATACATACATAGAGGTTCCTATTTAACCCATTCCTGATGTGAATAGATTTTCAGACCTGTAAGCCCTCATATTCTCTCTAATGTCTCTATATCAGTTCTTTCTCTGCACCTCATTTGTGTAACATAATTACTATTTTTACCTTTTCCTAGACAGTTTTGCTTTTTATAATCAGATCATACTCAACTGTCACATTTTTTTTCTTTTGGGTTACGCAACTATTGATGTTAATCTTAAATATATGGCATACTTTACCCTGCAAAACAAATAGAATTTGTCCATGTTGAGTTCCTTGAAATTAATCTTTCTTATTGGTTCCTATGTTAAATTTTCTATTAAATTCAGATTTGGTTTAAACAAAATTCTGAAAATGTGCAAATTTATTGAATATTTTTTAATTCAATATTATAGATAATTTTACTGGATATGATAAATTTTGGCCATAGGCCTAGTTCTTTTGAATACCAGTTTATATGAACCCAGGATCTGCAGTGTTTTATTGTGGCTGATGCTAAGTCCTGTACAATTCTATTTGTAGTTCTCACAATTTTGAATTAGTTTTTTTATTGTTGAAAAATTTTCTCTTTGATCTAGAGGTTTCGAATTTGGCAATAATAGAAGTCTTTGACGTGATGATCAGTCAATTTTTTTTTCTGCTTTCCTTTTATCTATCACAGGACATTTTTCATTGATTATTCCTTGCATTATTGTGTCAAGGTTCCTTTATTGGTCACAGTTTTCAGGTAGTCCAATTATTATTATATTTTCTCTTCTTGATCTGTTCTCCAGATCTGTTATGTTTTTTTTTTTATTTCACATTCTGTTCTATTTTTTTCACTCCTATTTTATTATTTCTTGATTTCTTGTAGCTTCACTTGCTTCCCTTTTCCCAATTCTAATTTTCAAAGATTTATTTTCTTCTTTAAGACTTTGTATCTCCTTTTCTAGTTGGATACCTTTTTATTCATAATCTTTTTTAACATGGTCTTTATTTTTTATTTATTCATAGTTTTTCCTCAATCTTTCTCACTTGATTTTTAAAGACTTTTCTATATATTTTCTATAAAGTCTTTTCTATTTTTTTTTCTGGGCTGGTAACCATTTAACTTTACTCTTTACATAGAAAAGATTTTTTTTAACTTCACTGTCTTCCTCTGAAGATGAACCCCAGTCTATCCTATCCCTGTCATATTTCTATAGTTGGGTTCTTTCTTCTTTGCCTGTTTATGATTATTTGTTAAATAAGAACTATTATTGTAAGAACCCATAATCATGGGGTGGGGACATGGTGCCTCTAGATTTGCTTCAGCTCTCCCCTCTGACATGGAACCCCAAGGCAAAAGCTCCCTCCTCTTATAAGAGCCTGCAGCTAGTAGTGTCCCTACCCCATTGCTTCTGGGCTCACCAGATGTGCTAGTTCCTTCTGACCCAGGACAGCATCTCTGAAGCACAGCAAAGTCCTGCACTCTTGATCAGCAGAGGTCCCTTAGTCTTCCCAGACTCAGATCCCAACTCCACATGCTGTCTAGGAAGTGAAAGTTCCTGTGGTTCAGGATGAGGGTCCAGCCAAATCCAACTAGCCCCAGGATTCCCTACCTGCTGTTTATGGAGCCAGCTTGGATGTGTTTACACTTCATATGGTTAATCCCCATTCCAGAGGGTTTTTTTGTTTGTTTGTTTGTTTGTTTGTTTTGTGTGTGTGTGTGTGTCTTCTTGGATTATCCCAGGAGGATCCCAAATTGTCTTTGTTTTTCACACTTTATGTTTTCCCTGAGATGCAAATTTATTCTATTTGTGGAGGAAATCTGGAGAGCTTTAAATTTTCATAACTACTCTATGATCTTTTGAGAACACTCAGAACAATATTGTTTTAAGAATAACTCAAAAACTAAGTCATTTTGACTATTATAAATATCTAAATCCATTACAAAGGACTCATGAAGGAAGACATTATATGCATCCAGAGAAAGAATTGTTAATAGAAGTATTATATAAAATGATTGTGTGTGTATTCATATATATTTGGATCCTTTCTTTCTTTCCTGTTCTTTATTATTATATTTTCACATTATTTTTAATTATTATTTTTTAAAATAAGAACTATTAGTGTAAGTGCCTCTAATTGTGGGGTGGGAAGCAATGATACCTCCAGCTTCACTTCAGCACTTCAGACATATTTATGTCTAATAATAGGCATCTTTGGGGTAGATGAAAAAGGTGTGAAAAGATATTTACATTATTTTTAATATATATTTAAAAGTAATATCAAGTTGTATTAATAGATTAATAATTTCATATGAAATAGTATATTATACAATATTAAAGAACTGCTTGTTTTACTCCACAAATTAAATAAATAAGTTTTAGGAATTAAAGCAAAATCCCTTTCAAATCTCAAATATTATGATTCTGTCAAAAAAAATTAAAGAACTATACAAAAAAGGCAATGTGTTGATATTTGAACATAATAGCAGTACTAGTATTAATGGCAGTGGTAGTAGTAGTAGTAATAGTAGCAGCAGCAATAGTAGTGGAGTTTTACCTACATTACTTCAACATAACTGACTCATTAGTCTTTAAAATAATTATAGCTATCACTGAAGTTGCCCTTTTATTGCTTTTGAGTTGGATGCAGGGACTGTAACACAAAGTTAACTATAAACAGAAGCAACTGTAAAACCTTTATATAAGTAATAAATACCTCTTCTAATAGTGCTTTTCCAATATAATGTAAGCCACTGGGAAATATCTTAAGTAAACATATCCTCTTGTCTTATTCTTAATTTATTAATCCTCAGAAGATCAGGAGACAAGGTTTTCTCTGATGCGATGGAATATTGGAAGATTTTGACAAATGCATAGATGTCTTCTTTCAAGTCTTTGAAACTACATTTTGTTTTACTGAATAAAAATAGTAACAAGCAATAGACATGAATTGATTTTATATTGCCTATGCCTCTCTTTTAATTGTGCAACTGTGGTGCTATTGCTACTATAGAAAATCAGTTTTTAAAAATTTTCTATTGCCTTTTTCTATCTCCATCAAGAATATCATTGATGTCTGTATGTCATTTCAAAACTATTTAATAAAAATAACAAAACACTAAAATTTTTACGGAGCTCTAAAATTTCAAAATGCCTTAATTTATTATTTCATTTGATTGTGAAACAGCTCTCTAATCTTATTATCTTCTTTCAGAAGATGAAGAAGTTCAGATTGAGAGAGGACAAGTGACTTGCTCATGGTCACAAACCTACTAAGTGCCTGAGAAAAGATGAAAACCCTGGTCTTTCATAATAAAGAAGATTTGTATAGGGGTTCTAAGGTTCAAAAAGGTCTTATTTAATGAAAAGGTAGAATATGAGAAAGTTTCAAATTCTGCTGGTATCCATTCTTTCATATTATCTTTCTTTAACATTTAGAAAGTGATAGCACTTATGAATTTCACTCTTTATCATAATATTTTTCAAATGAGTTTGCACTATAAACTGGTATAACTTTTGTGTTTTCTCATTGCAGCAATTTTTTTCTATTGATTGAACTTCTCAAAGAAAAGGTGACATTGAGAATTTGTGATTTTACCTTTGTTCATTATCACCTTCCTTTTTCCCTTTTTCTTTTTAGTTCACAACTTGCTTAAATAGATTAGATTGTAATGCCTGCAATATCATGCAGTCTTCATCTTCGTCCTTCCTTATAATTAGGTATTGATTTTGACCTTTGCTCTAACTAGTTGATGATTCCATTGCACACAGACAGCTAATTTTGAAATGATCCTCATATTGAAAAGTAATTGTTTCTTGCCAGTTAAGTATATTCTCTCTCTGTTTATCTTGGTCTATCTCTTTTTCACTGTCTCTATGTTTTTAGCTCTGTATCTCTGTCTCTGCCTGTTTGTCTGTCTCTCATCATTGTATATATTTAATGATTTCTGACTTCATTTTGAAATACAGTATTCTTGATATATATATATATATATATATTATATATATATATATATATATATATATATATATATATATATATATATATATATCATCAGGATCCTAGCTAATCCATAAGTGGTTGTCTTCTTATTTCTCAAACATTGTTCTTGTTATCAAATGTACTCCCATCTCATGTTTGCATTAAAATGGCTGAATATTCACTGAATCATTTCACTTAGTTCCAAAAACTGTGTGCAGTTCTTTAAAGAATTTTTCTATTTTATTAATCTCTGCAATTGATGTTGGTCAACAAATCATTAGTATGGCCAAGGTTGTTTGTTTTCTTATGATACTCATCAGACCTTCTAGACAAGATGGACAACAGTTCCATGAAATGTTTTTTTTGGTTGCCTTTAAAGGTAAAGTAAAACTCCTTCAAACTCTTTTTTGGAGGGCCTCTCCAAGGTGAATCTGTGAAATATCCTTTATTATTTACAGCTTACTTATGAATTATAATTTCAATGACAATATATTAAAATATTTATATATATGTATCTATATGTAGATATATGTATGTATGTATAATTTAGTTCTTGCAATTCACTATCGAATTTTTGGCTTTCTGGACAAAGATCATACATTATAAGCATAAGCAGGAACTGCAAGTGTTCTAAAATCTGGGAATTTCATTCTCTCTTATCACACTTTCTAACATTTCTAACATTCTAACATTTCTAACATAATAGTTCACCTATTCCAACAGAATCCTGGAAAGTGGAAAAATGTCTACTATTTCTTTCCTTTCAATTAATCCTGCATAGCACTGACAAGATTTCTTTTCTTGTGTTTAATTCATTTATCCTTTGGTAAAACAAAAACAAACATAAAAAACCTTTAATTTTTCAATTCCCTATTGCCTACTGAGTAAAGCTTTCATTCTTCTGCATGGTGTTCAAGGTCTTACAAAACCCAGCACCAGTTAATCTTTATAATTTTATGTCATTTTACTTCATTCTGTGAGTTCCACCATCTAGCCAAATTCTAAGCAAAACATGTCTTGAAATATATACTGCTCTTTCTTACTTTCATGCCATTGCTCATATTTCTAGAAAGAAGGACAAAAAACAATTTGTAAGCATAACTGCACTGTACATATCCAATTGGCTAATTCTATTTGGATAATATTGCTTTTTCTTCTTCATCATTGTCTTCTCCTCCTCCTCTTATTCCTTCTCCTCTTTCTCCTCCCTTTCTTTATTTTCCTTCTCTTTTCTCTCTGTCCATATAGGAAATTGTACCCTTGTTATATGAGTGCTCTGTCCAAAAGAATATATATATATATATATATATATATATATATATATATATATATATATATATACATACATACACATACATACATACATATATATATATATATACACACATACATACATATATATATATACACACATACATACATACATATATATAGTATTGCTTGGATATATCTTGGATTTAGAGGATAATTTTTTTTCCTTCCTTATTTATATACTCTTTTTTTTTATTCCCTTTAAAAATTACAATTCACTCTTTTGGCTCATATAGTTTTCATTTGTGATTTCTTGAAATATAGCTCTGAAAAACTAGGCTCTTTAAAAACCCATTGTAATTCAAATTGGGCTACTTGATTATACTTTTAAACCCAAATCACTTTGGCTTTCACTGATGTGCTAGTAATAAGTCCCAGTTCAAATTTCACTAGCTCATTGTTTGGGTTTTGATGACTCAGAGTCAGTGTGAATAGCATGTTTCTGTTCTGGCTAGACATTCTGAGGGACCTCCATCCCAAATTTGTTCTTTTATGAAGGCAAATTAGACTGTCTTTGTCACAGTTCTTATATAGCCTTTAATTGCTGATTGACATTGCCCCAAACAAACAGACTTTCAAAAGACATTGGCTTAAAAAAGCCAAGGTCTCCCACTGCACAAGAGCCATTACCAGTTGTCATGACTTGTGTCTTGCCACTGGACTCTAATGATTTTAGAAAAGAGAATTGCACAACTTTGTCTCACTTAAACACAATTCACTTGCAAGTCAAGACATAGCCTTCCTAATGCTGTTGGTCCTTTCTGAGAATGAAGGTTGAACAATAACAACAATAATACTCCATGGAATACTAAGGTAAATATTGCGAACCCCATTATATCTATTGTGAGGTGAATAATAAAACAAAAAATTGTAAGAAATAAAAGATGGGAATACAGAGATGTAAGTGTGGAGAGAAGATGTATCCTAATCAAGTTCAGATGAGAATGGAGAAGAGTTCAAAAATCTTTTAGTTCATCTTAATTTAAAAGCAAGAGAAGAGAGGGGCTCAATGAGAAGATTTTAAAATAAGGTCTCAACCCAGAAGAAGAAAATCTGTTCCAAAATCAGGGAGATATATATTCCTGTATTGCAGCAGCTGCTTCATCTGAGGAAAATTTGTATACTATAAGATAAATTCATTTTTGAAAAAAAATCACATCTTATTGGAATGTGTCCCATTTTAGGAGATAGTATGTTTGAATTCCCAGTGGTAACCATCAGCCAGGGTAATAAAAGTGACTTAGAACCAGAACTAAGATAACCCAGACTTAGGTGTTAATTTGCAAGGTTAATTTCCTGTATTAGGATGTGTTTTCATTTAATATTGCTTCTTTCTTTGTTTGGAATTTCTAATGGTGAAGCAGAACAGAAAAAAAAAATAGGGTGAAGAAAGATTAAGTAAAAAAAAATTAATAATATTGATATAGGATATAGGATAAAAAAGGCACAAGTGCCTGTTCAGTCACATGAATTGACCAATATAATTCAGAAAAGACTGAAAGATAAATAAAAAGGAAATCAAAGAAAAGGATAACTTCTTAAAAGGGTGGAAATATATATACACATATTACACACACATAATAGCATTTTAGAAGGCTAAAAAAAATTTTTAAATGAATTTTTCAATTACTAAGCATTTTTCTATGCTTTATAGGCAAAGGTACTTATCTAAACAAAGCAAATTCCCAAACTATCACTTTCCATTTAGATATAGTCCATTCTATTTCTTGAATATTGGAAGATTTTGAATCTCCTTCTTAATTGGGCAAAGAAAGCAAAGGATCAAAAGAGATTGAGAGATAAATTGATAAAAAAAAAGAAATAAAAATACAATTTTAATAATTAAAAATACTTTTGATAGCCAGGATATGGGGATGAAAACATATAATAATATTATAACCTGTTACTAAAGTAAAATAACTAAAAATAATTGCAGAGGTAAATTACTAAGTTAAAAGGGGGATAAAATACATATAGAATGAATAAATGTAGGGATACACAGCCTTACAGTCAATACCTTACATGCAAAACTATTCAATGAACCAAAGAAAGAACCAATAAGGCAGAGTCGGTGAGAAAAGAAAACCTAAACTGTTCACACACAAAAATCTTATCTTGAAAAATAAAATAAATTTATCCAAATAACAAATGAAAAAGCTGAAATCAAATCAAAGAAGAACCTAAAAGCCTTATCAGAAACAACCAATATAATTCTTTGCTAGAAAAGCCTAAATCTTAAAAGAAACAGTTGAATATATTATTAATGTTTTATATAAATGTAGATATGTAGTCATATATATATACATATACATATATATTTGTGCATATGACAACCAATATTAGCAGCTAAAATATAGATATTGAAAACCCCAATTCTAGAAAATCAAATTGAACAATCTATATAGGAAGTAACCAAGGGACCTTGGGGGCCAACTATATTCTTGACAGATGAAATGTAAATTCCATCCATCCATGTAATGCTTTACTAAATAAAACCCAGAAAAACAGTAATTTTTAAAATATATTTTTATATATCTTTATATATTTTATAATAAAATATATTAATTTAGTTATTAATATCTCATTATTAATTATTTTATTAATTAGTTGTGTGATTGTTAATTGATTGTGTAGATATATAATTAATATATATTGCTATAATGATATTGTTGTAATAATTAATAATTATTAAGTATTAAAAATATAATAAAAATAATTATATTAAAAGCAACTAATGTTGCATAACCATATCCATAGAAGAAGAAAAAAGCCTGTATCAATTTCAACATTCATTTATGCTATCAACCCTAAGAGTACAGGGACAAAAGGCTTATATTAAATTATTGTATTATATAAATAAATTATATTAAATAAAAATATAAAAATTATGTTAAAATATATTTTACAAGACTATGTCTAAAACCAAAAGCTAGCATTATTTAAATTATCACAATATTTATAGTAGTAAATCAAGGCTATCCTTTCTGCCCACAATTATTTAAAAATTGTAGAAATTTGTGGAATAGCTTTGGAAATAGATAAGAGTAATTAATGGCATAAACATGGGCAAAGAAAAAACAAACAGGGTGGGTAGAGTTCCAGTGATACTTTGCTTAATAAAACCCAGAAAATCAGTAAAAATAATAATAATAATAATAATGTAATTGAGAAAATAGGTTTCTTTAGGAAATTAGTTAGTTAGAAAATACATCCATAAAAAATGAACATACATAAATAGCAACAAAAAAATTAAAAATGAAAATTGAAATTTCATTGAAAATAAATCAAACACATCAAGAATACAATTGTGAAGTAAGTTTCAAAGAAATAAAAAATTAAATAATGTAGAATTGTCCTTTTGTGCTATTTGAGTGTCAATATTATAAAAATGAGGATATAACCTACATTAATTTGCAGATTTAACCAAGATCAAAGATAAAATTTAAGTAGCAACAACAATAAAAGACAAAAGAAAAGAAAAGAAAATTCAAATGTGTTGGAGCAGCAATAAGAATTTCACAGGATTCATCAATGGCTATAATAAAAGACCACAGTTCCTGGAATGCTATATGTAGATAAAGAAATGAACCAAGGTTGCAGCCAAAAATATATTATATTCAGCAAAATTAAGTATAATATTGAATTTTTAAAAAATGGATATTGAACAACATTTTAGATTTACAGGTTTCTGTCTGAAACAAACCTGGACTCAACAGAAAATTTAACATATAACACATAATATCAAAGACTAATTTCAAAATAATTAACAGGGACAAATTGTTTATGTTTTATTTATGTCTAAAACTGACATTAGTAACTGTATAGCCCAAAATAAAGATTGAAATAGAGCTGAGTGTGATATAACTCTGAAAACAAAACCATCTAGGAAAAGATAAAAACAGTAATTATTCTGTATGAATAACATGCAATAGCAAGAACCAACAAAGAAAAATTAGATAGGGGAGGAGAGCTAGTAGTTTTGAAAACTTACTCATATTGAGAATGAGTTAAAGAGGAAACAACACACTTCAATACATACACACACACACCAAAAAGAGTATTGTACTTTCCAAAATCTATAAAGAAATAAAAGAGGGAAGGAATAAATTGAGGTATAAAGTGAGGTATAAAAGGGTGTCTAAATCAACAGGAGTAGGATAAAGTGTGTAGATTAATAGAAATGGATAAAGAGGGAAGGAAAGGATGGAGAAAGAAGATAAAGGAAGGATTCATGGTGGGAAGGGCAGGAAAGTTAAATAATATAAGAGAAATTAACAGGTACAAGTAAACAGAAGAATTAGCAAAGGCAGAAAATAAGGGACATATCCAAACATAATAACCATGATCAGGAATAGAATTTATTAGAAAAATTAGGAGTGGTGATTATTGAGCTTAGATAAAAAGCAAAATTAAAAAAAAACTCAATCAGAAGAAAAGTCTTCATCATGTCAGCCATATTAATGCTGTTCTAGTGGTATGTGTTTGTATATATGTATAAGTATATAATCTGTGTACATAGATTATATGTATGTACGTATATATGAGTATATGTATAGACCTATGTATAATACATATGTATGTGCAGATATATGTATCTCTGTGTGTGTGTACACACATAAATATACCCATGCTTAACTAAAGTCTTCTTAGGGGAAATGGAGGAAGGTGGGGGGGGTAGTAAAAAGTGCCCATTAGAGAACAAAAGAAAATGCATAAGGAAGCAGGTAAAAGATGGACAGGGTTTTTTTTTATTATTTTTATGAATTTTAGTTTTTGAATTTTATTTGCATAATTCAAAGACATTGCTTTAGGGATATTTTAATAGAAATATTAATCTGATAATCAATAGTGGCTAGAAATAGTTTCAATTTCTAAGAATTGTCTGTTCATATCCTTTGACCATTTATCAATTGGATAATGGCTTGATTTCTTATAAATTAGAGTCAATTCTCTATATAGTTTGGAAATGAGGCCTTTATCAGAACCTTTGACTGTAAAAATGTTTTCTCAGGTTATTGCTTCCCTTCTAATCTTGTCTGCATTTGTTTTGTTTGTACGAAAACTTTTCAAATTGATATAATCAAAATTTTCTATTTTGTGATCAGTAATGATCTCTAGTTCTTCTTTGGTCATAAATTCCTTCCTCTTCCCCAGGTTTGAGAGGTAAACTATCTTGTGTTCCTCTAATTTATTTATAATCTCATTCTTTATGCCTAGGTCATGAACTCATTTGGACCTTATCTTGGTGTACGGTGCTAAGTATGGGTCAATGCCTAGTTTCTGCCATACTAGTTTCTAATTTTCCCAGCAATTTTTGTCAAACAGTGAGTTCTTATCCCAAAAGCTGGGGTCTTTGGGTTTGTCAAACACTAGAGTATTAAAGTTATTGACTGTTTTGTCCTTTGAACCTAACCTATTCCACTGACGATGGACAGTTTTTAATAAAATATATTCTATTATTATATATGCTTTCTTGAACTAAAAATTTATTGTTACATATTTTGAAACCCTAATATTTTTACTTTTTCCTTTCTTTCTTTTTTTTTTCATTTGAGATGTGTGTGTGTGTGTGTGTGTGTGTGTGTGTGTTAGTGTAACTCTGCAAAACTATCAAGAGGCATCTTTACAGATTGAAATATTATCAAAGCTAAATTCAGGCAGAGAAAAAAGAATGGAGCTATATTTCATAGCTATATCCAGATAAAAAATTCTTTAGAATCAGAGGAAATTATACTTCTAATTAGTGAGCAAACAAGTATTTATTAAGTGCTTAATTTGTTCTAGGTACCATTTTAAGCCTTGAAAATAGAAATCCAAATATAAAGAGAGTCCTATCCTCAAAGGAATTTATATTTTAATAGGAGAAAATAGCTAAAAGGAATAAAAAACTGAAAGTAGTGTGCAGGTGGGGAAAAATTGACTGTAGCTGAGCTATGGTAGAGAAAATCTTGAAAACGTTTTAGAAGAATGTGGTAAGTGCCCCAATTATTTGGGGGCATTCTTTTTTTTTCTTACTTTTTTTTTTTATTTTCAAAACTTATGCATAGTATGTGACTATAGTTGGCTTTGAATTCAGATCTTCCTAACTCCATGGTTTAATAATCTCTTCTCAATGCCACACAACTGCCTTATTAGGTGCATCTTTCTAAAAATGACTTAAGCATGAGCAGTGACATAGTAAAGGTATTGTCAAAAATGAGAATCAAATCCACCCATATATTAGAGTGAGGGACATCATGGATGACCTGAATGTTATAGTGCTTGCTACTACAAATATCAAAGGGATCAGAGCATGATCAAAATCTTATAGTAAATTTTTTATGAAGAATATTTTTTGGAGGGGACATGACAAAGTAACCCTCAAGATAAAAGCATATAAGAGATTTTTTTATCTCTATCAGTGGTAAGAATATTGACAACAATATGGAGATGAATGAAATTCAATATATCTTTGTGTACCCTCTTCTAAGTGAACTTCTATCATAAACCATTCTTTTGTGTTGGGAAAGGCTTTTGCTCTTGATAAAGGAATAATAAACAAATATTTCTATGGGTAGGGCAGCTACTCTATGGACAACTGTCTCTTCCATTCAAAGGTGTAACCAGCCTTCTCTACCATAAAAGGAAGAGAGACTCATGTCAGACTATTCTTAGGAAGGTTTGGCAGGAAGTTCATTCATTAGTCCAGCTTCTGTTATCCAAATCTCATTTACCATGGGGCCTTGGATGTTAAGAGGGTTCATATGCAAATTAAAAATTATATAGATACCTACATATATTAAAATGAAGTAGAAATGGAGTCATTTTCTCTAGGAAATGACTCAACATCAGAGAATCATCAGAGTTGTGCAATATTAGAGTGGGAAAAGACCTGAGAATTGATCTAATCTACTAGTGCTTAATCTTTTTTAGTTTGAGAAATACTTGTTAATGTTAAAAATGCATGATTATACTATTATTATTACATGACTAAAAAGTTAGATGATCCCAAGAGCTATTATAAATTCAATAGGACTTGTAATGAGTTTGTATCGTATGAACATATCTACATATAATTAGGATATGTGTTTATATATATGTATACATTATCTATATCTCTAGATTTCTATCTAACTATATATCTATTTTGATCTATAACTATATATCTATATCTCCATTTTTGTATGTATAGTTAGAAAAATATAAACATTGTTTCAAAAGTCTTGATGCAGTAGGAAAAGCACCATGTAATAGTCAAAAGAAAACAAATTTTGTATTCAGGACAAAAATGGGTTTAAATTCTGCCTCTGACCCATACTGGCTGTTTGATGAAAGATAAATACTTCACATAACTCTTCAAGACTATAAATTACAAATGATTCTCTGATGTAAATTACTGGAAAATATTTCCACATAGATGAAATCAATATGGACCAATGTATGATGTTTAATCTACAGAAGGTATGTTTGATTAGTATACAGTCAACCTGCAAAGTTTGTTTTAACTAAATAAAGATCAAAATGGCAATACTTGATAATACTATGAATGTTTCCAGTCCTTATAATAACTCAAGGTACCCCAGGAATACAGCCCAGGAGCTGGCAACTCTTAAACTTAACCAACTGCATTACAATTATGAGTAAACTAAAGCGCAGACAACAAGATTTGCCCAAGAATACACAGTTAATAAAGGGCAGAATCAGGACTAGAAATCAGGATTCTTGAACCCAAATCCAATATACTAACTTTCTCTAGGTAGTATTTGATTTATCCCTTCAGTATGCATTGTTTTTTATGTTTTTGTTTCATGAGTGGTAGTCTTCTCTCCCCCAACAGATTGTGAGCTTTATAAAGGTTCTACATCACAAAACATGTACATGAATAAAGGGATTGCTTTACCCGTTTTTGTGTCTCACACATCCTATAGGACACAGCACAAGGCTAGACTATGAGTAAATCTTTGTTTTACTAATTGAATAGAAAGAATGGAATAGAGAATAATATCATTTTACTATTTTTTTCTCCACTTACAATGGACTATTACATCTTTCATTTCCTTCTTCAAATCTTCTTTTTCAAATACTTAATTATCTATTCTAATAAAAGGAAATAGTCATATGACTAACTGCTCAATTATTCATATTTGACTCAGTACTGAAGCACTATTTTCACTTTTTTTTATAATTTTGAGGATTGCCTTGTGTTCCAGAAAAATAGTTTTCCATAGCAAATAATAATGCTATAGTAGGTTAGAAAGCACTGATTTACATGAAAGAAGAAATCTGTTCATCAGTCTTATTCCTCTCAAAATTTAACAGTTCTGTGACTCTCATTCCATGCTTAGAATAAGCAACTTCACTTGGATATCTCAGCATAGCTTCTTCCACACCTTTATACTCAGTGATTTCTAAGGACTAGGGGATATAATTATTTTTTATTTATTCCTGGATAACCAAGGTGTGCCGTTTGAGAATTCCTAATCTTCTTCCTAAATTAAATGTTGTATATAGCATAAGAGTACCAGAATAGGTGAGGATATCAACAAAGGAGTTAGGGTGAAGTAGGTGATATTATTTTCTAATCCAGATAATTATACCTTGAACTTTAATACTAGATAAGCTACAATGCAACCAGTCTTTAAAAATAATCAAAACTGTTGGTTACCTATTACTATATTTAACATGTTTTAGAAAAAATATAAATCTTTAATACAGTATTAATTTAGTAAAAATCATAACATGATAAATTATTAGCAGGAGCCTAGATTTACTCATAAATTAAATAAATATTATGTTTGGTATGTTTAGATATTGTCTGAGAGGATCCCATTCTTGATTCAAGTGCTTGAAATTCTACCACTTTAGCAATCTCTAAAAGATCTTTTTAAAAGAAAAATATCTGGGATGAACAATATTTTAAGTTTCTAAAATCTCAGGTTCAATTAGATAATCAGGTAACATTTTTTTAAGTGAAGAATAAGAGTGACATAGGATAAGTCTTATAACACATACCATGATAAGGTCAAAATGAGTATGTGATTTAGACATTAAGAGTAATGCCATAAGCAAATTAAGGAAGCATGAAAGAGTTTACCCATCGGATCTTGATTTTAAAAAAATATATATGGTCAAACAAGACATAAAGAACATCAATATATATAAAATGGAGAATTTTGACTACACTAAATTTAAAAAAAAATTTCAGACTCAAAAAATATCAGTGCAGCCAAGATTACAAAAAAAAAGCACAAAACTGGGGCAAAATTTTGCAACTTTCTCTGATAAAAGCCTCATTCACAAATATAAAGAGGATTGAATAACATTTATAAGAATAGAATCAGTCCCTAACTGATAATGGTCAAAGGCTATTATCAGGAAATTTTCAGATGAAGATTTTTTTTTAATATTTATTAATAGTTTTATTTTTTCTGGTTATACAAGTATATTAATTTTTTTAAGTCATGTGTAGTTATGAATCATGTTGGAAGAGAAAAATCGGAACAAAAGGGAAAAAACATGGGAGAGAGAAAAAAACAGAAAAAAGAAATGAACATACCATGTGTTGATTTGCATTCAATCTCCATAGTTTTCTATTTGGATGCAGATAGCATTTTCTATTCAAAGTTTATGGTAATTGCCTTGGATCACTGATTTACTGAGAAGAAACAAGTCTTTCTTTCATAGTTGATCACCAAACAATATAGCTGTTATTGTGTACAATGTATTCCTGATTTTGCTTATTTTACTCAGCATCAGTTCATGTAAATCTTCCAGGCATTTGATACCGTATGCATACCCTTTGACTCAGGAGTATCAATACTAGTTCTGCTATCCCAATGAGATCAAAGGAAAAAGATTTATGTGTGTGTGTGTGTGTGTGTGTGTGTACATGCATTCATATACACATGCACACATATGTGCATATGCATGTGTAAATATAAGTAAACATATATATATACACACACACATAAATTCGTATATATATTGTGTGTATGTGTGTATATATAGATACATATGCACACATAGGTCTTTTTGTAGACCTAAAAAGTAAAGAAGATACCCATCACTTGGGGAATGCTGAATAAGTTGTGGTATATGACTTTAATAAAATAATATTAAACTTAAGAAATCATGCACAGCAAAAATGTTTGTGGCAGCCCTTTTTGTAGTGACCAGAAACTGGGAACTGAGTAGATGCCCATCAATTGGAGAATGGCTGAGTAAATTGTGGTATATGAATGTTATGGAATATTACTGTTCTGTAAGAAATGACTAGGATAATTTCAGAAAGGCCTGGGGAGACTTGCATGAACTGATGCTGAGTGAAATGAACAGGACCAGGAGATCATTATATACTTCAACAACAGTACCATATGATGATCAATTCTGATGGACATGGCTTTCTTCAACAATGAGATGAACCAAATCAGTTCCATTTGTTCTAATGAATAGAACCAGTTACACCCAGCGAAAGAACTCTGGGAAATGAGTGTGAATCACTACATAGCATTTCCAATCCTTCTGTTCTTGTCTGCCTGAATTTTTGATTTCCTTCACAGATTAATTGCACAATTATTTCAAAGTCTGATTCTTCTTGTGCAGCAAAATAACTGTATGGATATATATACAAATATTGTATTTAACATATACTTAAACATATTTTTAAAAAGTAATCATGCACAGAACATTTTTAGAAAGGTCAGACAATACAAAGTGAAGTGAGCACAATTTTTTTTTAACATTGAGAACCCTATACACAACATCACTAATACTGTGCAATGATCAATAGTGAATGACAGCTATTCTCAGCAAAACAAAGATTCAAGACTATTCTGAAGAATTTATGATGAAAAATATTATCCACCTCCAGAGAAAAAAACTGAAAGAAACTGAATAGAAAACAAAGTATATCATTTGTTAACTTTTTTCATTTTGGGGATTCTGTTTTCTTTTATAACATGATAGACATGGAAATATGCTTTACATATCTCTGTGTGTGTATATACATATACACATATAAGTGTATCTGTAATATATATTATAAATATTTATCTTCTCAATGAGGTGGAAAAGATAATCATTTGGAATTCAAATTTTAAAATGTCAAAATTGTTTTAACATGTAATTAGAGAAAATAATATCTTCTTTAAAATGTAAAAAGAGATATGAGGAGCAGCAAGTAGTGCATTGGCTAGAGTACCAGCTTGGAAGTCAGGAGGACCTGAGTTCAAATCTGGCCTTAGACACTTAACACTTCTAGCTGTGCCACCCTGAGCAAGTCACTTAACCCCATCTGCCTCATGAAAAGAAAAAAAAGGGGATATGAGTTCTAGTCCTACATTTACTCTTAACTGTTTAACCTTAAGCAAATCAATGTAACTGTGGAATTGCAGAAACCTAAGTTTCCTTCTCTTTTTCCTCTCACAGACCATAAGGATTAAAAAATAAGTGTGAGATAAGGTTGAGGTTGTTTTTTGTCCTTTTTTCCAAGAGGATTATGACAGCAGGGAGGTGGTACTATGACAAGCAAGTGAATTGGATTTAAATGAGGTAAGGTTCTCCAAAGTAACCTGCCTCATTTTCCTCTCCAGAGATATCTGATTCCAGTGGCAAGAATTAGATCAAGATGACTGGAGATGGTGATGGATGAAATAGGAGACCTTAGCCTGTTCAAACTAAAGTCTTCAACAGATCTCAGTTTGACTGTAAGTCTTTCCAAGGCTTTCTGAAATCATCCTTCTGATCATTTCTTATAGAATGATAATATAATGAACCACAAGAGGGGAAGAAAGACAACTGACTGAGACAGAGAGAGACTGAGAGTGAGAGAAACAGACAGAGAGACAGAGACAGAGAGATAGAAAAGCATTATATAGCATACAGTAGATATAGTACTGAATCTGCAGTCAGGAAAACAAGTTCAAAGCATGCCTGAAATACTTCTTAGATGTATAATACTAGGGAAGTCAGTTAATTTATATTTGTGAAAGATTCCTCATCTATTAAATAGGGATAATAGTATCTCTCCATCTGATGATTTTTTGAGGATCATGTGAAAATAACATTTGTAAAACTCCTCCCTTTAAAAGTTCTTTATAAATTTACATGCAGAAATGATGTAGGTTTTGATGAAAGAAAATGATTTCTGTGAACTGTTTTCTCATTGAAATATTTTAAATTGGACTGCTTCTCTAAGAAAAGGGTCACTAGAAGATGTACTTGGCAAGAAAATTTTAGCAAAAGAATTTAAGTCAATGCTTTTAAGTAGAGACTGGTTGCTCACTTTTCATGGATGCATTAAAGGGGATTGATATTCAAATAGGGAACTGAGCTAGATGAGATCTAAGGTCCCTTCCCATTTCTGAGAGTCTGTGATTAAGCTTGGGTACTTACAAATGTGTCATAATTAATTGAACCCAGGTGTGTCTAATAATCTAACAACTATGTGTTGACAGTTCAAGCATGCCCTCGGGCCAGAAACTAGAACTTAGTGGGAATACAATGGAGTTTTACCAGGTAAAACCTCAAACAAAATGCCATGGATATAGACTGCAGGAGTACCTGGAGAAAATTAAACAAGAGATGTAAAATAAAAAAGAGAGGGGAAAAAAGAATAGCAGGGAAAATAGACACTTTAGTGGAAAATTTTATGTAAGAATTGATTGCCCTGGTAATTAGAGAGGATCAGAAGAAAACAAGTACTTAATAATATGATAAGAAATATCAAACAAAATCATTTTGTTTGAAAAGAAAAATGGAAGGAAGTCTAAAAAAATATAAGAAACAAATGATATAAGAAATAGGTTAAATAGAGATAAAACATCTTGAAATTATATAATCAGAAAAAAAAGTCTGTCATATCTCAGGAAATTAAAAATAAAAAAATTCTTATGACCAGAAGGTAAAATGGAAATTAAAATTAAAAGAATTCATGAGTAGTCGCCATTAAGAAATCCCCAAATAGGGAACTTCAGATTTGAAACTATCCAAACAGTGATACCATTTCAAAGGATAATGGAGACAGGAAATATAATACCAAGACTAGATTTAAATTAGGACAAATAGGTGGGTCACATGAACATGAATATGACAGACCAATAATATGACAGAATACTAGGCATTTTCCTAATCCCCATGAAGGGGGAGAACTGTTTCCTCTGATTATCACTCTGAGATTGTGTCCCCTTTGGTCAAGATCTTCAAGGCTCCAAGGAGTTGAGACAGAGCCCAAACCTTTTAGAATAAGAAAAGCAGTACTATTCAGGGGCAAATCAACTCCCATAGAAATTCTAAATTTTCATTCAATTGAGGAATCTTGATCTGATCAGCTGTCTGTCCCTGCCCCCATCAAGATACCTAATATAACAACAGCCTCTCTCAACTAAGGTCTTTGCAGATAGCCCTAGGTAGGTTTGCTCAGCTGCCAGGACCCTTCTGCTCACTGAGAAAGCATTCTCAGTGCCAAAACTCCATTTCCTTAATAGAGCTCTATCATTATAGAAGTCAGTCCCTTAGCAAACTGATTTTTATCCAACAATAAGCTTTCATTTTGCAACTAATAATTCAGGAATGAGTGAATTCTTTCATTTCTAAACCTGTGGCCAATTTAAAGGGGATTTTTAACAACTCTTATTGCCACTAACATCTTGACCAACAGGAATTGACACCATTCAAACCACATCACCCACAACCACTTAAACTTTAAAACAAATTATGTATCATACATTAAAACAGAACTTCTTAAAAATTTTCCACTTGTGACACTTTTTTCCCTAGAGAAATTTTTTATGTGATGCCAGATATATAATTATATATAATACATATATAAATCAAATATTTACTGATTATAAGTCATAATTTCATAATCCTCACATTCAGTTAAATGATCTCATATGAAGTTGGGTATTAAACAACTTCAGCTATCTCCATGGTCTAGAATTCCTAAAATTAAAAAAAAAAGTTAACAAAACAGAACAAAACACATGAATGGATGCTTACTGACCCTGTTGCACTCAGCACCTGTTCCCTCACTTTACATTCTCCCAGTAGAGAGGCCGTTTTAGCAAATCTAATGATATAACCAAGGCTTGCATCAAAATTCACCCCTATGACCAAGTCCCTTCCTCCCTCTTTATAATTCCATGAGACCTCAGCTTCAAGATGTGGAAGTTAGTTTGGGCCTCCACAGTCAGATTGGACATAGCCTTTCAGACTGAAAATGTGATAAAAGCTGCTACCGAATAACACCATTACTACAAAAATTTGTGCTACTGGTATTAGAGCAATACTTCAAGTCTCTGAAAAAAGTCCTACAAAGTTTTGAACTCTAGTGCCAGGATAAAGAACTGAAGAATACAAAGAATGAGTCAAGACTATCAGAATAGATTTGGGAGGGAAAGGAGGAGTGGCTTTGTAGTACTCTACCAATCCTGAAAAGGAGAGGACAGCATTCAGCAGGGGCCAGTTCATGCCAACAAAACTTTGTTGGGTCAGATACTTAGGCTGGTGAATTGGGAATAGTCTAGGAAGGGAGGAGGCTGAGATATTTTGATATTCAGTCCTTAAGTAACCAAAACCAAAGGGAAAGGAGTCAGAAAGTGAATGACACATTCATTATTATTTTCTGAGGGAAAGGATAAGGTAGGAGGACTAAAATTACCAAAGATTTTGGAAATAAAATTCAAAGATCTTGGACATAAACAGATAAACTAATGGTGAACAAAAGTATTGAAGGAAATATGAGTTCAAGCATTTATGAAAACATAACTCCAAACTGAAAGAAATAATGAGAGAGAGTACTCTGTGGAATTTGAGAATACAGAGCCACAATAGTTGGTTCCTGAGTAATTCAAAAGAGAAATGAAACTAAGAGAGTAGAATTTATGTCTTACATAGCAAAAATAATGAATAGAATAGAAAAACAGATCTTTAACAGCAAGTTTCACCAAACTTACAAAAAAGAAAACTATAGATTCAGACAATAAATAGTGGAAGACAATATTAAAAAAAAAAAAAAAAGAAAAAAAATTTACAAATATATGCATACTATTCAAACATCTACTTATCTTAAAGACAGAATATAGAGAGACAATGTAAGGATCATAAGTCTACTAAAAGAACATGAAAAGATAAAAACTTAAGCATCATATGACATTCATGACATAAAATAATTGCATAAAACGGAACATAGAGGGAAAAATTCACATTGAAAAAAATCACTTAGCTCCAGAAAAAAAAAAGAAAAGAAAAGAAAAGAAATAAGCCTTTAAACTGCAAAATACATAGTGGTTAAATTTAAGAATTGAAATCACAAATACATTTTATAAGCAATCAGTAGAAAGACTCAACTATACAGGAAAAGACCTTGTAATAACATTACTATTCTGTATCTACTAGAAAAAGGAGGAAGAAATGGAATAAAGTGTTCAGTAGATAAATGGCAGTCAGGATGCATGTTCATAATCAGAACTTATCCATAAAGGAAAAAATTATGATAGACATTTTGTAATAAAGAATTTGAGACATTATAGCAAGAAAACCAAAATTGAAGAGATAATTTACTTCTTAAATAACCCAAATGATAGAAATTCAGAAGTGGATAAACATAGTAGATTGGTATAGCAACAACAACAGAATGACAACAAAGAAACCATTGAGACATTTATTTCTAAATGTACAAGAAAACGGGAGTTAAAATCTGAAAGAGATAATAGTAAAGATATACAACATGGAAGGGTACATGTAAAGACATGGGGATCAGGATAAAAATAAGTGTGTGATGTGCTGGAGTTAAACCAGAGGTTAGCAATGAAGAAAAAGTGACCTTTGTGGTCTCAGAAAGAGAAGATTATGAAAGGAAGATGCTGGGTAGGAGGGAGGAAAAATCAAAAGCAGGGAAAGAAGGAGACCTTACTTTGGAGATGGGAGGGTATTCTCTTGATAAATGCTTCAATGTGTGGAGACAGGCTATCTGTGAAGAGAGATCATGACCTTAAATTGAATGAGGCTGGAGGAATTTGATAGCTGAAAAACCTTCTTGTCCTTTATGAAGAACAGGACCCTAAGGGCAACTAGCACTTGGAAGGAATTAGACAGCCTTGACACAGGAATGAGATTTTCAAGCATATGTGGGGAAGTGGAAAGTCAACAGGGAGTGTATATATCAATCATATATTGATTCATATATGGTGTATATAATTAGAAACAAGATAGGAGAGAGATCTTGCCATGAGGTACTATCCTTTCCAACACCTGAAATAATTACTATTGTTCTTGAAATGAGGCATAATGAAAAGGGAGAATTCATGAGACAAGTCCTTCGAGGCAGCTAAAAAAAGTGTCTACAGTGAAGACTTAGATACCTTAGAAAAGGTGCATGAAAATTGCATGAAGAATATAGATATGCCAGATAATTAGGGTTCATGAATCAAAAATTAAGGTCTAGACTAGAAAGAAATAGAAACTGGATAATTAAGAGAATGGAAAATCCCTTCTTTTGTAAAGGAGAACAAAAATGAAATATAAAAGGGATAATGAGTGACAGGAAGAGAGCCAATGGGAATGAAGTTCTCTTAAAAAAAATAAGATTAAAGTAAAAGGAACGAAACTCACTGTTTACAGCATGGAAAGGAAAAAAAAAAGTTGAAAATAAAAACAATTTTAGACACAGTGAAGAAAAATAGAAACCTAAGTCTGATAGCTTTAAATATGAAAGGATTAAACCATCCAATGAAATGAAAAAGTGTGACAGATTAGATAAGAAAATGAAATTTTACAATATTTGCTTAAAAATACATTTAAAAATGAAGGCATATAGAAAAAAACTGATGAGACAGAAAAATAGTTGGAAAAATACATTTTATCTAAGGACTTATGAATAAAGTTGATTTATAAAATTAGAATATTACACTTGGCAGGAAACTTAAAGTTAATGAAAAACTATCCCCAATTTAAAGCATAAATTTCCTCTATAATTTCAATAAATTTGTGGTCATCCAACTTCTATTTAAATGTTGATAAATTTAATAAACTTTTTATCTGAATTCTATACATTAAATAGTACCACAGTACTGAAATAAGGAATAAGGGTTCATATGCTTTCCCAAAAGTTATTTCTGACAATCTTAGGATAGATAAAAATAATGGGTTTTACGTACAGGAAGCTTTAACATCTGCAGAGTGATTTACAAAAAAAAGAAAAATCCCAGATAAAACTATCCCAGATTCATTTGGTAATGCTATTCCCTTTCTACATAGGGACCAAAGGTCACTCTGGCAAGAAGCTCCCATTGAGTGAGATAACCTCCATTAATTTTAGACTCATAGATTTTAGAGATAGAAGTGACATTAAAGACCATCATCTTCATGCCCTAATTTTACAGGTAGTGAAAACTAAGGCTTAAAGAAGTTAAGTACTTACCCAGTGTTACATAGGGAACAAGTAATAAAACTAAATTTCAAATTCAGGTCTTCTGATCTCTTTTGCTCTTCACATTTCTATATTTTCAAAACAAACAAACAAAAAAAGCATGCCCAGTGGACCTTTCTTTAAAAAATAAATTATCCAAAAGCATACCCATATTTTGTTTTATTTAGTGAGACATGTCCATATTTCTACAACAATATATGCCCACTGTAGAATCAAAGGTTTTTTTTGGGGGGAGAGGGTAGAGAGCATTTCAGGCACATATCCCATATGAAAGTTGGAGAATAACTTTTCCTTTCCTACTTCTTCTCCAATCTTGTCCTTTTCTTCCTTGGACTTTCCTCTTTTCCCAAAAAAAGAGATTTATTTCATAATTAAATATTTCCCTTTGTTTATTTTCATGGTTATTTTGTTCATCTTTGATCATTCAAGTAGGACTGACCTGAAACTGAACTATCTATCTAATATACTGGGGAAAACACCCTAAAAAAACAGGATTGCTTATTTTTTTTGTTTGTTTCTGGGAAGTGAGACTATAGGCAGCACCTAAAGGAAACTATGGTGCTATTGGATAACAACTGAAACTGATTTTAGAATATTATGTCATATATTATAGAGAAATATGATGCTTATAAGCCTTATTTTGAATCATAAAGAGCCATGTGCAATATTAAATGAAAGTAGTCTATGTGAAGCTAAAAAATTAGGGAAGCCTGAGTGGCTTGATGCATAATAGGAATAAAACAGAAAGAGGAGAGTTTAGGTATAGAGCACAGGAATTAAATTAAATAAGCTATTACAGGTAGAAATTGTGTTATTGTCATACATTTAAAATGATATGGTATTTCCAAGTCTTAGTATTGCATAAATAATACATAGTATCATATTGTTTAAAATCGTGTGGTATTGTAAGCCTATGTTCCAGAGATATAAAGTGGAAAAATAGTTTTACCTCTGTACAAAACTGAGAAATCTGATATTTGGTCAGTTACAAACTATACAAAATCTCTATTATTATAGGGAAAAAGAAAAGATTTCTTCTACTCAGACGAATCTGAAAAGTAACTGCAAAACATATGGAGGAAGCTAATAATTATTCAAGAAAATTAAAGATCTCTCAAATCCCAGGATTTACTATAACTGTGCAATGAGAAAGTTTTAAGGTTTAATTAAAAAGTCTCACCTGAAAAACACAAATCCTGACTCTAAATATTCCTAATCCAACCTTGGGAAAACAATAAGAGCTGGTCTTAATAAACATAATTTAAAATCATTTAAAAGATGGAATATCTGTTTCCATGTAAAGTTATAAAATTATCTAAAAAATAAAATCATGGAAAATAGGGAAATTTGATTAGGATTTTTTTTTTATTTTTAAGAATATAAGACTTTGGAATTGAAAGAAAATGTGAAATTGCTTAGCAAAGTCCGCATTTCTGACATGTTTTCTCAGACAGAAGAACAGAGAAAAGTCTATATAATAGGGGCCCAAAGAAATTTCATATTTAATTTAAAAGTTAGTTGACCAAAATCCAAGAAAATGGACATTGTGGTGAAGTTAAGGAATGATTGAAAAGAATCAGAAAAAGCTGGTAACTATTGGGTAATCAATACACTATAGTGTGTGTGTATATATATATATATATATATATATATATATATATATATATATATATATATATATATATTATATATATATATATATATATATATATATATATGTAGTTTTTCTTTTTACTTTTAATTTTCTTTTATGTTTTCACTTTGTGTTTGTGAGGCAGAAGTAAAGCAGAGGTAGGAGAGAATAATTCAATGCTTACTGTGTCAATCAGTGTTATGGCTTCTGTTGCTCTTGGAGAACCAAATAGTGTGTACCAGTAATGGAAATAGTGATGATGAAACTGGGAGGTCAACTTTGATCTAGTTAGCTTATCTCAATTGTTTCCACTGAATTTGTTTTTGAGTTCTGTCCCTGAAACAGTACATCACTGGCAGCATCCACATTGGATAATATAAAAATAGCAAAATTATTTGGAAGAAAACATTATGACCTTACTTTAGAAGATTAAAATTGTCAGCCCAGGCCAAATGGCTATGATTTATTTTGAACTGTTTTTTTTTTTTTTCTGCTGATACAAGTTTCATCATTGAGAATATAGCAAAATGACACTTTAATAGATAATCCAAAGAGCCTTGTATTTTCAATTCTTGCCATTTAAAAATAAATAAGTAGAATTCATCCTTGAGTAAATTAATCAAAATAACTTAAGCCAATACTAGTAATAATTATATGTAAAAAATTGCAAATAAAATACAGAAAAGAAGCATGATATGTAGATAGAGGATGATCCTTAGGGAAAATATCGTTTCAAGTGTTGTTTCTGACACATAATGCCTATGTGATTATGAGGAAGTCTGAATCTTTCAATAACATGGACTAGTCTCTAAGGCTATGTGACACATAAGTTGATCATTTATTCTGACAGAAAGTTTATACAATAATTCCCCTCATTGATGAAATCACAGGTCCAGACTAAGAAAGGAAAATATATAGTATTTAAAGAATTAAATATGTAGAGGATAATTCAGTACTTTATTCATTAAAAATTAACTTCAATGACTTCTAGTATTTCCCTTAGTTTTTCTTTATGGCTTTGAAGAGATAATTATTGGCAGCAACTTTCATTTACCTGATTTAATTTTAAAACTTTTAGTTTTCTCCATGGATTAGACTCTCTTATTTCACTTGAGACTAAATTCCTACTCTGATAACATCTTCCCAATTATGGTAATGATTTTACCACGATCTCTTTACCTCTTGATACATCAGTATTCTCTAAGTATTAACTTTAAAAGTTCAAAGTCTTTGAATCAGACAAACCTGAGGGACTAGGTAAGATCTCAGAAGGTTTTATTAAAAAACACATTATAATTAATATTGATATAGAAAATAACTCCTTATACCTCAAATAGTATATGATTTTCCAGTGCCCAAGATTTTTTCCTTTCAGTGATATATTTTAAACAGTATAACACAAACATACACACACACACACACACACACACACACACACACACACACACACACGGAAAATTAGGTAAATAGCAAGACTCCCCATAGAAATAAATATTTATCATAGTCTACCTTTTAAAATTTTCAATCCTTTCAACATATTCAGTTTTGTAGCTAGAATATGAGATAGTTTGGAGAATATCAACTTAGAGACCTCCACTATCAGTTTTTATAAGCTTTTTATAGGTAGCCTCAGATTGGGAGAGAAATTGGTAGAACAATTGGCAGTGGTTCAATTCAATTCAATAAATATTCATTGCATATCTTCTATGTATACGGCATTCTGCCTTACAAGATCTGTATAGTTGATGCTTTTAACGCTTCATAGTTTGTACATATAATCATGGTGGAAAGAAAGTGGGAAGGTTAGGAGTGGATAGAGGATATAGAAAATAAGGAATTGGAAAAGAAAGACACTGAATTCCTTTCAGAGATGTCTTTCAATGTGACAAAAACCACTAAGAATTATATCAACTCCATAGCACAGTATAAAGTTTCAGTGTTTTTCCTTTTGTAGTCTTAGCACATTAAACTTTAGAAAGACTTTAGAGTCCATCCAAAAGAACTCTATGTTGTTAAATAAAGAAATAGAGAAAAAAGAGGGAAAGTTATAATTTAAGTTAACCTCTGGGTTAAAATAGAATTAGAATTATTACTTAGATCTGATGCTACTCAAGAAGTTTCCTTTTTGCCAGAGCTTTCCAAATTCTCCCCTAGTTCTATTAATAGGACTACCCTCAATATTATTTGGTACACAACTTGTCTTTTAAATTCAGTTATCTTTCAACAACATGCTATAAGATTATATGCAATAATCTAATACAGAGAAACTTCTTAAATAGAACTCTCCACCACTGAACATTGAATCCATATACCACATACATACACACACAGGTCACACCACCTTTGTGTTACTCTTGCAATTTATACTTGCATTCATTAGTTGGTTATCCAGAGAATGTTGTTTATAATTTTGAATAGTCCAGTAGTAATATTTGAGATTAACACTAACTCAGGAGTCCCCTCAAGTGTGCATCTTATTAAAAATCAGCCAAGTAGACTAGCTCTTAAGAAAAGTATTTGCTAAAATGACATAACAATAATAGATACAAAATATTTCTTTAAAAAATAAATAAATAAAAATGAAACATAAACTGAGAAGCTGAGTCAAGATGGTGACTTGATTCACTTGAGCTCTTTTCCAAACCCCTCAAAATATGTTAAAATACTGAATCTAAAAATTTAGAATATCAGAATCCACAAAAATATGGATTAAAATAATTTTCCAGCTGAAGACAACTTAGAAGGTGAGCAGAAAAAGTCTGTCACACAAGGTTGGAAGTGGAACTCAGTCGCTGTGCAGGCTGGGCCAGTGTTGCCCCAGCTCTACTAAATCAGAAGGTCTTGTGTGACTCTGAATAAATAGCAGCAGTGGCAGTTTCCAGACTTCTCAGCCCTCAGAGATCAAAGACAATTTAGCATTCAGCAGGAAAGGTTTATTGCAGTGAGATGGGAGGGGACCATAGCTCCAACCCCAGCAAACCAGGAGCATTCAATGGAAGCCATTAAATCATCAGTAGCAGCAATGGTAATTGTAGCTTCTGGAGGTCTCAGCCCACAGACCATAAGGGAATTGAACAGTTGGTCAAAAGAAGGCCTCTTTGCTAGGAGTGAGAAAGGACTCTTGTTTATTTGCCCATACTCAGATCCAGGATGCATTTTTGGTTCACAGTTTCAGTGTGAGGAGGAGTACTAGTACATTAGAACTGATAGTCACAATGCATCAGGGTCCCCTTCAGCATTCCAGGGAAGAAAAGAATATTTGTAGTCACTCACAGACTAGAGCACAGGCCAGGAAAGTAGTAAACACAGTTTTCTTTGGATCATATCACTTTGGAAGAAATAACAAACAAGGCCCTAGGAAGATCTCTGAAAATACCTTCAAAAATCCTTAAAGTTTGGGACACTTCACCATCCATCCTGGAAACAGAATCCTACTTTAACAAAGAGTTAAAAATGAAGAAATAGGCTGGGGAAATAAGCAAACAATAGAAAAAGATTCTGATCATAGAAAGTTACTACAGTGACAAAGAAGATCAAAATATATGCTCAGAAGAAGATAACAAAGTCAAAGCAAAAAGAAAAGAAAAGAATTGGTCTCCTGTCATGAAAGAGCTCAAAAAGAATTTTGAAAATCAATTAAGAGAAGGAAAGGTTAAAAAAAGTAGGAAGAAAAGTGAGAATAATACAAAAGGACAAAAAGCCAATGTGAAGAATAACTTAAAGAGCAAAATTGGCCAAATGAGAAAGAAATTACAAAAACTCATTCAGGAAAATAATTCCTGTAAAATCAGAATTGATCAAATGGAAGCAAATGACTTTATCAGAAATCAAGAAGCAATAAAACAAAACAAAAAGGTGAGAAACAAAACTAAATGAAACATCTCACTGAAAAACAACTGACAAGATTGGCTAAAATGACAGGAAAAAAATAAAGATGAATGTTGGAGGGGATGCGGGAAAACTGGGACACTGATGCATTGTTGGTGGAGTTGTGAATGAATTTAACCATTCTGGAGAACAATCTGGAATTGTGCCCAAAAAGTTATCAAACTGTGCATACCCTTTGATCCAGTAGTGCTACTACTGGGCTTATACCCCAAAGAGATAGTAAATAAGGGAAAGGGACCTGTATGTGCCAAAATGTTTGTGGCAGCACTGTTTGTAGTGGCTAGAAACTGGAAAATGAATGGATGCCCATCAATTAGAGAATGGTTGGGTAAATTGTGGCATATGAATGCTATGGGATATTATTGTTCTGTAAGAAATGACCAGCAGGATGAATACAGAGAGACTTGGAGAGACTTACATGAACTGATGCTGAATGAAATGAGCAGAACCAGGAGATCATTATATACTTCAACAACGATACTGTATGAAGATGTATTCTTATGGAAGTGGATTTCTTTGACAAAGAGACCTAACTGAGTTTCAATTGATCAAAGATGGACAGAAGCAGCTACACCCAAAGAAAAAACAATGGGAAATGAGTGTAAATTGTTTACATTTTTGTTTTTCTTCCTAGATTATTTCTACCTTCTGAATCCAATTCTCCCTGTGCAACAAGAGAACTGTTCAGTTCTGCATACATATATTGTATCTAGGATATACTGTGACATATTTAACATATATAGGACTGCTTGCCATCTAGGGGAGGGGGTGGAGAAAGTGAGGGAAAAATCGGAACAGAAGTGAGTACAAGGGATAATGTAAAAAACTACTCTGGCATGGGTTCTGTCAATAAAAGTTATTATAATAAAAAAACAAAAACAAAAACAAACAAACAAACAAACAAAAAACAGGAGAAAAAAACAGAAAACAATAACAACAACAACAACAACAACAAAAAACTGACAATGGGGTAGGGGTAGAGCCAATATGGCAGAGAGCATTCAAGTCTTTATCTAAGCTATTCCTGGTGTCCCTCAGATCACCAGATCAAGCCTCTTACTGGTTTTGAAGTGACAGATATTTTGGAAGAACTTCAGAAAAGGCCTATTTCAATCAAGCTGAGGGGAGAGGAGGAAAGTGTCTGAGTATAGGCACAGTGCAGGCACCCAGGGCAGTGTGGCACATTCATTCTACTGGGCGGCTCTTAGGCAAAATACAGAAACATTGGCTGCTCTGTCCTGGTTCAGAAACCAATGAATCAACAGATTAACTGTGGAGCATCCAATGCAGATTCAAAAGGCAAATAGTAAGCCTCTGAACTTGAAAATAACATAGGACTTGCCCACACCCATCCAGCACCTGAAGGAAGTCAGCAGCACAGGCAAGGGCAGTGTAAAGCTGCTGTCTCATGTAGAGGAAGCATGGGACAATCTCCATGACTTGGAAGAATTCAAAAAGGATCTTAAAAGAGTTAGAAGAAAAATGGGGAAAGGAAATGAGAAATTTGAAAGAGAGTTTGGAAAACTTTAAAAATAGATTTAGTGAAATGGAAAATCATATAAATCCTTACAAAATAGGTTTGAAAAAGAAACCAACTTATTAAAAAATAGAATTTGTGAAATGGAAAAAAAAATCCCTAATAAATAAAATGCCTCATCTAAAATTTCAATTGGCCAAATGCAAAAGGAGATAAAAAAGTTAATTGAAGAAAATAATTCACTAAAAATTAGAATTGAATAAATGGAAATGAATGAATGACTCAATGAGATTTCAAGAATCAGTCAAACAAAGCAAAACAAAAAGGAAAAAATAGAAGAAAATGCAAAATACCTCATTGGAAAAATAGCTGACCTGCAAAATAGATGCAATAATGACAATCTAAGAATTATTGAATTTCCTGAAAACTGTGAGAAAAAAAAGAGGCTAGACATCATCTTTCAGGAAATCATAAAGCCTTGATGTCCTAGAACCAGAGAGTAAAATAGAAATTGAAAGAATTCAACATCTTATGAAAGAGATCTCAAGATCAAAAATCCCAGCAATATTATATCAAATTCTGGAACTCCAGGTCAGGAAGAAAATATTGCAAGCATCCAGAAAGAAACAATGCAAGTATGGTAGAGATACCATAAGGGTAACAAAAAATTTAGCAGCTGTGACATTAAAGATTGGAGGACTTAGAATATGATATTTTGGAGAGTAAAGCTAAAATTACAATCAGGAATTACCTACCCAGCAAAACAGAATATAATCCTTCAGGGGAAAAATAGTCATTCAATGAAATAGGACTTTCAAAATTCATGATAAAAAAACAGAGCTAAATAGAAAATTTGACTTTCAAATACAGAGCTCAGCACAAGAATAAAGGGGTAATCAAGAAAGGAAAATCAGGAGGAACTTGATAAGGTTAATCTCTTTAAATTCCTACATGGAAGGATAATATTTGTAAGTCATAAGAACTTTTCCATTTTTAGGGCAGTTAGGGGTATATGTAGACAGAGGCACAAGTATGAGTTGAATTTGAAGGGATAATATATTTAAAAATGAATTTAAGGGGTGACAGAGGAATGTACTGGAAGAAAGAGATAGGGAAAAGTGAAATGGTGCAAATTATCTGCTGTAAGAGACAATGAAAAAGCTTTTACAGTGAAGAGTAAGAGGCAGAAGATACTGAGTGAACCTTACTTGCATCAGAATTGGCTCAAAGAGGGAATAACATACAAACATACCCTGTAAAAGGAGAGAAGGAATAGAACAAATGGGGGGAGAGTTTGTAGGGAAATGAAGTTAGCAATAGTAACTTTGAAAAAAATTGCAACATGTCTCTCTGACAAAGACCTTATTTCTCAAATATATATAAAACCTATTCCCCAGTTGATACTGGGGATTCAAATCAAAAGATTTGAATAGTTTTCAGATGAAATAATAATAGTTATTTATACCCATATAAAAATATTCTCTCATCATTGATTGGAGAAATGCAAATTAAAATAATTCTGAGGTACTATCTCATAATTATTAGATTTGTTAATTGGGCTGAAAAGGAGAATGACTAATGTTGGAGGCAATATGGGGAAAAGTAAACATTGATGCATTATTGGTGAAATGATGAACTGATTGAACAATTTTATAGAGCAATTTGGAATTATACCCAAAGGATTATAAAACAATGCCTATCCTTTGTCTTAACAATACCAGTACTAGGCATGTTTCTCTCTCCCTCTACCAAAAAAAGGGAAAAGGACCAATATATCCAAAAATATGTATAGCAGCTATTTTCTCAGGACAAAGAATTGGAAATTGAGGGGATGCCAATCACCTGGGGAATGGCTGAATAAGTCGGCATATGTGAGTATAATGGATTATTATTGTGTTATAAGAATTGATTAACAAGATGCTCTCAGAAAAACCTGTAAAGACTTCAATGAGTTCATGAAAGTAAATTGTACTGTGTAAAGTAATAGCAATACTGTAGGATGATCAGTTGTGAATGACTTCACTGTTTTCAGCAATACAAAAATTCAAGACAACTCTGAAGGACTTATGAAAAATTCTATCCATGCCTGGAGAAAGAACTGATTGTATCAATATAGAGTGAAACATACTGTTTTTTAACTTTATTTGTCTTGGTTTTTTTTTTTTTTTTGGGGGGGGAGGGAAGGGGATAATCTATTTTCTTTCATAACATGACTTCTATGGAAATGTTTTGCATAACTTCACATGTGCCTTCTTAATGTGGGGCAGAGGTTTGCAGAGGGAGGGAGAGAATTTAGAATGCAATTTTTTTAAAAAAACAATGTTAAGAATTGTTTAAATGTAACTGAGGAAAAATAAAATATCAAATAAGAAATAACTTTAAAAAGAAAATTCTGGACAGTTGTCTTCAAAAAAGAAAACAACAACAACAATAAAAACAACAACAAAATTTATGCTGTATTCTCTCACAAATAGACATGGAGAGATACATGGGAAGAATGGATTTAAATTTAAAGTTCAATGTTCATTCTAAGGCATAATTAGAAACACATGGTTAGGATATACATGTGAACAAGCATAGTTTGGACTTGGTGGTATTTTGTGTCCTGAAAGTCCTTTCTTGAGATCATAAACAGGGATGATGTTGCTTGAAACTCTGTCTCTCTCTTATATGTCTTTCTCTGTATTGTCTCTCTGTTCCTGATTAGGTGTCTTATCTCTTACTGACTCAAAATTCAACTGAGTGATGTAAAAAATTTAATATTCATTTTAATCCCATTCTCACTTCTCCCAATCACCCTGCTCTTACAGGTATAAGAATCTGTTTCTCCATCTCCCTGTACCTTTGACCAGTAGACTATTCTACTGTTGGATTGGCCTATTCCAAATTGTTGCTAATTTTTATTCATGGGATCAACAATGTTGAATAATTTTCAAACCAATGAAAATTGTTCTGTAGACTATCAGATGCCAAATCAAAGATATTCTTTAATACTGAGTAAGGGATAATTCAAACATTGTAGATAGAGGATAGAGGGAATAAATTTGAGTGTTTCCTTTTAGATAATGAATATTTTATCTTTCTCCATTATCCTCCTACATTCATTCTAGTCTTTTTTTTTTATTCATTCTAGTCTTTAAGAGAATGAGACTACTATTTTTTCCCATAATTGGTACCCAATTGAAAACTCTATCAGACATTTGGGATGAAATAAGATTAACTAACAATTCATTTATTTTCATAATAGCAATCTGGCAAGAGTGCTATTTATTACTGCTAGCTTAAAGGCCAATACACATTCTAGTATATTCTTGCACCTTACACAAGTATAAATTTCCCTCTAATCCCTTTCCCCTATAAAAAGAGAGAAGTTAAGCTTCCCTCTCATCAAAAGGCAAATTCACTTGAATTTTAAATAAATTTTATCTATGTTAAATAAATGTTTATCTATGAAATTTGCCCATAGTATCTAGATATTTCACATACACAAAAATTAAATACAGATTATTTTTCATTTATAAGTGTTACCCACAAGGATATAACAAACAAACAAAAACCTAAAACCTTCTAATATTTAAATAGGTTATCTAACAACATATATAAGAAGGAAATTACCTTAATGTGCCCTTTCATCTTAAACATACCTGTTCCTGATTTAGGCCATATCGGAATGAAGGCATTCTGCACAACCATGACTTCTACAAACTATTAACTAACATTTACACAGCTCTTACCATGTGCCAGGCACTAGCTAAATATCTTACAATTATTTCATTTGATCCTTACAATCAGCCTGAGATGGGGAGTAGATACTATTATACTTATTTACAGAGGAGACCAATGAGGCAAACAGAATTTAAGTGATTTACTCAGGGTCATACTACTGGGAATGATCTGAGGTCACATTTGAACTTAGGTCTTCCTGATTCTAGGCCTGAAGTTGTAGTTATCATGTCATCTAGAACAAAGATCTCAAGCTATGGGTCACAACTCGATATGTGTTGACATAACTGAACATGGGGATAACAAAATTATGTTTAATTTTCAGTAATTGTTTGATTTGTATACCTATGCCTACGCACCTGGAGCCATGCAAAAATTTTTTGAGCAAAAAGAGGTCACATGTGGAAAATGTTTACTAGGCCCTGACTTAGATTTGGAGAATGAAGCTATCTCTAAACACTTTGATCTAAAGTTTCCTGTATTGCTTGTTTGGGATACAATATAACATAGCCAATAGAATGCTGTACCTGAAAGTCGGGAAAAAATGGATTAAAATCCTGCTTCAGATATTCAGTAGTTAAATATTCATGGGTGAATCACTTAACATTTTTAAGCCCAGTTTCTTTGCCTTAAAAAATGGTCATTATAACCACTGTGGTATCAGTTTATTTTAGGTGGACCTCTAAGTATGAATTTAGAGGAAAATGATCTTTCAGACACACATGAAAGGGTTGTATAAGTGAAAGTCATTCAGTAATCATAGTACCAGAAATGGAGAAAAGCTTTAGTTCAAACGTTGTTTACAATTCTTATTAGCTGAATCTGCAGTAAAATGCTTAATCTCTGTCTCAGTTTTCTCATCTGTAAAATGGGATAATACAATAACATCTATAGCCCCAGGCTATTGTGAGTATCACAATACTATACTATAATACTCAGGCTATTGTGAGTATCAAATGAGATAATAATGGTAAAGCTCTTAGTACAATGCCAAGCACTCTGTAATTGTTAGCTATTGTTGAATGATTGAAGGTAACTTCTGAAAGGATGAAATCCCAGATACATTTGAATAGTTGATACTAATACCTACATAGAATTGTTATCAAAGTTCCGATGAAATAGTATCTACAAAGACCTTTGAAAAATTTAAAGTACTTTTACAGAGTTTGTAGATGAAATTCAGCATCTTCCTTGGAACTCTTTGCTTTGATCTGGAGCTATTGATTCTGACCACACCTTTGAACTCTTCTGACTCTTAGTAATACTAACTGATATTTAGGTATTATATTAAAATTTTCAAAGTATTTGTCATACACAATCTCCTTTGAGTTTCCAATAGTCCTGTTAGGTCATTACTCTAGACATTATCATCCTGTTTTACTGGAAAACAGACAAGTAAGCTTCACTTATTAAAAAATGATTTGATTATGATCACACAGCTCATGAATGTCAAAAGCAGTGATGGAAGGGAGGGTTTCCTGACCAAGTTGATTTCTACCCATTAAACCATGATGCTACTTACCTCATTGGTCTGAGTGCATGACCTCAATATATGGACAAACCCCTTTACTTCTGACAATTCTCTGAGTCAGTTCTTGACCAACCATCTGATAATCAATCTCCTGAGCTCCTCATACAACCTGCCACTGCCTCTGGACTTTCACTAAATCATAGTTATTCTCTGAATTTTCATACCCTGTTTCAGTCTACAGATGGCCATTCCCTAGGAAATCTTTACTAGGGCCATGAATAATTACAAACTGTGAAATTAATTAATTAACCATTTATTAAGCACTTTGTTGTTCAGTCATGTCTGACTTTGTGTATTCCCATTTGGGCTTTTTTTTGGGGGGGAGGGGGCATTATCCATAGATAATGGAATGGTTTGTCATTTCTTTCTCCAGCTCATTTTATAGATGAGAAAACTAAAGCAAACCGAAGTGATTGCCCAAGGTCACACAGCTAGTATGGATCTGAGACATGATTTTATCTTCCTAACTGCAAATGCAGTACTCTATCTATGGCCCCACAGGAGTGAAGTCAGTACTTGCCCTCAAGTTTTGAATTGGAGAAACACCTCAGTAACAGGACCTGAAGTGTGAGGTTGAGGGTCTTAGGTGAGAAATGTTAAGGAGAAGAGCCAGAATTGCAAAGATTACAATTTAGTGGAAGATTGGAAGTATAGGAAAGAGCTAGGGCATAGAGAACTTTACAAATTAAATAGAGGATTTTATATTTGACACTAAAGGCAAAAGAAATCTACTAACATTGGTTGAATGGCAAGGAGTGTGTGTGTGTGTGTGTGTGTGTGTGTGTGTGTGTGTGTGTGTGTGTATAATGAGGTCAGATTTACATTTGGGGGAGATTAATTTGACAACTCAAGCCAGGGTTCAGAGTAATTATTAGATAAAAACTGATGACTGGATCTGGAATAGGCACTGTGTGTATCTAATTGCAATAGGTACGATTCAGGGTTACAAATAATGAGCCCTAAACCTTTGTATAGATTCCAATTTGTCATTCTTAACACACCTAAGCTTTCAGAGTGGAGGATGGGGAAAAGGTGGAATTAAATTCTTTGCTTTAGTAAATCATTCACCTGCCCTACTGTCACTCAGCATTCAAGAAGCATGGCAAACACAGAGCAAATATAGCACATCAGAGATGTAGTACAATGAATATCACAATTTACCAAGGTTAATTTCTCATTGCATCATATTGGCTTGTAAAATATAGAGTTACAGGAAGGATAGATTTTTTAAATGCCTGTTTTTCGTTTTGTTTGTTTGTTTTTTAAACAGCTTTCATTCTCAGTGTGTTAAAAAAAAAAAATAAAATGTAGAATCCAATGAGATGAGATAGAATGGACAATAAATGTTGTTTGTGAAAGTAAAGGTAATTAGCAGCTTTTGAAGTGATTGTTTAATCTGATATATAGTTGCAGGGAAAATATTGCCATAGGAATATTGTTGTTAGGATTCTTACAAGGTGCCAAGTCAGTGGAATTGATGAGATAATGATTCTCTAATTTACACATACTTAGTACTTACAAGATTCAAACCTTTAAGAGAGTATGTATAAGGAAGAGCTCTTAGGGCTAAAGAATAGAAGCCCACTAGAAGCTCTGAGTCTCAGCCAGAATTCAGGAGATTCACAAACCAGGGAAGGCAGCTTAAGCTCTCTGAGCCTAGACCACAGAAGGTCTCCAGAAAAACTGGCCTAGCTCCAAGTGAAGGACACAAGACCTTGAAGGAGAAAATAAAGGATTGGGACTTTAACTCCTGGCTGCATTTGGGGTGATTACTCTGAACTGAAACTAAGGCTGCTCCCAGAAGCCCCCAGGAAACCTGCTCGCAGAGAACTTTATATTTGAGAAGAATATTATATATTGTGATTAATGTTTTAGTGCTAGCGTTTCTATTTATTGGCTATATGGTGCTGAGAAAAATTGTTTAATGGCTCTAAATCAGACATTGTATCTAAAGAACAGAAATGATAATACCTGCAATATTAAAAATAATTTTAGAGATACAAAGGACTCATTCATTCCTAGAATTAGGATAGTAGATTAATTCCTTCCTAGACTCAAAGTCATATGAATTTCCCTACTTCTGGCATAGAGAAAAGGAAAGAAACTTTTTTTAAAAAAATAACTTTTTATTGACAGAACATATGCCTGGGTAATTTTCTATAACATTATCTGTTGCACTCACTTCTGTTCCGACTTTTCCCTTCTCTCCCTGCAACCCTCCCCTAGATGGCAAGCAGTCTTATACATGTTAAATATGTTACAGTATATCCTAGACACAATATATGTGTGCAGAACCGAACAGTTCTCTTGTTGCACAGGAAGAATTGAATTCAGAAGATAAAAATAACCTGGGAAGAAAAACAAAAATGCAAACAGTTTACACTCATTTCCCAGTGCTCTTTCTCTAGGTATAGCTGCTTCTGTCCATCATTGATCAATTGGAACTGAGTTAGATCTTCTCTTTATCGAAGAGATCCACTTCCATCAGAATACATCCTCATACAGTTTCCTTGTTGAAGTATATAATGATCTCCTGGTTCTGCTC
The DNA here is from genome assembly GCF_016432865.1 of Antechinus flavipes. Classification (NCBI taxonomy): domain Eukaryota; kingdom Metazoa; phylum Chordata; class Mammalia; order Dasyuromorphia; family Dasyuridae; genus Antechinus; species Antechinus flavipes. Next base: position 336,791,869 of record NC_067400.1, on the reverse strand, counting down.
ATTTCGCTTAGCATCAGTTCATGTGAATCTCTCCAAGCCTCTCTGTATTCATCCTGCTGGTCATTTTTTACAGAACAATAAAATTCCATAACATTTATATACCACAATTTACCCAACCATTCTCCAATTGATGGGCATCATTCATTAGGAAAGAAACTCTTGATGGCTTACTATTCACTAGAAAACTAGTCTCTAAGTCATTTTCACAATTACATAATTCAGTAGATTAAGTACTATTTATGGAGTCAGGAAAACTTGAATTAAATGTAGTCTCATACCCTACTAGTTGTGAAGCCCTGGTTAAAATTACATATCTATCTGAGTTTTCTCATCTATAAAATGAGGATAATACTAGCACCTATGTGTCAGGATTACTGTAAAAATTATTATTATTATTATTGATGAGGCAATTGAGTTAAGTGACTTGCCCAGGGTCACACAACTAGGAAGTGTTGTGTCCAACCAGATTTGAACTCAGGTCCTCCTGACTTCAGGGCTGGTGCTCTATCCACTGCGCCACCTAGCTGCCCCTTTCTTTCTTTCTTTCTTTCTTTTTTGGTTACTGTAAAAATAAAATTAGATTACATTAAATACTTTCCAAAACTTAAAGTATTATATAAATGTTGGCTATTATTATTACCTAACAATAATATTATATTGATACCTGATATTTACAAAGCACATACTATAGACAAGAACTACACTAAATACCTAACATAACATAAGTGCTTATTATGGGACATAAGTGCTTATTATGATTACCATTTTACAGGGAAAGAAATCCAGGTAAACAAGGGTTAAATGACTTGCCCTGATTCACCCAGCTAGGAGGTGTGTGAGACCAAATTTGAACTCATTTCATTCTGACTCTAGGTCTTTTTATCACCTAGAAGCTGAAGGACTCTTAGGTTCCCTAATGATCCATCTTTCAGAAGAGGAGATATTTAAAATAAAGAGAAGTGCCCAACTATTATTTCCTCATGGCATATCAGAAGGGAAGAAGGACATTTCAAAAGCAGAAAAACTAGAAGATAAATCTATTAAATCCTCACCTACTACTTTAATTCATATCTAATTATTCATTCCTAATGATCCATCTTGTCAGGGCAAAAGTTTTTTTTTTGTTTTTTGTTTTTTTTTTTCCCCTCAGTTTCTCTGTCAACAGTGAAATAATATCTTCTTGCTTAATGGTGATAGGGTCTGCCAATGAAAGAGTCTGTTTGAATGATAATATCTTACTGTACTGGCTCCACCCAGAAGCTCCCTCCTTAAAAATAAATAAATAAATAAATAAATAAACAAACAAACAAATAAAAACAACTTAAATGGCTCATTAGGGTCCAATCAGTTAGTCTGTAAACAAGCATTTTGAAGCACTTATGTGCCAGGCACTGTGTTAAGCACTACTGATAGAAAGAAAGACAAAAACATGATTAGTGCTCTCAAGAAGATCATATTCTATTGAGGGAGATAATATACATAAAATGTTTATATCAAACATGTAAATGGTAGATTATATCAAAGGGAAGGCATTAGGTAGGAAAGAAGTCATCAAGAAAGCCCTTCTACAGAAATTTGATTTGAGTCTTAAGAAAAGTTAGGGAAATCAAGATGCTCAGATAAGAAGAACGAGCTTTCCTGCAATGGAGGATAAAAAGAGAAAAGGCACAGAATCAGAAGGTGGAAATTATGTATTAGGAACTGCTAAAAAGTCATTGTCAAGTGTCACTTATTAAAGAGTACGCATTGGAGAGTAAGATTGGAAAGAGAGGAAGCGGCAAGGTTACGAAGGGCCTTGAAAGACTAACAGAGGATTTTATATTTGATCCTGGAAATAAAATACCACTTATTTGCTTTTTCTATTTGTTTGAGCAGAAAGACAACATCATGCAAGTTTTACTTTAGGAAAATCCTTTTGACTGGTAGTGGAAAATGTATTGGACTGAAAAGTGACTTGAGAAAGGGACACCAAGCACAGGACTAATAAAATAGTTCAGACATAAAGTAATGAGTCCCATACTAGGATGGCAGTTTTAGAAAAAGATCAAAGGATCCCACATTTATAGAAGCTCTTTTTGTGATGGCAAAAAATTGGCAATTGAGAGGATGTCCATCAATTGAGGAATGGCTGAATGAATTATGATATATGAATGTAATGGAATATACTATTGTGCTCAAAGAAATGAGCAGGTAGATTTCAGAAAAACCTAAGGAGACTTATGTGAACTGATGCTGGGTAAAGTGAGCAGAACCAGAAAAACATTGTACACAGTAAAATTAACAGTATGATGAACAATTTTGGCTGACTTAGGCCTTCTCAGCAATACAATGATACAAAACATTTACAAAAGATTCATGATGGAAAATGTTATCCACATCCAGAGTAAGAATTGATGTAGTCAGAATGCAGTTCAAAGAATACTATTTTTATTTTGTGTGTATATATATATGTGTGTATGTGTGTGTTTTCCCTTTTATTCTGCTTCCTCTTTCACAATATGACTAAGATAAAACTCTGTTTTACATTATTGTACATGAATAAGCTATATTAGATTGTTTGAGGAAGGGAGAGGAAAGGGAAGGAAAGAAAATAGTTCAAAACAACAAGTTCAAAAATTGTTGAAGATTGTCTTTAAATTTAATTGGAAAGCAATAAAATATTATTAAAAGGGGAAAAATAAAGAGAATAAAGGGGATACATATGAGAAACTGCATACAGTTGAAAATAAAAAGATTTGGCAACAGAATGGATAAATGAGGTGAATGATACTTAAATGGGAAGAATAGCCCTAAGCTTTGGGAGCCTGAATGATTGGGAGGAAGGTGGTTTTTTTGACAGTAAAAAGAAAGTGGAGAAAAGAGGAAGAAAAATAATATTGGGGAGAAAAATAATATTCTTTTGGGGAGATGTTAATTTGGGATATCTACAGGAATCTGAAAATGAATTGGGGGTAGAGGTGTTCAGTCCAGGGTGTGAAGGGGAAATAAAAAAGAATATACCCAGAAATGAAAAGATGGGTGACCTGGACCCTCTCCTTAAACAGAGGGTTTGGGGTTTATTACTTCACCTTCTAGCAAAAAAACAGAGAATGCTGATGAGGTGTGAATATGAAGGCTGATATGATCTTAGAAGATGGGTTGAAATAGATACCAAAGCTAAGGGACTTTGTGGCTCAATGATTTTTTAATGTGGCTTTCTTATATTTTATTCAATGACTACATTTGAGTAAGAGTGTCCCCTTCCCTATCTTTGTTAGGCAAAACTGAGTAATATAGTAATAAGAGAACCAAAAGATTTTCTTTACAACAATTCTCATATATATCTTTCCTCTCTTTATTCACATAGCAACCATCTTTATTTAGGCCCTCATCACCTCTCAAATGTATATTGAAAGAATCTCTTAGTTGGTCTCCCTGGATCAAGGGGCTTCATTCTCCAATCCTTCTTATATAGAGCTGCTAAAGATATTTTCCCTAAAATACAAGTCCAATCATGTCATGCTCCTACATAAATTTAACTATTTGCCTAAAATATTTCACACTTATACAATACCCACTAACTTTTATACACATAATGTGCCATCTCCTTTTTTCCATTGTACTTGATGTCCCCAACTGTCTAGAATGAACTCCCTCCATTTAATCTTCATATTTCTGACTTTTCAGTGTTCAACTCAAATGTCAATGTCATAGATCTTTCCAATCCCTCCAGTTACTGAGTTTTTCTCTATGAAGTTGCCGTCTTTCTACTGTGCATCTCTCTTGTACGTAGTTATATATTTATATATCATCTCCTTGACATCTATATGAACCCTTGAACAACATTAATTATTTTTGTGGTTTTGCTTTTGTTGATTGATCCATTATAAATTTGATTCAAATTCCATTTAAAGACACTAACTATGTGACACTGGAAAAATAACTTAATTTTTATGAGTTTAAATTTATTCATCTACAAAATGGGATGTATAATTAGTACTTTCCTAAGGTGGTTTTAAGTTTTAAATGTTACAATGTATGTAAGAAACTTCATAAATCTTAAAGTAATAAGTAAATGTGAATTGTGATGATGATGATAATAAAAAGAATCAATAAAATACTGATAATATTCTACTACATGAGAGTCAATATGATCAATCTAGTTGAAAGATTAGATATACATGAAGAAGTATTGTTGTTCATTTATATCTGATTCTTTGTGACCCCATTTGGGATTTTCTTGAATACTTGAAGTGTTTGCCATTTCCTTCCCCAGCTCATTTTACAGATGAGTGAACTGAGGCAAATTGTGTTAAGTGACCACCAGGGATGCACAGCTATTAAGTAAGTGTTTGAGACCTGATTTGCACTAAGATGAGTTTTCTGATTCAAGGCCTGATACTCTACCCACTAAGTCACCTATATCTCCCTACATGACCAAATACCTACAAATATAAAGCAGTGTATGAGAAGGACCAAACATATGTTTTAGTTAAATATAGTGGTGAGGGATGAGTGAAGGCTGAACTGTCTGGCAGATAAAAATCCAGCAGATGCCTAAAAGATGAGGAGGATTTGGATAGGAGAGAGAGCATGTAGGAGCAAAAGGTATTTCTTTTAGAGAGGAACATTGATGTAAAAGAAAGACTTGGAAACAAGGAGTGTGCAAGGGATGTTTAAAAAATCATTAATAGAACAATTGATCTATGGCAAAAAAAAAAAAAAAACCTTATATTAGAGCAGTGGAATAAAAGAAGGGCATTAGCCTGTGGAGGAACAAATCGTTATTCAGGACAACACAGCTAAATAATTGAATAGGGATGGATTTGCACCCAAGTCTTCCTGACTCCACATCTAGAAGTCATATTGCCACCTAGATGCCTTTCTATGTATGTAAGTATACATATATTGCAAATATATTCATATTGTGTGCATGTGTGTAACAGTAGCACAGCACAAAAATAAATACTGAGCTTAAACACAGGAAAATCTCTTTTCAAATCCTATCTCTGACATCGAATAGTTGTGTAAACCTTGAGAACATCATTTAACTTATAAATGCCTCAGACCAATCTCTAGAACTCAATTTCTATATCATAAACAGATTACATCAGTACTGGTCACCTAAATTCCTTTAGATTGACAATAAATTATTGATCATTTGCATATGTTATGTTTTGTTTTGTCTTGTTTTTTAAACTAATATTTTCCATAACACTGAAATGAATCTGAATTCTACCAATACATCTGTTATGAGCTGTGGTGCTGTGATGAAGATGAAACATATTTAAAATAATAATATAATACAGCAAGTGATAAATCTATTGTGTACTGGAACGTACATTGGCTTGACAGTTAGAAGACCACAGGGTCTAGAGTTGATTGCCACTAATTTAATATGCGTCTTTGAACAAGATCCTTCACCATTCTGTGATGCATTTTTTTTTATTTGTAAAATACTCATAATATTGTATTGTAAAAAACTCATAATATCTAAGCTTCCTTTTTGTGCTCATAGGCTATGATGCTCAGTACTTTGATAGTTTTATGGATCAATGTTTCCATCAGATGCAAATTTACAACTTTTTTCCACCTCTTCATATGGAGTTCTTGTCCATATTTTTCCATAAGCTTTTCATAAAGGATTTATGAACTCATTGGAAGATTTCACCATGTCTGTTTAGTATCTCAGGAATAATATTATACAAAATTCAGAATATTGACCTATTGACTTTCATTTTTGATTCCTGACCAGCCAATGTCTTTTTCATATCATATATTTCTAAATAATACAATAGCTACAAGTTTCATAGACAAATCATTCTTAGTAACACTCTGCAACTTAGGCCACACATATATCTTTTTATTAGGCTTTGAAATGACATTTCTATTATTTTAATTCTTTTCACATTGTAAAGTTCTGTGATTTATAACTATATTGTTACAGGTCATATTGAGATAAAAGAGACAGAAGTTCTTAGCATCAAGCAATTTGTGATCATCAGAATTATTGCAAAGTCTCCCATACATGATGTCTTTTTCCAGTTCAATTCTATACTGAATTTATTGCCCTTCAGATTTACACATTAGCAGAAGCATTCACCAAATGAACTTAATGTGTCTAAGGTGCTTGCTATACTATCTATCTTTTCCATCTATTTTGCTTTTATTTTAGCTGCAATTATTAAGTCTATCTCTTCCTCAGCATTGTGGATTTTACTGAGAATGATCTTGTCATGTTTTGGTGCCATATGTACTTAGCATGACTCCTAATCAGAGTAGCTGGTTTGGAATCACAGTTTGAAAGATAAAGGGTGGCCAAGTAGTGTTGTGTGATTGTAAAGGGATGTTATTGTACTATAAGAAATGATGAGCTCAATTATCTTAGAAAACATGAAAAGATATGCCTAAAGTAATGAAGAGCAAAATGACCTAGATTAAGAGAAGTTTGCATATAGTAACAAATATTGTTTTAAGAACAATTTTTAAGAGAATAAGTTCTTGTGTCTATCATACCAAATTAATCATATGGGACATAAGAAGAAAGGAACTATTTACATCCAAAGAAAGAATGATAAATAGAAGTATGTATAGAATAATTTTACATATGTATACGTACCTATTTCTGTCTAGTGGTGTCTATTTCTGGGATGGAGAGGAAAGAAAAGAAGAAAAAGAAGAAATTTATATAACTTTGCCGTTTAAAGAAAATAGCAAGCTATACATAGTAGATTTGTAGTTTCTTCTGTAATATTTTTCTTATTATGCCATTATGTAAATTGTTGGGGTTGGGGTTTCCAATAAATTAAAAAGAAAAAAAGAAAAAAAAAAAAAAAGAGTGAATAGGCAGTTGACTTCAGTGTTAGGAAGACCTGAGTACTTAAACATAACTCTTACATATACTGAATTAAGTAGCATGAGTGTCATTTAACTTGTCAAAGAGACAGCTAGGCAACTCTTTAAGACTATGGGTTGCAGAGAAGGTGCCAATGTGAAATGATAGAAGTTCTTCATTTAGAAATCCTTGTAACTATGAAATCACAGATCTGATCTTTACTCCAACCTCCCTAAAAAAAATTATGTTGGGAATTCACTTGTGATCTTTAAGTCTGGTGTTTCTCATCAATAAAATGGCTGTACTACATGGTCCCTAAGGTCCCTCGAAGGTCTGTATTATTGATTCTATAATCTGTGAAGAGGAATATTTGGAGAAATTTATAATCAATAGGAAATCTTTCTTTTGTATGGAGATAATTCATAATATTAGTGAGCACTTCCTGTTGAGTCCAAGATCCTTTTCCCAATGTTCTTAAATCCAAAGTCATTTGACTTTTTAAAATTACTTAAAGTGGAGGAAAGGAGAAAAAAGAGCTTATCGTTCTTCCCTTCTTATTGCCTGCCCACATCTCCATTCCTAGTAGCTCTGCAGAGAACATTTTGCTTTTAGAGTGAGAATATAATAAACGGACCCGAGGCTATGCTTAATTGGCAGTATTCAAAAAGGTAGGAAGAAAATATTCCTTCCAAATGTCAAACGCCTCCTGCAGATTTTCCCCTCAAACCCCTCCCATTGAGATTTTCCTTATCTGTGCTAATAGTAGTTAGAAGAGGGAAAGGAATCTTTCTAATTTATTTTCCTTTCCCAGGTGAAAACATGCCAGAGAAAATCAGGTGACTGCCTGCATCATCAAGCCATTAATCTCTGAGTCATCTTGCTGAGCTTAACTTCAGATTTAGGAAAAGGAGCTTGGGTAGAGTAGTAAATTGTGTTTTGTTACCCACCCCCACCTCACCACCCCCAAAAAAAGGTTTCTATTATTTGTTTTCACCTTTGCTCCAAAGCTTTAATTTCAAAATGAGAAATACTTCTATTCTCCTTATTTAAAAAAAAAAAAAAGATTCTTGGAAATATGTACTTGAAATCTATAACATATTTCAGCAGGGCTAGAAAAGGGAAAAAAGAGTGACTAAAAGTCAGTCTCCAGGAAATGTTTGCAATAATAATGACAGAAGATAGGGAAAATATAAAATTGAAATCTGACACCTTAGAGACCAAGAAGTTGAAGATGTTCTCTGCAACTTGAGTTAGAATTTAGAGAAGAAATAAGTTGAAGGTTTAAGATAAAATGATTGATGTAAGTCATGGTTCCAAGAGTGAAGGGTCCTGCATTGGTCTTGAGATAAACTGGAATACATATAATTTTGGTGTTTCACATTAAGTCTCAAAGCCTAGGGCTAGATACTAGACCAATTTACATATCAGTGCCCATTGCAGCTTATTTGAGCTCTATAATTCATGTAATGTTCAAATACTATATTGTTTCATGAAGTTCTTTGATCAGTTATTGACTATGCCTTTAAATATCTAGTGGCAACTCATTAATCTGCCTATGCATAAGAAGAATGTCTACTTTTCCAAAACCCTGCCAAATTCACCCAATAAGAAAGAGTCAACATAACAGAGCTCAGAAAAAGGATTTGATTGAACTAGGATCCATCTTCATTTATGAGTCCCAGTTGCTAATACTATCTTCTCTAGGTTTCCTTCCATCTTCTCTGTATTTATATCTTACAATTTATATTTGGTGACTCCATTAGCTTTTAAGCTCCTTAAGGGCAAGAGTATTTTTAAATAGATTCTCTGTCATTTACTATAATATCTGGCCTATAGTAAATGCTTAATAAACACATGCTGATTAATGACTTCATTAATAATTCTCCCTTTCCTCTCCCTTGTTCTCTTCCCAGAAACCTTCATCTTATGATAATGATTTTTCCACTATTCTAATATTGTTTTCATTGAGAAAGATTTTCACTAATAAAATGATGTGATCATATGCAGAAGGCAAGCAATTCACAAAAGAAAGTCAATTCCAATCTCAGCAGCACATAGATTATTATTAGAAATGGCAGTGGGAATAAAAAGTTCTTCTAAATAAAAAAAAAAAAAGTAAAAATTGTCATTGTTGTTTGTGAAGTCAGTTTTCATTTCCATTAAAATGCCTATTTCCATTTTCTTTTCAATGTAAAAATAAGTGCCAAGCTAAATCTTATGAAACTCCCATGGAAACAGTTAACACAAAATTAGTTTGCTTCTCATTCTGCGTTAGTAAGCAAAGTAAAAACACTACCAGCCATCATCAAACATGAATTTGCTTAGTTATATCTTCCAGAAGATATGGTCTTATTGAATTAGGCCCCAAGTGGCTAACATAGGAAAATGTACCTTTAGAATTGAGTAAAAAAAATCTTTCCTTCCTCTGAACTCCTTTCACATTTAACGTCTGTGATTCCCCTTTAGCACAGAGTTACGTAGTTGGCAAGAAAAAAATACTTAATAACAGAAGACCAGATTTGAGTTCTACTTTCATCATCCACTAACTTTATGTTATAGCACAAATCACTTGATCTTCTTAGACCTCAAATCCTCCATTTATTATCTATAAAATGGAAATACATATATATCACAAAGAATTCACAAAATCTTTATTCAGGAGGAAATGTGTGATTGTTTAGTGAAAACCTTAATATAAGGAGAAGCTTACATGATTTGCTCTATATCGATTTATGTTGAATTTAGAATCAGAAAACCTACCTTCATTATTTATGATCAGGAAGTGGAAATAGAGGATGGCGAAGATTTGAGAGGTGTTAGAGAAATGTAGTCAATCTATGTGAAATATGAAAGAAAAAGAATTAACATTCACTTCAAAAAATGGTTAAATTTGGTGAAAACAAGGAAAAGGAATAATAAAGTTATAAGAATTGTAAGACTTAGGCAGAATAACAGTGAGCTCATCTTTGGGCACTGGTTAATCAACAAGCTTTGTTAAATACTTACTATGTGCCAAGCACTGAATGAGTCCTGAGGATTCAAAGAATGAAATAATCCTTACTTACAGTGGATCCACATCCTAATTGAGGAGACAAAAATAGACATGCAAAAATGGTTGATTTGTTGGTTAGTTGCTTAATATCCTTCAAACTTGAAAAGGAACAAAATAGACTTCCGGTTAAGATGGCGGAGAGGAGGCTCACAGCTGCATAAGCTCCACGCTTTCTCTCACTATCCATTTCATTACAAGCCTCTGAATTAATGCTTGACTGAAAAAAACCCACATATAGTTACCAAGAGAAGCCATCCTTGAGATTCGCCAAGAAAGGTCTGTCTTTACTGGAGGGCTGGGACGGTTTTAGATCGGGCGCAGGCGGCGGGCAGCGGCAGTGAGGGCACAGGAGCAGACTGGAGAGGGGGTGGGGAGTGATCGCAGCCGTCTCTGCGGGGAGAGCTTCGCTACAGGTTTGGATACTTTGCTCCGGCAGCAAGTCAGCAGCCCAGCAGAGAAGCTAAAAACACCGAGGGTGAAAAATACAACCCCAAACAGCTGGAATCTCTTGGAACCTGGCCGCCCCTCCCTCCCCCCCACAGTGACTCAGCACGCTTTGGGACCTCAGAGCGCAGGCGCACACAGTCCTGCTAGTGCCTCACTGCTGCCCCCCGCAGTCTGTAGAGGAAGCTCGATAACATACTCAGCCCCTCTCCCAAAGAAAGACTCCAGTTTTTTTCTGTTTTTCTTTGGTAGTTTGTCTTTGATTATTAGACAGAATGAGCAAGAAGCTGAAGAGGACTTTAACCCTTGACAGCTTCTACACAGATAGAGAGCAGACTCTAAATCCTGAGGAGACTAAAAACAGACAGTCCCCAGGTGAATCCCCAAAGGAGGAGATCATCTGTTCCTCAGCACAGATGAACCTCATAGAAGTAATTTAAAAAGCTCTCACAAGGGAGCTAGAAGAAAAATGGGAAAAGGAGAGGGAGGCTTGGTAAAAGAGCCTGGAGAAGTCAGTTAAAGAGAGAGTGGATAAAGAAGTAAAATCCTTGAAAAATAGGATTAGTGAACTGGAAACAGAAAACAGCTCTCTAAAAAACAAAATTGGCGAAATGGAAAAAAATTCCACAGAACAAAAGAACTCAATTGGACAATTAGAGAAAGATTTTTAAAAAGTGAGTGAAGAAAATACTTCACTGAAAATCAGAATTGAACAAGTGGAATTGAATGACTCAAGGAGACAAGAAGAATCAGTCAAGCAAATCCAAAAAAATCAAACAATGGAGAAAAATGTGAAATACCTTCTGGGGAAGACAACAGACCTGCAAAACAGATCCAGGAGAGACAATCTGAGAATCATTGGACTTCCAGAAAAACATGATGAAAAAAAGAGCCTGGACACTATTTTCCAGGAAATTATCAAAGAGAACTGCCCAGAAGTCATAGGAACAGAGGAAAAAATAAACATTGAAAGGATTCATCGATCCCCCACTGAAAGGGATCCTAAAATCAAAACACCAAGGAATATAGTGGCCAAATGCCAGAACCCTCAGACGAAGGAAAAAATATTGCAAGTGGCTAGAAAAACCCAATCCAAGTATCAAGGAGCCACAATAAGGATCACCCAGGATCTGGCAGCATCCACATTAAAAGATCGAAGGGCCTGGAATATGATATTCCGAAAGGCTAAGGAACTTGGTATGCAACCAAAAATAACTTACCCAGCGAGAATGAGCATCTTTTTCCAGGGAAGAAGATGGACATTCAACGAAGTAAGCGAATTTTATCTATTTCTGATGAAAAAGCCAGAACTTAACAAAAAGTTTGATCTAAAAATATAGCACTCAAGAGAAATCTAAAAAGGTAAAGATTAATCTTGGGAACTATATTTTGACTATATAGACGTATAAAGAATACATGTCTACCTTGTTCTAGAAATTGATGTGGAAAGGACATTGTATCAGAAAAAGGGTAAAGTGGGGGTAGTACATCTCATGAAGAGGCATAGGAAACCTATTATATCTCAGAGAAAGAATGGAGGGGGATTAATATAGTGGGTATCTTACTGCCTTCAGAATTGGCTTTAAGTGAAAAATCTTAAGACATATTCAATCTATGGTGAAACTTCTCCCACCTCATTGAAAAGTGAAAAGGGAAAAGTGAAAAGGGAAGGAATAAGCTAAGCGGAAGGGAATACGGGAACTGGGAGGGAAAGGGGTAAGATAGGGGGAGGAACTCTAAGGTGGGGGGAAGGATACTAAAAAGGGAGGGCTGTGAGAAGCAAGTGGTGCTCACAAGCTTAATACTGGGAAGGGGGGAAAGGGGAAAGAAGGGAGAAAAGCATAAACCGGGGTTAACAAGATGGCAAGTAATACAGAATTGGTCATTCTAACCATAAATGTGAACGGGGTAAACTCCCCCATAAAGAGGAAACAGTTAGCAGAATGGATTAAAAGCCAGAATCCTACAATATGTTGTTTACAGGAAACACACCTGAAGCGGGGAGATACATGCAGGTTAAAGGTAAAAGGTTGGAGCAAAATCTACTATGCTTCAGGTGAAGTCAAAAAAGCAGGGGTAGCCATCCTGATCTCAGATCAAGCTAAAGCAAAAATTGATCTAATTAAAAGAGATAAGGAAGGGCATTATATCTTGCTAAAGGGTAGCATGGATAATGAAGCACTATCTATATTAAACATATATGCACCAAGTGGGGTAGCATCTAAATTCTTAAAAGAGAAACTAAGAGAGCTGCAAGAAGAAATAGACAGTAAAACTATAATAGTGGGAGATCTTAACCTTGCACTCTCAGAATTAGATAAATCAAACCACAAAATAAATAAGAAAGAAGTCAAAGAGGTAAATAGAATACTAGAAAAGTTAGATATGATAGATCTCTGGAGAAAATGTAATGGAGACAGAAAGGAATACACTTTCTTTTCAGCAGTTCATGGAACCTATACAAAAATTGACCATATATTAGGACATAAAAACCTCAAACTCAAATGCAGTAAGGCAGAAATAGTAAATGCATCCTTTTCAGACCACAATGCAATGAAAATTACATTCAACAAAAATCCAGGGGGAAGTAGACCAAAAAATAATTGGAAACTAAATTATCTCATACTAAAGAATGATTGGGTAAAACAGCAAATCATAGACATAATTAATAACTTCACCCAAGAAAACGATAATAATGAGACATCATACCAAAATGTATGGGATGCAGCCAAAGCGGTAATAAGGGGAAATTTCATATCTCTAGAGGCCTATTTGTATAAAATAGAGAAAGAGAAGGTCAGTGAATTGGGTTTGCAACTAAAAATGCTAGAAAAGGAACAAATTAAAAACCCCCAGTCAAACACTAAACTTGAAATTCTAAAAATAAAAGGTGAGATCAATAAAATTGAAAGTAAAAAAACCATTGAATTGATTAATAAAACTAAGAGTTGGTTCTATGAAAAAACCAACAAAATAGACAAACCCTTAGTAAATCTGATTAAAAAAAGGAAAGAGGAAAATCAAATTGTTAGTCTTAAAAATGAAAAGGGAGAACTCACCACTAACGAAGAGGAAATTAGAGCAATAATTAGGAGTTACTTTGCCCAACTTTATGCCAATAAATTCGACAACTTAAATGAAATAGAAAAATACCTCCAAAAATATAGCTTGCCCAAACTAACAGAGGAAGAAGTAAATATCCTAAACAGTCCCATCTCAGAAAAAGAAATAGAACAAACTATCAATCAACTCCCTAAGAAAAAATCCCCAGGACCAGATGGATTTACATGTGAATTCTACCAAACATTTAAAGAACAATTAACTCCAATGTTATATAAACTATTTGAAAAAATAGGGATTGAAGGAGTCCTACCAAACTCCTTTTATGACACAGACATGGTACTGATACCTAAACCAGGTAGACTGAAAACAGAGAAAGAAAATTATAGACCAATCTCCCTAATGAATATTGATGCTAAAATCTTAAATAAAATATTAGCAAAAAGATTACAGAAAATCGTCACCAGGATAATACACTATGACCAAGTAGGATTTATACCAGGAATGCAGGGCTGGTTCAATATTAGGAAAACTATTAGCATAATTGACTATATCAATAACCAAACAAACAAAAACCATATGATCATCTCAATAGATGCAGAAAAAGCATTTGATAAAATCCAACATCCATTTCTAATAAAAACACTTGAGAGCATAGGAATAAATGGACTTTTCCTTAAAATAGTCAGGAGCATATATTTAAAACCATCAGTAAGCATCATATGCAATGGGGAAAAACTGGAACCTTTCCCAGTAAGATCTGGAGTGAAGCAAGGTTGCCCACTATCACCATTATTATTTAATATCGTGTTAGAAATACTAGCCTCGGCAATAAGAGTCGAGAAAGATATTAAAGGAATTAGAGTAGGCAATGAGGAAACCAAACTATCACTCTTTGCAGATGATATGATGGTATACCTAGAGAACCCCAGAGATTCTACTAAAAAGCTATTGGAAATAATTCATAATTTTAGCAAAGTAGCTGGCTACAAAATAAATCCCCATAAATCCTCAGCATTTTTATACATCACCAACAAAACCCAACAGCAAGAGATACAAAGAGAAATTCCATTCAGAATAACTGTTGATACCATAAAATATTTGGGAATCTATCTATCAAAGGAAAGTCAGGAATTATATGAGCAAAATTATAAAAAAGTCTCCACACAAATAAAGTCAGACTTAAATAATTGGAAAAATATTAAGTGCTCTTGGATCGGCCGAGCGAACATAATAAAGATGACAATACTCCCTAAACTAATCTATTTATTTAGTGCTATACCAATCAGACTTCCAAGAAAATATTTTATTGATCTAGAAAAAATAACAACAAAATTCATATGGAACAATAAAAAGTCGAGAATCTCAAGGGAATTAATGAAAAAAAAAATCAAATGAAGGTGGCCTAGCTGTACCTGATCTAAAATTATATTATAAAGCAGCAGTCACCAAAACCATTTGATATTGGCTAAGAAATAGATTAGTGGATCAGTGGAAAAGGCTAGGTTCACAAGACAGAATAGTCAACTATAGCAATCTAGTGTTTGACAAACCCAAAGCCCCTAACTTCTGGGAAAAGAATTCATTATTTCATAAAAACTGCTGGGATAATTGGAAATTAGTATGCCAGAAATTAGGCATGGACCCACACTTAACACCATATACCAAGATAAGATCAAAGTGGGTCTATGACCTAGGCATAAAGAACAAGATTATAAATAAATTAGAGGAACATAGAATAGTTTATCTCTCAGACTTGTGGAGGAGAAAGAAATTTGTGACCAAAGATGAACTAGAGACCATTACTGATCACAAAATAGAAAATTTTGATTACATCAAATTAAAAAGCCTTTGTACAAATAAAACTAATGCAAACAAGATTAGAAGGGAAGCAACAAACTGGGAAAACATCTTCACAGTTAAAGGTTCTGATAAAGGCCTCATTTCCAAAATATATAGAGAACTGACTCAAATTTATAAGAAATCAAGCCATTCTCCAATTGATAAATGGTCAAAGGATATGAACAGACAATTTTCAGAGGATGAAATTGAAACTATTACCACTCATATGAAAGAGTGTTCCAAATCATTATTGATCAGAGAAATGCAAATTAAGACAACTCTGAGATACCACTACATACCTGTCAGATTGGCTAAGATGACAGGAAAAAATAATGATGAATGTTGGAGGGGATGTGGGAAAACTGGGACACTAATGCATTGTTGGTGGAGTTGTGAATGAATCCAACCATTCTGGAGAGCAATCTGGAATTATGCCCAAAAAATTATCAAATTGTGCATACCCTTTGATCCAGCAGTGTTTCTATTGGGCTTATATCCCAAAGAAATACTAACGAAGGGAAAGGGACCTGTATGTGCCAAAATGTTTGTAGCAGCCCTGTTTGTAGTGGCTAGAAACTGGAAAATGAATGGATGACCATCAATTGGAGAATGGCTGGGTAAATTGTGGTATATGAATGTTATGGAATATTATTGTTCTGTAAGAAATGACCAGCAGGATGAATACAGAGAGGACTGGCGAGACTTACATGAACTGATGCTAAGTGAAATGAGCAGAACCAGGAGATCATTATACACTTCGACAACGATATTGTATGAGGACATATTTTGATGGAAGTGGATTTCTTTGACAAAGAGACCTGAGTTTCAATTGATAAATGACGGACAAAAGCAGCTACACCCAAAGAAAGAACACTGGGAAACGAATGTGAACTATCTGCATTTTTGTTTTTCTTCCCGGGTTATTTATACCTTCTGAATCCAATTCTCCCTGTGCAACAAGAGAACTGTTCGGTTCTGCAAACATATATTGTATCTAGGATATACTGCAACATATCCAATATATAAAGGACTGCTTGCCATCTAGGGGAGGGAGTGGAGGGAGGGAGGGAAAAAAAATCGGAACAGAAACGAGTGTCAATATAAAGTAATTATTAAATAAAAATTAAAAAAAAAAAAAGAAAAGGAACAAAATAACATCACTTCGTTTGGATCAAAATATAGTGTATCTGACTATAGCTGATTAGACCACTATTAGCTTAAAAGTCTCTACCATTAGATGGGCAAAAATGAATACATTTGGAGTATATATGCGTTTAAATTTGTGGAACTTACATTTTGAACTAAGGCAATTCTGCTTTGATCATAGAGTACAGCATCTTTGATGGCAGGCAAATCATGGTGAATGATCCTGTACTAGTGTCTCCTATGTGTCACAATTGATTCCAAAGTTCTTCAGAGAGACTTTGAGAATGTCTTTATATCTCTTCTTCTTACCTCCATGAGAGGGCTTATCTTGAATCAGTTCTTTATAAAAAACATGGCTTTGGCCTTCAATCATTTCCAAATCTTCCCAAAATTTTTCATCAGAATAAATCATGATGGGAACATGCACACTGATGATGGTGGTATGACATTTTTTATAAGTGTTTTTTATTATTCTATCATTCACTTTTTTGAAAGACATAGAAGCTTGACTGGATTAATTTTGATTGCAAACCATGCCATGATGGCATTCCCCTCATTGTGTCCATTACAGAAACATGTATATCCATATCCAACTGCAGTAAGCTGGGTTTTATTTGACAGCCTTGTTTCTCTGAGGACAGATATTTGCAGGTGATACCTGCTGTGTTCTCTTGCAACAAGAGCTATAGTTGTATTGGATTTCATGTATTTCATAAGCATCTGCACATTTCATATACCTATGATTAGTGGAATAATCTTCACAAAAGTTTGTGTACATTTTTTAAACTTTAAATTAAACATAAATACAAAAAAAAAAAAGAGAGAAAAGAAAATAGAAAAACCATTGCTATGTGCATGACAGAACATGAGAGGATACAAAATATGAAATAGTAAATTTTCCATTTCAAGCAAGCCTATACAATGAATACTGCTCATTCCTATGCTTACTTGCAGGTTTTCTTTTGTTCTTTGTTATGAACTTTTAACTCTACTCTTTTTCCCCCTTACTGCTTGTCCCTCCCCTGAAGGCTACAATTAAAGAAGGTTGCACACATACAGATATTTATATACATATACACACAGACATACATATACACATACATGTATAAAATATTTATAATGTATGCATATATGTATATTTATAAACATCTAGGATAAGCCATACTATGGTTATTTGTCGTCTTTTTCTCTGGAAGTGGATAGTATCATCCTTGGAAAAAACAAGTCTTTCCATATTTTTCTAAATTCACCAGTTCATCATTTTGTAGACCACAGCAATATTCCAAATTCATATTATGTAGTTATTTTAAATAGTCTAAGAAAATAGTTGACATATAGTGTAACTTCCTTATTTTTTTCTCTTTCAATTAAATCAATTTTAGCTTTAATTTTGAGATCAATGATTATTTCCTCTGTTCTTTTATATGAATAATTCTACTCCTAAGTTTATTATGTTTATGTGTATCTCTTATTTCTTATTTACTGCTATTTTGCCTTGCTAGTATTTACCCTCCCCTAAAGAACCCATCTTTATACTTTCCCCAAAGACTTCCCCTTCCTCTTTATCCTACTACCATTAATGTATACATCTTATCTTATTATCATTAATCTACCCCACATCCTCATTTCTTTCTGAATTTAGAACTTTTTTTACTTTATTTAGAAAATTTGAGCTATAGAAATACATACACACATTATACACACACACACACACACACACACACACACACACACACATATATATGTGAATGTAGATGTGAATGTATACATATATGTATGTATAGATGTATAGGAGTGTGTGTATATATTTGTGTGTATATATATATATATATATATACACACACACACACACACATATATATACATATATATATATATATATATATATATATATATATATATATATGCATTGTTCCTCTTTAACCCATTCCAAATGAGAGTAGATTTCCAGAACTACCAGCCCTCCTTCTCCATCTAATTGCTCTGTGTTTCTTACATGGTTTTGCTGTTTAAAATCACATTATAAACAGATCCAACATTATCTTTCTTTCAAAGTAGCCAATTACTAATTAACAACTTTAAATGTATGGTTCACATTTCCATGCATGAAACACAAAATGTTTGTTCCTATTGAATTCTTTGTAATTAACCTTTCATGTTTTCCTTATATTTCTCTAGTATCTTACATGTAATATTTTCTATTAAGTCCAGGCCTTTTTGAAACAAAATCCTGAAAGTTTGGCAAT
The DNA here is from genome assembly GCF_016432865.1 of Antechinus flavipes. Classification (NCBI taxonomy): domain Eukaryota; kingdom Metazoa; phylum Chordata; class Mammalia; order Dasyuromorphia; family Dasyuridae; genus Antechinus; species Antechinus flavipes. The sequence continues at coordinate 336,773,265 of NC_067400.1, read as the reverse complement.
TCATTGAATTTCTATTTTCTTCTTTCAGGTTTATGCTTAATTTTGCTGAATATGATATTTTTAGCTACAACCCAATTCTTTTGCTCTTTGATATATAGTATTCCAAAGACTATTATATTTTAATGTAGCTGCTGGTAGATCTGATGTGATTCCTATCATGACTTGAAAGTATTTTAATTTCTTTCTTGTTGCTTATAATATTTTCTCCTTGATCTGTGGGTTTTAGAATTTGGATATGATATTACTGTAGGTTTTCCTCATAGAATCTCTTTCAATTGTTGATTGGGTTTGTTTGTTTTTTTTCTACTTTCCCTTCTTGTTCTAACTCTTCAGGGCAAGTTTCTTTAACTATGGCATTATTTGTAATGGGCTGAGGCTTGAGTTGATGCACTGAGGTCCCAAGCATGTGAGGCTAAATAGTAATTGGACTATACTCTATTAATATATATGCTTGGAGAAAGAATGGCCCTCGCCTACTCTTTGTGCAAATCCTGATATGTTGTATAGGAAATGACAATTTTTGGTGGGTGGAGGCAAGGGAGTGGGAAGGGAAGCAGAAGGAGAGACAGCTGGCTGGCATCTTGACACAGCTGCTCGCATCCCCATTGTGATGACCCTTCATCTCCAATCCCCCTCTGCTAGCTGGCTTCCTGTCGCAGCTGCCCATATTGCTATTGCAATCTTTCTTGCCCATATTGCTTATTGCAATCCTTTTTCACCTCTTCACTTCAATAAAGATTGAAGATTTTTCCCTTAACCTGAATTCCTAACTCCAGCTGATTTTAAATACAGTGTCATCACATTTGGCGCCCAAGATGGGGCCTAAGGATCCTACTTTCACTGAAGAAGTCTCCAGTGACCAGGAACTTAGGTGAGTATAATAGACTAAACTAGTAACCTTTTTTGGCTGAAATGGGACAGATCCTAGCTAAAGATTCTCCATCCCCCACCCCAGTTTTGAACAGGTGACTATATTTGGTGAACCAATAGCCTGACACTGGTATTCATCAGGTGATATTTCAGTGCAGTTTGTTAGCTTATTTGTTTCACAGATACAAGCTTTCCCAGCCCATCTCATTGATACAGCCGTGGCTGCGAGCAGCAACCAGAGCGCAAGAGCCTGAGGGAGAGCCATGGTGAACATGCCGGGCGAGTGGAGAGGGCACAGGAACACGGAACTCCCAAGTCTAGTACCAGGGGCAAAGTGGTCTGACATGCGCTAGGACCCTCATAGGGTCCAGATGAGGAGCGGGGTAGAAGGGTCTTGTGCCCCTCAAGATTGGGAGGGGCTAGCAGAGGTCACCTGGCCTCAAGCTAGATGAGGACCAGAGGGGAGCCCGACTCCCGGAGAGACACAGAGAGTCTTTAGAAATTCAGGACTGGTTAGAGGACTTCCGGTTAAGATGGCGGAGAGGAGGCTCACAGTTGCATAAGCTCCGCGCTTTCTCTCACTATCCACTTCATTACAAGCCTCTGAATCAATGCTTGACTGAAAAAAACCCACAAATAGTTACCAAGAGAAGCCATCCTTGAGATCCGCCAAGAAAGGTCTGTCTTTACTGGAGGGCTGGGGCGGTTTTAGATCGGGCGCAGGCGGCGGGCAGCGGCAGTGAGAGCACGGGAGCAGACTGGAGAGGGGGTGGGGAGTGATCGCAGCCGTCTCTGCGGGGAGAGCTTCGCTACAGGTTTGGAACCTGCAGCAAGTCAACAGCCCAGCAGAGAAGCTAAAAACACCGGGGCTGAAGAATACAACCGCAAACAGCTGGAGTCTCTCAGGACCTGGCCGCCCCCCCCTTCCCCCCCTCAGTGACTCAGCACGCTTTGGGATCTCAGAGCGCAGGCGCAGCACAGTCCTGCTAGTGCCTCACTGCTTGCCCCCTGCAGTCTGTAGAGGAAGCTCGATAACACACCCAGCCCCCCCCAAAAGAAAGACTCCAGTTTTTTCTGTTTTTCTTTGGTAGTTTGTCTCTGATTAATAGACAGAATGAGCAAGAAGCTGAAGAGGACTTTAACCCTAGACAGCTTCTACACAGATAGAGAGCAGACTCTAAATCCTGAGGAGACTAAAAAACAGGCAGTCCCCAGGTGATTCCCCAAAGGAGGAGATCGTCTGTTCCTCAGCACAGATGAACCTCATAGAAGTGATTAAAAAGGCTCTCACAAGGGAGCTAGAAGAAAAATGGGGAAAGCAGAGTGAGGCTTGGCAAAAGGAGAAGGAAGCTTGGGAAAAGGAGAGGGAGGCTTGGCAAAAGAGCCTGGAGAAGTCAGTTAAAGAGAGAGTGGATAAAGAAGTAAAATCCTTGAAAAATAGGATTAGTGAACTGGAAAACAAAATTGGCGAAATGGAAAAAAATTCCACAGAACAAAAGAACTCAATTGGACAATTAGAGAAAGATTTTAAAAAAGTGAGTGAAGAGAATACTTCACTGAAAATCAGAATTGAACAAGTGGAATTGAATGACTCGAGGAGACAAGAAGAATCAGTCAAGCAAATCCAAAAAAATCAAACAATGGAGAAAAATGTGAAATACCTTCTGGGGAAGACAACAGACCTGGAAAACAGATCCAGGAGAGACAATCTGAGAATCATTGGACTCCCAGAAAAACATGATGAAAAAAAGAGCCTGGACACTGTCTTCCAGGAAATTATCAAAGAGAACTGCCCAGAAGTCATAGGAACAGAGGAAAAAATAAACATTGAAAGGATTCATCGATCACCCACTGAAAGGGATCCTAAAATCAAAACACCAAGGAATATAGTGGCCAAATGCCAGAACCCTCAGATGAAAGAAAAAATATTGCAAGCGGCTAGAAAAACCCAATTCAAGTATCAAGGAGCCACAATAAGGATCACCCAGGATCTGGCAGCATCCACATTAAAAGATCGAAGGGCCTGGAATATGATATTCCGAAAGGCTAAGGAACTTGGTATGCAACCAAAAATAACTTACCCAGCGAGAATGAGCATCTTTTTCCAGGGAAGAAGATGGACATTCAACGAAGTAAGCGAATTTCATCTATTTCTGATGAAAAAACCAGAACTTAACAAAAAGTTTGATCTACAAATATAGAACTCAAGAGAAATCTAAAAAGGTAAAGATTAATCTTGGGAACTATATTTTGACTATATAGATGTATAAAGAATACATGTATACCTTGTTCTAGAAATTGATGTGGAAAGGACATTGTACCAGAAAAAGGGTAAAGTGGGGGTAGTACATCTCATGAAGAGGCATAGGAAACCTATTATATCTGAGAGAAAGAATGGAGGGGGATGAATATAGTGGGTATCTTACTGCCTTCAGAATTGGCTTTAAGTGAAAAATCTTAAGACATATTCAATCTATGGTGAAACTTCTCCCATCTCATTGAAAAGTGAGAAGGGAAAAGTGGAAAGGGAAGGAATAAGCTAAGCGGAAGGGAATACGGGAACTGGGAGGGAAAGGGGTAAGATAGGGGGAGGAACTCTAAGGCGGGGGGAGGGACACTAAAAAGGGAGGGCTGTGAGAAGCAAGGGGTGCTCACAAGCTTAATACTTGGAAGGGGGGGAAAGGGGAAAGAAGGGAGGAAAGCATAAACCGGGGTTAACAAGATGGCAAGTAATACAGAATTGGTCATTCTAACCATAAATGTGAACGGGGTAAACTCCCCCATAAAGAGGAAGCGGTTAGCAGAATGGATTAAAAGCCAGAATCCTACAATATGTTGTTTACAGGAAACACACCTGAAGCGGGGAGATACATGCAGGTTAAAGGTAAAAGGTTGGAGCAAAATCTACTATGCTTCAGGTGAAGTCAAAAAAGCAGGGGTAGCCATCCTGATCTCAGATCAAGCTAAAGCAAAAATTGACCTAATTAAAAGAGATAAGGAAGGACACTATATCTTGCTAAAGGGTAGCATGGATAATGAAGCACTATCTATATTAAACATATATGCACCAAGTGGGGTAGCATCTAAATTCTTAAAAGAGAAACTAAGAGAGCTGCAAGAAGAAATAGACAGTAAAACTATAATAGTGGGAGATCTTAACCTTGCACTCTCAGAATTAGATAAATCAAACCAGAAAATAAATAAGAAAGAAGTCAAAGAGGTAAACAGAATACTAGAAAAGCTAGATATGATAGATCTCTGGAGAAAATGTAATGGAGACAGAAAGGAATACACTTTCTTTTCAGCAGTTCATGGAACCTATACAAAAATTGACCATATATTAGGACATAAAAACCTCAAACTCAAATGTAGTAAGGCAGAAATAGTAAATGCATCCTTTTCAGACCACGATGCAATGAAAATTACATTCAACAAAAAAGCAGGGGGAAGTAGACCAAAAAATAATTGGAAACTAAATAATCTCATACTAAAGAATGATTGGGTAAAACAGCCAATCATAGACATAATTAATAACTTCACCCAAGAAAACGATAATAATGAGACATCATACCAAAATGTATGGGATGCAGCCAAAGCGGTAATAAGGGGAAATTTCATATCTCTAGAGGCCTATTTGTATAAAATAGAGAAAGAGAAGGTCAATGAATTGGGTTTGCAATTAAAAATGCTAGAAAAGGAACAAATTAAAAACCCCCAGTCAAACACTAAACTTGAAATTCTAAAAGTAAAAGGTGAGATCAAAAAAATTGAAAGTAAAAAAACTATTGAATTGATTAATAAAACTAAGAGTTGGTTCTATGAAAAAACCAACAAAATAGACAAACCCTTAGTAAATCTGATTAAAAAAAGGAAAGAGGAAAATCAAATTGTTAGTCTTAAAAATGAAAAGGGAGAACTCACCACTAACGAAGAGGAAATTAGAGCAATAATTAGGAGTTACTTTGCCCAACTTTATGCCAATAAATTCGACAACTTAAATGAAATAGAAAAATACCTCCAAAAATACAGCTTGCCCAAACTAACAGAGGAAGAAGTAAATATCCTAAACAGTCCCATCTCAGAAAAAGAAATAGAACAAACTATCAATCAACTCCCTAAGAAAAAATCCCCAGGACCAGATGGATTTACATGTGAATTCTACCAAACATTTAAAGAACAATTAACTCCAATGTTATATAAACTATTTGAAAAAATAGGGATTGAAGGAGTCCTACTAAACTCCTTTTATGACACAGACATGGTACTGATACCTAAACCAGGTAGGCTGAAAACAGAGAAAGAAAATTATAGACCAATCTCCCTAATGAATATTGATGCTAAAATCTTAAATAAAATATTAGCAAAAAGATTACAGAAAATTGTCACCAGGATAATACACTATGACCAAGTAGGATTTATACCAGGAATGCAGGGCTGGTTCAATATTAGGAAAACTATTAGCATAATTGACTATATCAATAACCAAACAAACAAAAACCACATGATCATCTCAATAGATGCAGAAAAAGCATTTGATAAAATCCAACATCCATTCCTAATAAAAACACTTGAGAGCATAGGAATAAATGGACTTTTCCTTAAAATAGTCAGGAGCATATATTTAAAACCATCAGTAAGCATCATATGCAATGGGGAAAAACTGGAACCTTTCCCAGTAAGATCTGGAGTGAAGCAAGGTTGCCCACTATCACCATTATTATTTAATATCGTATTAGAAACACTAGCCTCGGCAATAAGAGTCGAGAAAGATATAAAAGGAATTAGAGTAGGCAATGAGGAAACCAAACTATCACTCTTTGCAGATGATATGATGGTATACCTAGAGAACCCCAGAGATTCTACCAAAAAGCTATTGGAAATAATTCATAATTTTAGCAAAGTAGCTGGCTACAAAATAAATCCCCATAAATCCTCAGCATTTTTATACATCACCAACAAAACCCAACAGCAAGAGATACAAAGAGAAATTCCATTCAGAATAACTGTTGATACCATAAAATATTTGGGAATCTATCTACCAAAGGAAAGTCAGGAATTATATGAGCAAAATTATAAAAAAGTCTCCACACAAATAAAGTCAGACTTAAATAATTGGAAAAATATTAAGTGCTCTTGGATCGGCCGAGCGAACATAATAAAGATGACAATACTCCCTAAACTAATCTATTTATTTAGTGCTATACCAATCAGACTTCCAAGAAAATATTTTATTGATCTAGAAAAAATAACAACAAAATTCATATGGAACAATAAAAAGTCGAGAATCTCAAGGGAATTAATGAAAAAAAAATCAAATGAAGGTGGCCTAGCTGTACCTGATCTAAAATTATATTATAAAGCAGCAGTCACCAAAACCATTTGGTATTGGCTAAGAAATAGATTAGTGGATCAGTGGAAAAGGCTAGGCTCACAAGACAGAATAGTCAATTATAGCAATCTAGTGTTTGACAAACCCAAAGCCCCTAACTTCTGGGAAAAGAATTCATTATTTGATAAAAACTGCTGGGATAATTGGAAATTAGTATGGCAGAAATTAGGCATGGACCCACACTTAACACCATATACCAAGATAAGATCAAAATGGGTCTATGACCTAGGCATAAAGAACGAGACTATAAATAAATTAGAGGAACATAGAATAGTTTATCTCTCAGACTTGTGGAGGAGAAAGAAATTTGTGACCAAAGATGAACTAGAGACCATTACTGATCACAGAATAGAAAATTTCGATTACATCAAATTAAAAAGCCTTTGTACAAATAAAACTAATGCAAACAAGATTAGAAGGGAAGCAACAAACTGGGAAAACATTTTCACAGTTAAAGGTTCTGATAAAGGCCTCATTTCCAAAATATATAGAGAACTGACTCAAATTTATAAGAAATCAAGCCATTCTCCAATTGATAAATGGTCAAAGGATATGAACAGACAATTTTCAGAGGATGAGATTGAAACTATTACCACTCATATGAAAGAGTGTTCCAAATCATTATTGATCAGAGAAATGCAAATTAAGACAACTCTGAGATACCACTACACACCTGTCAGATTGGCTAAGATGACAGGAAAAAATAATGATGAATGTTGGAGGGGATGCGGGAAAACTGGGACACTAATGCATTGTTGGTGGAGTTGTGAACGAATCCAACCATTCTGGAGAGCAATCTGGAATTATGCCCAAAAAATTATCAAAATGTGCATATCCTTTGATCCAGCAGTGTTTCTATTGGGCTTATATCCCAAAGAAATACTAAAGAAGGGAAAGGGACCTGTATGTGCCAAAATGTTTGTAGCAGCCCTGTTTGTAGTGGCTAGAAACTGGAAAATGAATGGATGCCCATCAATTGGAGAATGGCTGGGTAAATTGTGGTATATGAATGTTATGGAATATTATTGTTCTGTAAGAAATGACCAGCAGGATGAATACAGAGAGGCTTGGAGAGACCTTCATGAACTGATGCTAAGTGAAATGAGCAGAACCAGGAGATCATTATACACTTCGACAACGATATTGTATGAGGACATATTTTGATGGAAGTGGATTTCTTTGACAAAGAGACCTGAGTTTCAATTGATAAATGACGGACAAAAGCAGCTACACCCAAAGAAAGAACACTGGGAAACGAATGTGAACTATCTGCATTTTTGTTTTTCTTCCCGGATTATTTATACCTTCTGAATCCAATTCTCCCTACGCAACAAGAGAACTGTTCGGTTCTGCAAACATATATTGTATCTAGGATATACTGCAACATATCCAACATATAAAGGACTGCTTGCCATCTAGGGGAGGGGGTGGAGGGAGGGAGGGGAAAAAAATCGGAACAGAAATGAGTGTCAATATAATGTAATTATTAAATAAAAAAACTTAAAAAAAAAATAAAAAAAAAATTTAAAAAAAAAAAAAAAAAAAAAAAAAAAAGAAAATCAGGACTCTAATGTCATCAACCAACAGAAAAGCAATCAGGATTACAGTTGGGGAGGTTACAGGCCTTTTAACACAACAGGGCAGTGTCCAGTGCAAACAGCTCCACTATCTTTAGACAATCACCAGGGGATGTGAAGAGATCCAGAAAGTGGTAAATAGAAGGGAATTAGATAGCTTAACTGCTTGGGGAAGAGAGTTTGCTTGTATTTTTACAGGAGGAGAAGAAATCAGATGAGTGCCAATGAGCCATATTCGCCTTGTCCATCGCAGAGAGAGGGAGCAGACCCTTGAAACGAAGGAGAAGACCCAAGAAATATCGGGTGATTCTGTTGCTGATTGTACTCGCCATTGAAAGAACATGGCAATTATGGTGTTTGACTCATGGACATTGAAAATTCTTGGACTTAAAAACCCTCAGGAATTATTGGATTCTCTGAGACATAAGATTGTTGTAGGACTTAAAACCTCAGGAATCATTAGATTCTTTGAGACATAAGACTTGAAAGCCCTCAGGAATCATTGGAGTTTCTGAGAAATGATAAGACTCTTACAGGACTTCAAAATCTGCCAGAATCATTGGATTCCCTAAGACATAAAACGACTTTTGCAGGACTTCAAAAACTTGGGGGGATCATTGGATTCCCTGATATATGAAGCAATGGACAATAGATTGGTTTTGGACTATCTCTTGGCTGCTGAAGAAGGTGCATGTGTGACTGCTGTTTACATACTCTCCTTCTAGGACTTCTGGCAATCTTTTACAACACCATGTTGATTTATATTGTTTGTTATATCACTACTTGCATGTACAATTCTTGTTTGTTACACCACATCAAGCCTGCACTGACTGAGGGGAGAGTCATCACTAATAGCCTCTGTGTTATTGCTATGTGCTTGTGTAATACCTCCCATGCTGATGGGTTTGTGCATACCTGTTTCTAATAAGAACTCTCAGCCCAGAAACCCACTAGCAACCCCCACTTCCCTTTGGTGCTTTTCATCTTCCTTCCTGAGATGTCAGGGAGGGCGTGATCACTTCCTTTTCAGTGCTTTCACCTCCTTTCCTGAGAAGTCAGGGAGGGTATGATCACCTACCCTTGGGGGCTCTGACCTTCCTGAGGAATCAGGGATGGCATGACCACCTGTATCTAAAACAAAAGAAAGCAGGAGATGTAATGGGCTGAGGCTTGAGTTGATGCACTGAGATCCCAAGCACGTGAGGCTAAATAGTAATTGGACCATACTCTATTAATATATAAGCTTGGAGAAAGAATGGCCCCCGCCCACTCTTTGTGCAAGTCCTGATGTGTTGTATAGGAAATGACATTTTTGGTGGGTGGAGGCAAGGAAGTGGGAAGGGAAGCAGAAGAAGAGACTGCTGGCTGGCATCTTGACACAGCTGCTCGTATTACCATTGGGACGGCCCTTCATCTCCAATCCCCCTCTACTAGCTGGCTTCCTGTAGCAGCTGTCCATGTTGCTATCACAATCTTTCTTGCCCATATTGTTATCGCAATCCTTTTTCATCTCTTCACTTCAATAAAGATTGAAGATTTTTCCCTTAACCTGAATTCCTGACTCCGGCTGATTTTAAATGCGCAGTCATCACAATTATTATAGCAAGATTTTTTTATTTTGATCATAGCTTTCAAGTAGTTCTATTGTTCTTATATGGTTCTCCAGAACTGTTGTTTCCCTTATGAGATTTCTCACAATCTCTTCTACTTTTTTTCATTCTTTATATATTTTTTTGTTATTTCTTGTTTTTTTATAATGCCACTGGCTTTCCCTAGTCCAATTCTTGTCTTCAAGGAATCATTTTTCCCCTTTAATATTCTGTTGGTTAATTTTCTTGATTTCAAAATTATCTTCTTTTTCTTGGATTATTCTTATTTCTTTTAATTTTTTCTCAATCTCTTTAATTTTATTTTTAATTTGTTTTTTTTGAGTTCTGTAAATTATTTTGGGGTTATTGGCCATTTAACATTACTCTTTGAGGGTGTAAGAAGCTTTTTTTTCTCTTTAGTGTCTTCTTAAGATGATTTATGGTCTTCTCTAATCCTACAATAACTTTCTATGATTGGATTCTTTGCCTGCTAATTTTTTAACTGAGTGATTTTTAATATAATCATCCTTAGTTCTGGGATGTGGGGGATGGTGCCTCTGTTCTCAGGTCTTTCTTTAATTCTTCTCTCTGACCTGGGACTTCAAATCAAGACCTCCACCTTTCTCTAAGGACTCACAGTGAGCAGGATCCCTGTCTCATTGTTTCTATGCTTCCTAGATGTTTGTTTACTGATTCCTTCTTACTTAGAGCTACATCTCTGGCAGCATAGCTGGACCTGGCACCCCTTATTAACAAGGATTCCCAATCTTCCCTGACTCAGAAGCCAAATTCCTCACACTGTTCAGGAGGTGAAAATTCCTATAGCTGTGGCAGAGGCTACCCACCACAATTAGCCTGAGTTCACAGCTTGCTTTTTTAGGGGAGCTAATCTGGAAATATTTATACTTTGAAGAGGCCAAATCTCCCTGGTGTCTTTCTTATCCAATTGTCCTAAGAGGACCTTTGCTCTGCTCCAACTCTTGTTTGTTTTTTACTGCTTCACATTTTCCCTAAGGCCCATTTTTTTTGGGGGGGGGAGAGAGAGGATCTGGAAAACTTAGATTTTTCTGACCTACTCCATCATCCTCATACATCTACACACTATTTTGTGTGTGTGTGTGTGTGTGTGTGTGTGTGTGTGTGTGTGTGTGTTTCAACCACAGAGTAGAATGTTCATCTGCTGCAGCAGACAAACTACTATCACAAGAAGCAGAAAAATTTTAGGATACCTTCTCTAAACACTTCAACCCTCCAAGAAATAAATCAGTTTGGCCTTTTTAAAATGCTGCTCAGCAATTTGGAACTATGCTCAAAAAGTTATCAAACTGTGCATACCCTTTGATCCAGCAGTGTCACTATTGGGGTTATATCCCAAAGAGATCATAAAGAAGCAAAAGGGAGCTGTATATGCACGAATCTTTGTAGTGGCCAGAAACTGGAACCTGAGTAGATGCCCATCAATTGGAGAATGGCTGAATAAATTGTGGCATATGAATATTATGGAATATTATTGTTCGGTAAGAAATGACTAGCAGGAGGATTTCAGAAATGCCTGGAGAGACTTACACGAACTGATGCTGAGTAAAATGAGCATGGCCAGAAGATCATTATATACTTCAACAACAATACTATATGATGATCAATTCTGATGGACCTGGCCATCTTCAGCAATGAGATGAACCAAATTAGTTCCAATGGAGCAGTAATGAACTGAGCCAGCTACGCCTAGCAAAAGAGCTCTGGGAGATGACTAAGAACCATTATATTGAATTCCCGATCCCTATATTTTTGCCCGCCTCTATTTTGGATTTCCTTCACAGGCTAATTGTACAATATTTCAGAGTCCAATTCTTTTTGTACAGCAAAATAATGGTTTGGTCATGTTTACTTATTGTGTATCTAATTTATACTTTAATATATTTAATATCTACTGGTCAACCTGTCATCTAGGGGGTGGGGAGAAGGAGGGGAAAAATTGGAATACAAGTTTTGGCAATTGTCAATGCTGTAAAATTACCCACACATATACTTTGTAAACAAAAAGCTATTAAAAAATAAAAAATAAAATAAAATAAAATGCTTCTCAGACATCTAGATGGCTGATAAATCCCATTGCTGCTTCAATCCAGTTAGAAAAGCACCCAACGACCTGATGACCACTTGTGTGCAAGGTTATGACTTTAGTTTTCAGTGTATCCATATCTGCTGCTTCATCACCTGTCTTTTATTATGGTACTTTGAAGTATGTAAAAATGGCAAAAGTGGTATGGGTGATGTCTTTTGACTTGCACCTAAATTGGATTTGGTAAATTGGTAAATTGGTAAAACAGATCAGTGAAAAGTCTTCAGCCTTACTCTCTCTTCCAGAGTCATCATGGTCCACTTGCAAGATAAAAGTTAAGATGAATAGTGTTGTCTCAGAATGCATGAGATAACTTGGGCATTGTCATTATTTAACAAAGCTTTAAGTTCCACCCAGCACCTGCCTCAACTATCAGCAGTGTCATTGGATCAAACTGTTCTCATCCACCTATTCTACTGGGGGAAGTATTCCCATGTCCTTCATATCCCCTAACTACTGATGAATTTGGGACCTTTCAGCTACTCCCTACATGGTTCAGGTCATCTGCCAAAACAGTTTACTAAAGTGTGGCTACTGTGCATACTACAGTTTCTTAGAGCCACGAGTGAGAGTTGAGCTATGGGGTGAACACTAAAGGTGGAAAAATTGCTCTGAAAACAATTTAGCAATTCTCATGCCAGAGAAACTATTCTTCCCTGAACCCTCTACATCCCACATGTAAAAAATATATACAATATAAATATAAAATACAGAAATACACAAAGTTATTAAATATGAGATAGTTTTGGAGGAAGGGCACTAGCAGTTGTAAGGACTAGGAAATTCTTAAGAAGATAGTGCCTCAAGTATGATTAATCTCAAAGAGAAACTCCTAGAGATGAGGGTAAAAAGGAAATACATTTTCAGCATGGGAGATAATCTACACAAAGGCATGAAAGCAGGAGAAAGAATGTTGTGAGTGAGAAACAAAAAGTCAGTTTCACTGTATTGGAAAGAGTGGGAAGGAAAATCTTATGCCATGATATGGGAAAACAGGTGTGAGTCAGGTTTAAAAGCTGAAAAAGAAAGTTTATATTTTATATTTATCTTCTATATGTTATTTAAACATACTTATGTATTATATCTATATATTTTTTCTAAAAGTAATAAAAAGCTATGGGAATTGGTTAAGTAGAAGTCACATAGTCAGATCTACAAAGAACTTTGGCAGCAATGGATATCCTGAAGTGGAGAGAGAATTGAGGCATAGAGACCAATTAGTAGGCTACTTCAATAATTTAGCCAAGAAGTGGTGAGAAGGTTGAAAGGAAGGGGTAAACTGTGAGAGATGATGTAGGAATAGAAGTAGAAAGATTTGGCAACCAATTATATACATGTGATGAGGAAGAGTGAAGAGTCTAGGATAACGATGAACTTACTGACCTACCATACTGGAAAACTGATGACACCTTCAGGAAAAATGGAAAATTTGGAAGGGAAGAGGATTTAAGAAAGATAGTAGTTTTATAAACATTGAGTTTATATCTCCAAAACATCCAGTTTGAAATGGAAAAGACTGGCACTTAGATATCTACAAATCATCTGCATAGATGATAGTTATACCTTTGGGAAAAGAGGAAGGTACAAAGAGGATCAAAGAGGCCCCAAAGCTAAACTTTTTTTTTTTTTTTTGCATATCCACTATTAGTAGGGGGGATGTCGATAACAAGAAGCCTTTAGAGAAGTGGGAGAAAAGGCAGGAGAGATTTTAATCATGAAAATACAGGAAGGAGAGAGTATACAGAAGGTGTAGGTGGTCAACAGTATCAAATGCAACAAATACAAAAAATAAGGTGCCAAGGAAATAACTGATTCATTTGACAAGTATGAAATCAGTCGTAATTTCTGAGGGAATAATTTTAATTGAGTGATGAGGTCAGAAGATAAATTATAAAGTATTTTGGAGTAAAAGGAGAGGAAATGAGAGCAGAGAGCATAGATGTGATGAATTAGCAGTTTTATTAGAATATTCAGATTTATTCCATAAACCATTGGAGAAAAGAAAATGGAGTTTATAAAGGATGTCAGGAATACAATAAAGATTTATAAAACATCCATATACCTAATCCATCTCAAACTCTTTGAAAGTATATTTTGTATTATTTTTTATGATCAGGACTGTTAGAATCCTTACAAACTGATAAGTCAGTTGCCTAATTTAGCATGGTACTTAGCAAATCCTCTAGCTCACTGATGTAGTTAAGTACTCATGGGAGTTCACACTTTTGGGAGATTCACAAGTCAGTATTCAGTATGAGATTCACAAGTCAGAAACCCATAATCCCACTCTCTCAGAAGAGGAGTCAACCTTTGGGAGATCATATATAAGAAGCTGACAGAGGCTCAGTCGGAAGTTCAGTTGAAATGATTCAGAGTGGAGGAGCATCAGTTCAGAAGAAGCCATGAGTAGGAGTTGATCTAGAGCCAGAAGTCACTTTGAAAGATTGAAAACCATGAGTCAGAGTTGAGGCAGAGGCAGAAGCAAAGGACAAACTCCAAAAGCTCTTGGAATCAAGGATGGAGAAAGTAAACATTTGGATTTTATCAGCTGGCTCAATTTGAGGTGATTATTACTCCTAACCAAAACTAAGGCTGCCTCCAAGAAACCTCCCCAAGAAACCTGCTCCCAGAGAGAACCATCATATATTATTTTAAAGAAGAGAAGAACACATAGGACTAGATCTCTGTGGAAGCCATTGAGTCTGTTAAAAAAAAAAAAAAAAAGCTAAAGATGAATTATAATTGCTGTTGTTTGTAATGTTCTCTTTGGTTCAGTTTTCCTGAAGTCTCTGGAAGCAGCTTTCATTTCAGCTCAGTAATCACCACAAGAGTATCCAGGGGTTAAATACAAATCCTTTATTGTCTCCTTGCCTGGAATTAGGCAGCTTTTTAGAGGCCTTCCAGAGTGTTGGTCTCAGTAGAGAAATGCAGGAGGAGAGCCTGCCACCAGGAGCCTGACTGAGGACTGAATGAATCTCTCTCCTTGGTTTCCAGAGCTTGAGCTCCCACCCCCAGTCCTTTGTCTTCTCTGCCTCTGAATGAATCTAGCTGAGGCTCTTAGTTTATATGTCCTACACTGAGTATAAACCAATCATTACATCACTAGGAAACCATTATTTGTTGTAAGATTAAATCAATCATACTGAACTTAGAGAACTATTAAGCAACATGTAAATTAGAAAACCATTGTCTCATCAATTCCACTTAGTACCTTGTAAGAATCCTTGTTTCAAGTTCAGAGTTCTAGCTCATTACGGTTGTTAGCTATTTCTTACAAAGTTTTTTGAGGTTTGAAAAGTGCTTTAATAGATCTCATTTTGTTCTCCCTATTGTATACAAAATGAAACTGAGATAGGCAGAGTTTAAATTACTTTCCCAGGGTCAGACTGTTTGTTAAGTGTGTGAGCTTAGATTTGAACTCAGACCTTCTTATCCCCAATCCAATCCCACCAAGCTTCCTTTGTTATTGCTTCTTGTTTTTTCTTCTCCTAACAAATTCCAGGTCACCCTGAACTTAACATATATTTGTTTGCTTGCTTTTTCCTTCACTCATGAATCAAAGTTAGTGGTCACTAAATACATCTTGGACTGATGTGTCAGATTTTTAAAGAATAACTTTGACCCAGGACTTTTAAACTTCTCTTTAAATTAATAATTTTTAAAAGTAGAATAAATAAGTTGGGTCATCAGCTTGCTATGATTTGAGAGTAGCTTCAATTTAACTTTAGAATAAAGGGATTTTTTTTCATGCCATTCAACATTTATAGCAATTGAGTCTCCTTAAGAAATACTACAGTTGTTTTTGATACATCAATTGGCACATGAATAATTGAAATCCCAACAACATCACTAAAATTATTTGAAAACATCGTGCCTACACTATTATGGACACCAAGTTAGGAAGCATCTGTTACTTATTTTCCAAGTTCCATTGATATGTTAAGTAAAAAGTGTGAAATTTGTCAAGTATATGTGAATTTTTCTTCTTAAAATTCCAAATGAAATCTATGGCCATGGCCACATTTTGAATGGGGGAAAGAAAAAGAGAAAGGAAGGTGGGGGAGGGAGAGGAAGAGAGAGAGGGAGAGGGAGAGGGAGAGAAGAGAGAGAGAGAAAGAAAGAGAGAAGGGGGAGAGAGAAAAGAGAGAGAGAGAAAGAGAGAGAGAGAGAGAATAGTTTCTATGAAAATTGTTCCTTCTTGTCAGCTTATTTTGAAAATCAGAAAACTATTATGACATTCTCACAAAATGATAATGTCTGTGGAAATCAGCTAAAACTTTTTCAGAGATTTAGCTTCCTTATGCTTTAAATCAAATGTCTGTATTCATTAGACATCCTTGTTATTTAATATTTAATTCAGGGTTCTCAGTGCACAAGTCATTATTCTCAGATCACTGACTTCTCTTCTCTCAAATATGTGCCAGCTAAAAAAGTCCATGGAAAGAGGACAGTTTCTTCAATCTTGACATCAGACCTTTATGCTGAATTTCTGACTTTTCCTGGATCACATTATGGTGAATTTTAGTGATATGCTTGGATAATCCTCTTCCTGGCCCTGAGACATCTGAGAGATCATATTCTTTGACAATCATTTATTCAATATTGTCCAATGCCCTGTTCTGTATCATAAACTAGAGAGCAAAGATAGCCTCTGTATTCGCCGTTATGAGAGGCACCTTGGTGTAACAGAAAGAATATTTGACAAATAATTAGGAAACAGGTTATAATTCTGTCTCTGCAAGTCATTTCCCTTTTCTGCATTACAATTTATTTTCATGAGAAATGTGTGATTAACCATGACCTCCTCCTTTGTTTTCTCATCTGTAAAATAGAGATAAAAATAACACCTACCATACAAGGTTGTTGTAAGTATCAAGTGAGATGATATATGTAAAGTTCTTTGCCAACTTTAAAACACCATATGAATAATACCATCTCTAATTATTATTCCAGTCTTAATATCTATGATCCTTTGAACTTGGGTGGAATATTTCCAAGTTTTAGGGAGAAAAGGACACTTGAGGGGAACTTTGAAGAAATACATTTTAGACAGCCAAAAAGCAATTGGAGTTGGGGCTAGCCTACTTGTCTTACTTAGGCATTGTTGGCGGAGTTGTTAAATGATCCAATCATTCTGAAGAGCAATTTGGAGCTATGTCCAAAGGTTTATAAAACTGTGCATACCCTTTGATTCAGCAGTGACAGTACTAAGTCTGTATCCCAAAGAGAGCATAAAAGAGTGAAAAGGACCCACATGTGCAAAAAATGTTTGTAGTAGACCTTTTTATAGTGATAAGGAACTGGTAATACAACCAAAATAATGTGGATACTGCAAACAATACATTGGAATACATATGCTTTTTTTTTGCATACACAATTGACTTTATAGTATAAATAATGATAATGATAATGATAAGGGGAAAATCTGGGTTATGGGACAGATGAAAGGGAAATTCAAACATAGGGATTTGAAGGAAAGATTTGTGAGAAACTGAAAAGGCAAGGTAAGTTGGTAGCAGACTATCTACAAAATACTGATACTCAAGGGACTGAAATTAAAGAGGAAGATTGGTTTTGCAATGAGGCTTCAGAGCTATGAAATCTGCACTAGATCAGGGAGTGAAATCATAGGAGACAACAGGGAATTGTCCATTTGTCTGACTCAATTTAGTTCTCTAGTGTTTTGGACTTTTTCTGTTGATTGCACTCTTCACTCCTGATTAGCACTTGCCCTTGAGTATCTACCAGCCCTCCTCCTAACTTAGCCAGCCAATTCAGGTCATTGGCTCATACACATAAAATCACTCACTGATTTTTTGTGTATCTGAATTGTCAATGACTTGTATACTGTATTCTTGGGGCATAGTGGTACTGAGATGATAATCTCTATCAAATATGACCCTAAATGTGAATGATGTGTTTGCCTTTCATCTGAAATTTTTGTTTTTTCACTTTTCAATGCGTTTCAGTTTTTAGTCAATTTAGCTATTGACATAGGATCAAAGAAAAAATAGAGTAGCATTTGAAAACTTCACTGCCAGTTGAAAAATCCCAAATTCTGGCAGAAAAACAAATTGGGAAATGTTTAACAAAAATACATCTAAAAAACAGTAAAACATAGATAATGTCAATTTGTGGTTTTCTAAGTCAATATGTGGCTGGCAAGGATTGTTTTTATTGAATTTAACACCACCACTTAAAAGGAAGTCATTTTAATGACCTTTCTTTCAGAGTCAGTCATACTGAGGTTACCAGAGCAGAAACTTTGACCTCAAACTTTATTCAATACTATTAATTAGAAAAGAAAAACATCTGTGGAATGAATGCCAGACGATAGACAAATTGGGAGTTTCAGCTGGTAACTTGGTATGATTAGCCATAAAGCAAAACCCCTCAGCCGTAGGTGACAGTTTTAATCAACTTCTCTTTCAAGGTCACCTTTTTTCTTCTGAGTTATAGGGCTCTGCATGCTGGGACAATTTATTTTGATGAAGGGAAGTCTTATTGTGTATGTTTGAGGGAGTCAGGGCTCGCCATGACCTTTAAATGCACTCCATCACCTACTGTACAAAAAATCCTCTCCCTACAAAGAGATGTGGAAGGACAGCTGAAATAACAGCAATATGTCTTGGTAAGTGTTGTCAAATCTTTCAATCCTTTCTATGGTGGATTTTGTCCTTCCTAAGAAAGTGGAGTAATTATTTATCTGAAGAGGAATAGTAGGTAGAATTTCAAGAGCATCCATTCTGTCATTTGGTGGTTCAGATGCTACCAGGAAGTTTGAGGCTATAAAACAAATGATACTTCAGTTCAGTTCATCCAGTCATTCAATATTTGCCAAGCCCCTACTACGTGCTACAAGGCCAAGTTGATAGTTAAAAAAACATATAAACAGTGTTAGAAAAGGAAGCAGAAAAATATTGAAGTTTTTGATATGTTTTAGGTTGTATATATTTCCTTGGAATAGTTTCTTTTGTTTATAGAGTGTTATGCTTCTCTCTGACCAAAAGACTTCTATTTTTGAAACCTGGAACTGGTCCTAAAGTAAAGATTGAGAATTAAGTACCGTTTTTTCCTTGCCTTAGGTATTCATTTTCTAAGCCATTTAAAAACAATCAGCAAATAGCACTACTATGTGCATTTTCTTGTGATGTTAACTTCCTAGGAACATCTAACCAAGTTGACTGACTGAATTAGAGCCTCACGCCCTAGTTCTCACATGCCTTTAATAAAAAACATCTAAAAATTTCCTGGTGATCCATAAATCTAATGAGAAATTATAGTGACTTCTTCTACTCCAGAACTGACAAAGAAATCAACTCAAATTCAAGGGCAAAAGGAAAGGAGATAGGTCATTGCCAATGCTTGCTTGCTTCCAGTAAGACATATGTAGCTTGTAAGTTTTTATGTCTAGAGGGAGAAAAAAAAGATAGATCTCCCATAAGAAAGACCCTGAGTTGTCAGAAAGCTGCAGGGTAGGGACTTGGAATGCCATGAAGTGTCAGGGATGAGTGCTAAGTATGACAATAATCTGACAGACTCTCAAGTTTAGGAGCTCCAAGGTACAAAGAGATAACTTAGTTTCTAATGAAAAGGCCAAAGCTGTGGGTGAACTTTGAAGGACAAACATAATAGTCAAGAGATATAAAAAAGTAAAATTATTTGAGCATTTGAAAGAATTGATGTGATTATGTAGTGCTAACATTCTAATAATAGAGGAAGAAAAAAAAAAGTATCCCTTCAGTCCTTTAATGTCCTTGAAGAGTATTGAATAAAGTTAATATGAAAAGCAGGTCTGTGGAGTGTGTTGCTTCTATTCTGAGAATGTGAAGAGCAGGGAGGAGGGGGGGGAGGGGGAGAAAGAATAAATTATTTTTTAAAGAATACATTACAGTAGAAAGAAGGAAAAATGGGTTACAACTTCCTATTTCTCATAATTTAGGTACAAGGGAAGAATATACAACCATGAAGGATAGGGAATGAGCATTAGAGAAACCTTCTTATTATTTAAAATGTACAAAGGAGAGTTTAACACAGAGCCATATATACATATGCAAAGAATTTGTTGTAGCAATATAATTTGAAAAAGCAGGGATGGGGAGGGAAAAGAAATTAAGAGGTAGGATAATACTTGAGAAAAAATATTTTCAAATCTACCCTCCCAAATAAAACCTTCCTGATACTAAGAGGAGGTGTAAAAGGGAAAGAGGGGAAAGATTAAAATCTAAGGTATTGCCTTAGATTACTTCTTAAATAAGTGGGGAATGACTGAAAAATTTTTAAGTAATATATATTTAGAAAGTATAACTAAGACATAGGATGACAAAATCAGAATACCAAAAGATGAAATAATTTAATACCCACTCTTGATATTAGAGATAAATGAGGAAGAATCTTCCTTCTTTTATTAGCAATATGAGAGAATTAAAGTTATAGAATATTGCATATATTAATATGACTACCATGAAGGTTGACCTTAACTATTAAGACTATATTAATTAATTAAGGTCAAATAATTTATTACTTATTTATTTTTGTTTCCAATAGTATTTTATTTTTAAAATACACATAAAGATAGTTTAAAACATTCATTTTATGGAAGATTTTGTGTTCCAGATTGTTTTCCTTTCCATCCCTTCCTTTACCCTTCCTGAAGACAGCAAGTGATCTGATATAAGTTAAATGTGTGCAGTTCTTTTAAACATATTTCTATATCATGTTGTACAATAAAAACCAAACTAAAAGTAGAAAAATCAAGGGAGAAAAAACAAAGAAAATAAAAATACTATTCTTCAGTTACATTCAGTCTCCATAGTTCTACCTCTCCATGCAGATGGCATTTTCCATCCCAAATGTATTTAAATTACCTTCAATCACTGCATTGTTTAAGAAAAGCCAAGTCCATCACAGCTGATCAT
The DNA here is from genome assembly GCF_016432865.1 of Antechinus flavipes. Taxonomy (NCBI): domain Eukaryota; kingdom Metazoa; phylum Chordata; class Mammalia; order Dasyuromorphia; family Dasyuridae; genus Antechinus; species Antechinus flavipes. The sequence goes on along the minus strand of NC_067400.1, from coordinate 336,752,800 downwards.
CATATAATCTTGATGTTACTCTGAAGAGTGTTTTCTTGGTTCTGATCACTTCACTCAGCATCAGTCTACAGAAGTCTTTCTAGGCTTTTTTGAAATCAGTCTCCTCATCATTTCTTACAGAACAATAATATTCCATTATTTTCATATATAACAACTTATTCAGTCATTCCCCAACTGATGAACATTTACTCAATTTACAATTCCTTGCCACTACAAAAAGAGGTGCTACAACTATTTTTATTTATACAAATAGTATGTGCTGTGATGATATAGAAACAAATACCATGAAAATACAAAAGTCATCAGCATAACATATTTTTAAAAAGCTTACAACAGATTAAGATGGAATACTGAATCTAACAGGAAAATTAAAGAGGATAAATGTGAGTTTTTTGCATTTTAGTATTTCTTTAATAAACTGAACAAAAAAATAGCACAACAAAGAGTCAAAGTATTACATATATTATCAGAAGTGAAAGGAAAGATATAAAAGAAAATAATAAGAAATGACTAGAAATTATATTTCTTCCAAAGATATTTCAGATAAAAGCTCAAAATGATTATAGTTTGTAGTAGGGCATTAGCATCAATCTGCTAATTAAAATCAAATATATCTGAGTAAGTTACAATGATTAACAATCAAAAAGATGGGAAAATCTTGGGGAAATGTGGAAATTCTCATAGTAAATAAATAAATAATATAAACAAATATTGTCATCTCTGAGTCCCCACTGTAATTAATGATACTAACTATTAATATTAGCAATGGAAATGTGCAGTAAAAGAATCAGAGATTGCAGTTCTTACATTCAAACAAATAGTGCACAAGGGAAGTATTCCTTTGTATGATCTTAATAGAAAACATTATGGTTGTACATCAACTATTACCAAGTCATAGATATCTTCCTATAAAATGTAGGTTCATTTCTCTAAAAAAGAAAGATTTGAAAGGACTAGAAAAGTATTGAGAAAGGGCTGAGCAAGCACTGTTCTCTGGATAATTATAAGAGAATATGTAAAATGAATCCTGAAAGTTTGGAAGAAGAGCTTCAAAATGGAAAAAATAAACTTCAAAAAGAACCTTAAAATAGAAATTCAAACATGTATAAAGAAGCTGGAAGTTTTGGGAATATTAAAGAGACAAGGGAAGAAAGATAGATGAACTTTTGGAGCTGTATAAAAAGCTCTGTAAAGAGATTTTACCCATAAAGAATGTGAAAAGTGAGCAGTTTCTTGAGCTCTATGTAGTGAAAAGGAAGATTAAAAAGCAGCATTACTTAGAAGAAGAAGTAAACTAAGGTAGTTGGAGATTTCCTGATGAAACTAGCACATGCCAATCTGACAGACTCTGAGCTAAGGATGGAATGTATATAATGAGAGTAATAGAGCATGTATTTACTTAGACATTTATGAGTTTGATCAAGAAAGCTTTAACCTGAAATGGTAACATGGGAAGCTTCCAAAGATACTTTCTTAAACATTTAATAACCAGGATATAAGCAAACTTTTCAATTTAATTTTTATTACTAAAATTTTCTCCACAATTTTTAAGGCTAGACAATCAAAAAAAAGTAAGCTAAGCCCTAGTTTGTAGCACTTGAGAGTTTTATACTTTTACATTGAAAATTTGTTCTACCTATCCTTACAAATTGGCTCCAGCACATTTCTGGCAAACTTGGTACATGCCTATTCTAAGAGAAATATAAGATTTTTTAAAAGTATTACATAGAATGAAAAATATCAGGAGAGGTGCACAGAAGAAAATATTCATGATGAGGAAAATATGCATGATGAAGATTCATTAATACCAGCTTAATGGTATTTTTTTCCAAATACAAATAAAATAACAATAGCCTACAACATTCATCTTTGTCAAAATTTTGAGTTCCAAATTTTTCTCCCTCCCCCTTTACCAAGACAACAAACAATCTAATATATGTTATATTTTATTTCCATATTACTCATATTATAAAAGAAGACTCAAGACAAAAGGGAAGAACCCAAAGAATGAAAACAACAATAAAAGTGAAAATAGTTTGCTTTGATTTGCATTCAGACTCCATAGTTCTTTCTCTGGATATGGATAGCATTTTTTAAGATGAGTTCCTTAAACTTAACTTCTCTAAGAATTTGGATGCATGCTATGACACTTGGTGTAAATATATTTAATGCTGATATTACTTCATTTTCTATGTACCTTTTAGTAAAATATAGTTTCTTTCCTTATCTCTTTTTTGCTTTTGTTTTGTCTGAGATTGCTACTCCTGTTGTTGTTTTATTTTGTTTTGTTTTTACTTTAGCTGAAGCATAATATATTCTGTTCCAGCCTTTTACCTTTATTCTGTTTGCATCTATGTAATTCAAATGTGTGTGTGTGTGTGTGTGTGTGTGTGTGTGTGTTAACTATGTAATTTAGAATTCTGGTTTTTAATGCATTCTGCTATCTACTTCCATTTTATGGATGAATAGGTCCCATTCATATTTCTTCCCCTCCTATTTCCCCCCTACTTATAATTTTCTCTTAACTTTCATCTGATACCTTCTCACCAGTTTTTTATTTCTGACCAACATCTCTCTCAATAGGTACCCTCTTCTATCAGTCCCTCCTTTTATTTCTCCTTTTCCCTCCTACTACCTTATATGGTCAGATAAATTTCTGTATCCAAATGAGTATATATGTTATTCCCTCTTTGACCGAAATCTGATGAAAAATAAGCAAAACTCAATAATCAACTCCTCCCTTCTCTTCCTTGTAATAGGTCTTTTGTGCCTCTTCATGTCATGTAATTTACACTATTCTCCCTCTTCCTTTCTTTTTTCCCAGTACAAATCCTCTTTTTCACTCCCTAATTTTTTATATCATTACAATAATGTTAACTTAGACTCATACCTTCTATGTATATTCTTCTAACTGCCTTAACAGAAATATAATTCTCAAGTGTTACAAGTATCATCTTCCCATTTAGTGTTGTAAGCCGCTCAACCTTATTGAATAATATATTTTGCTTCATTTTTCTTTCCTGTTTACCTTTATATGCTTTATATGTATTTGAAGATCAAATTTTCTATTCAGCTCTGGTATTTTCTTCAGGAAAGATTGAAAGTCCCCCATTTCATTAAAGATCCATCTTTTTTTTTTTCCTGAAAGTCAGTTTTGCTAGATAGTTGATTATTGGTTGTAATCCAAGCTTTTTTTCTTCCAAAGCATCATCTGAAATTTTCTGATCTTTTGATGTAGAAGTTGTTAAATCTTGTTTAATTCTGACTATGGATATTTGATATTTGACTTGTGTTTTCTTTTCCTGCCTATATAAGATAAAATGGAAGACACTAGTTTTAAGGGAATACCATGAATGACTTCTTTAAGAAAATGGGATTTTAGTTGAGATTTGAAGTAAGCTAGAGAAATCAGTAGTGACATAATGATAAGTGTTTAACAAGCAGATCTCTTGGTGGAGAAAGCATGGGCAGAGGTTGCGAAAGGGGTATGCACAACATACCTTTTTAAATTATTTTTCTCCACCACTTTGTTAAGTGAAGATATTAAACAAAATAATTAATTAACTCTGATTTGTAACAGTTATAAATTTCTAGGGTGTATATTCTTGCAATAAAACTTTACTAGTGAGATTTCCAAAGTTGATACAAACTGGCTCCAATATAGCTTTGGATGGCAGGAGATAAAGTGGAAGAGAATGACAGGCATGGAAAGATAGAGTTGGGAGTGAAGTAAAATGCTAGGAATCAGCAAAGAGGTCAGTTACTGGATTACAGAGTACATGGAATTTAATTAAGAGATAAGAATATTGGAAAGGTAAGAAAAAATTTTATATTTAATCTTGGAAGCAAAAAGGAGTGATTGGAGTTGATGGAATAGAAAGTAAGATGATCATACATGATTTAGAAAGATCATTTTAATAAGAGAATGGAAAATTAACTACAGTCAAAAGAGATTTGAGTCAGGGATGTTAACCAAAAAGCTATTCCAACACTCTAGTTTTGAGATGATATGAAACTTCACCAAGATGATGGCAGCATCTGTCCCTATCCTAAAAACATTCCTATATACATTGTAAATAGTTCCACTGACACCACAATGAGACGATTCATGACATCTCTTTTGAGATTTGAGTAATTATGGCATTTGGAGAAGTCCAACTGATCCATAAGCTATATGGATTTGAATAATAGCTTAGTCTTGGATAGTAAAATGTGACCTGGGGACCAGAGAAGAGAGAATTAGAATAAGAACCTAATCAGAGTAAAACACAGAATGGAGAAAGAATCTATATACAGAGAGTGAACTTAGGATGGATGGGCAAGACACTGGCAAAATCCATTCATTTACAAAGTGATTTAGGAAAACTTTTAGTCCAAAAGATGGCATTTGTGAAGGATGGGTAGTAGTCTATCTATATTCCAGAAGTGAAAAAATAGATAGGCAATGGTGGTAGTTCTTGTCTCCAAAGTTATTGCCCTGGGAAGAGAATGAATTGTATGAGCCTAAAAAAAAAGGCAGCAGCTATAGAAAGTAATAAATTTGAAAGAGTTTCTAGACCCAGCCTCCTGAAGAGAGAAGGGAACTACTGGGTTGAAGCAAAACCAAAACTGACAATCATAATGTGGAGGAGAAACCTGGACCTTATCCTTCAGTGCTGTGAGTTGTTTGAACTATAGATGTCCAATGGGAGGAAGACTGACTATTAACTTCAAGTGCAAAATTTCCTTCTAGTAAAGCCCCAACTTCAAAGTAGCAGTCAAATCTACTGTGGGACTGCTTAGAGAATGAGAGATTGTTTACTAGGAAACTTCAGTTAGGCTTTCCTTCCAGATGATTACTATCCACTGGACCCCGTGGGAAGATAGCAGTCCTAAAAGGGAAAGAGAGATGCTCTGATTGTTTTAGAGTTTCTCTGAGTCCTTTGTGTTTGGGCATTTTCTTTTCATTAAAATTAAACATATCTTCTATCTCTCTATCTATGATATAAATATATAGATATCTATATGTATTATCTCTCTATAGAGGTGGTTATGTATATATGTGTATCTAGCTACATCTATCTATATCTGTTTGTGTGTGTGTGTGTAGTTAGCATGCATTTATGCATGTGAACTAAGGACATTTTTGTGTTTTCTGTAAAAATCTAGATATAAACCGAGTGTTGATATTTTCATAAGATACTCTTAATAGAGGCAAAAATCAAAGAGAACTTTATGAGTAAATCCCCTCAAATTGTCATCAGTCTATATACTTCCAGACCTTTATTTTCTGAACTATATCTCACTTGCAACTAGACTCATCATAATAGGAGCCAACATACATAAATTTAACATGTAAAAAAAACTACAACAACAACAAATACTCATTGAAAAAGATCTTAAGAGACCATCGAATTCACACTTATTTTATAGTTTTGGAAACTGAAGCCCTAGAAAATAAGATAATTTGCTCAAGATTAAACAGCTAGTTAGCAGCAAAAAAAAAAAAGGAATCTTTGATTTGGGAAATGCCAAGTATTATTCTGCTCCACCCCAAACCTGATATCTATTCTTATGGTCTGTCAAATTACTTAAAACTTCATCATTAATGAATCTGCCTTTCTTCTAGTTTAGTGAGGTTTCCACTAAAATGCAAACTTAAGTCACAATGTTTAAGAATCCTTGTGTTGTGAAATGTGAGTAGCTGTTCTTGCAGGATTACAGAGTTAAAAACAACTCTAGAGAATACCTATTTCAAACACTTCATTTTGCTTATGAGAAAACCAAGGCACCAAAGGGTAAATGACTTGCTTAAAGTCATACAGTTAAGTGACAAAATCAGAATCCAAACCCAGTTCCCCTGATTCTCCCTAGTGTTATTTACATTATAACAGAAGAGTGAGCTTAATTAATGACAGTGGTTCAAGAGGTAGTATATCATAGTGGAGGGCATAAAACAAAAACAAAAAAACTGGATCTGAAGTCACCAATCAATATGGCTCTGTGATGTTGATAAATTACAATTTTTCTGATATTCATTTTCTTTACCTGTCCTAACTACCCAAAGAGTATTGTTAGAATCAGAAAATAAAATATTGGATAATATCTATATCAAAACTCTAAAGTATTATGCAAATATAAAGCGTTGCTATGTTTTTTCTAAAGAGAAGTTTCTTCTAAGAACCCAAAAGTCCCTTAACAAAATTGGGAAAATATGAAATTTGTCCTTCTCACCCCCATTTCCATACAACCTGAGTGGTTGCTTTGTTTGTGTATTTATTAGACTTGATTTTTTCCCTAACCTCATCTAACATTTGTGTTCCCAATACCTCTTTCTATAGTCAGTAGGAAATGAAGGATGAAAAATCATGCAAAGCCCTAAGCTTGCATCATTGCTCTTTCAAAATATGCTGGTATTTAAATGCCAGACATTCCATTGAAGTATGAATGAGCCTGTCTCTGGGCTTGTCCCTGGGTGGAAGGTGAAGAGCAGGGTTTCTCTTTGTTATTTGATTTAATAAAACACGATGACCTTCCAGCAAAATGCAGGTATAGCCAGGTCAGCAATGAACACAAGAAATCTCCACTGAGAAATAAAAGGCGATGTAGAGTTATTACTTATACTGTTGGTATTTCTGGGAAGAGGAAAAAGGAAAGAACAAGAAAAGGGGATGCTTTCCTCCAGAGCCTAAAGCTCAATTCATGCAAGTATCCATATTGTTTAACTCTGAACAGCAGATGGAAATGTAATTTCCAAAAGTTTATGTTTAATAATGTATCTAACAAAGTCCTACCTGAAATAGGGGACTTATAAGTTGGTCCCACATTTTACTGCCTACTCACAGGTTATCACTACTGAGCCAGGGCAGAGTTGATACATAAAACAATGGCCTAGATATATGGCCTTAGGCTTCTATTATAAGTTCTACCAGAGAGCACTGTGGGAAAATCCTATATCAGTAGGCTTTTAAAAGTTTACTGTATTGCCAAATTGAAAGATTGAATTTTGAGGAGGAAAATTTCATCACTTTTTATTCAATAAAGTATGTTTATAGAAAACTCTACATGTCTTATTGGACAAATTTTCAAAAATAATTCATCTAATCATTATTCATTCTTATGGTATTTATTGTAATAATATTAATCATGGTGAACTCATTGACTTTCAGTGTGAATACTGTTAAGATATATATTGTCTTAAAAAAAACCCTACAATTCTGCATTAAATAACAGGATCATTATTCTAAAGTGTTAATTGCCAGAATTGTAATTCAGTCAAGTAAATAATATTTCATGAAGTTAATAAAAGCAATGAAATTTGAAAGAAATCATAAATATGATTTCATACATGCAACCAGAAAATCTTCTGTCCTCAAGAGTGTAATCACATCTGTCTTTTTTAAGCAGGAAATAGCCACAAAATCCAACATTCCAAGATTAATATTACTATTATTTTATATATAGTGAGAATTCTTCCCTCAGTATTTTCTTTAAGTAAATTCCACTTATTCTCTCCCATAATTAAATTTTCAATTTTTTTTCTTAAGACAACTACTGGGAAACACTCATTTATATGTATTGTCTCCTGTTTGGGGTTTGAGTTTTATATTTTTGAATTCTGAATAGCATTGAATTGATATAAGTTTTTGTTTTGTTTTGTTTGTTTTTGTCATTTTGTTTTGTTTTGCTTGTTTATTTCTTTCATATCTCTTTAGGCACAATTTGTTTTCCAAAATTAGAGGCATCATAATAACAGATCCATAAAGGAATTTTGATGTGTGAAATATCTGAAACATTAATATTGCAGAAATTCTTTCCTCTTGTAGTGAATTTAAGGATCAGTAGTGTCATTTGACAGACTCAGGTAATATTAGAACTAAAAGGGACTGTAGATATTACCTACCCTTATATTTTCCTTTTATAGAGGCCTAGAGAGGTGAAATAATTTCCCAAGGGTCACAAAAATAATGAATAATCCAGAAACACAACTGAAATAAAAATATCTGATTTCTCTTGATGCTCATTTCATGACTCCCAAAGAGACTTGTAAGATTTTAGATATATGATGAATCGAAATCACATAGATAAACTGGCCTTATGAGGACTCTTCTGTGGAACTTGAATAAACATCATATGATTGGCTTCAGGTGATTACATGAAAATTTGGGGAGAAGACACTTTTTTCTTTAAGAAGCGTTTCCTACTTAACTCCTAGGCTGTATATACTGCTAACCTAAGGAATTTTCTTAATAAAACAGAGACAGAGAGACAGAGATAGGTAGAGACAAAGTAAAGAGAGAGAAGGGTGAGAGAAAGAGAAAATAATCATAAGGGTGATATAATCCTGGCTTCATCTACCTGGGAAATAGAAAGTAATTCTGCTGAGGAGTAGAGAATACTGTACTGTACTGGTGTCATAAAAATCCCAACCATGTGGCAGTTAGTGCTTAAGATCTTAAATAGGTGATCTCATACTGGGTTCACCAGGCTTAACTTTACCTTTTTCTGTGTGTTTCCTTTCCTTGACACCCTTTATGAGTTTCAAATGGTCTGAAGGGCTATCTATACCTGTGGAAATGGCATCATTTACCAGTCAGGCAGCATCATTAATATCCACTTGTGGTGGCAATGACATCCACTCTAGCAGCAGTAGCTAACAGCAGGGAAAGCTTCTATATCAAAGAGTTTGGTCATTACTGCAAGAAAGACCAAACCTGGCACATTTCACTAAAAACCAAAGAGAGTTACTTCTTGGATAATTCCCAGTTGAGGTGAAATGTAATTAGCAGAATTGCATAATTGCTTTATGTTCTGGTAAGCATTAATATATTAGCCTCCCAACTAAATATAACCATACTTATATGTTGGAGTATTCTATGTTGTACTAATCATTCTTTCATCAATTTTAAAATTTTCTTATACTTATATTCTTTGTCTGTGAATTAGCTGATTTATACTATATATTGGCTCTCTCTTTTATTTGTCCCTTTTGGGGAAAATCTGAAAGAAGCAATGACTCAAATTTCAATTAGTTTTGTGGGGTGAGAGGTTTGTCATTGTTGAACCAATGACTGTGAGAATAGAGTCCCCAACCTCAAAAAGGAAAGAGAAACTAAAGTCTAGTAAACTATGACATCTTGGAGGTATTGGGTGTTAGATTAATGAATGAATTGTGAAGAGTGAAAACTACTGTCAGTCCCAGATGACCAATACCTTTATATTAGAATGATGTTATAGATTTTGAGTTGGAAGAAATCTTTCAATTCATTTTGACTAACCCCCTCATTTGCCATATGAGGAAACTGAAGCCCAGAGAGGTTAAAGTCAAACAGATAGAAAGCAGCATTCTGAGAATATGTGATATTTCTAATAACAACTTTACATTTCTAGAGCACTTCAGTTTTCAAAGGACTTTCACATGATTTCCTAACTGGGTCTTCATATGATTCTTTCAATGTATTTAGATCAGGAATTATCATTCCTACTTTGCAAATGAGGAAACTCAGACTGAAAGAACTCAAATTATATGTCTGAAATCAGACTAGTTTTTTCAGTTGCCTATTTTCTTGGAGTTGGGAGGATTAATTTTCTTGAATTCAAATCTAACCTGACATTTCCTAGCTGTGTGACCCTGGGCAAGTCACTTAACCCTGTTTGCCCCATTGTTCTCTAAAATATGCTAGAGAAAGAAATGACAAACTACTTCAATGTCTTTCAGGGAAACCTGAAATGGAGTCACAAATAGATACAACTGGGAAAAAAAATTCAACAATAGCAAAAATCTCTACTTCACCTTGCCTCTGAAGAAACCTTGAGCCCAGGCATTCTGAAATGCACAGATTGACCAGCACATGAATTTAAATGCTTTTCTTCATCAGAGATCAAATGTATGAGATCTGGCAAGCAAATCAAAATGAGAGCAGCAAAGCAATCTACACTGATGTAATTAGCCAATAATGCCAACTAGTTAGACAAATAAGCATGACAAACATAATTATGTCTTGTTTATATCTAATGAGCTAGATTCTTATGCATGTAGGTCAATCCCCCAGAAACAGTGGGTACTTTGGAGAGTGACATTAATTCTCTCAAGGAGCACATTTAATAAAATATTTCTTGAACCCCTTCAAGAGTTCTACTGTCTTCTATTTTTATAATCTACCCTCTAAAAACACTAATCCATTTGGAAATATGTCTGCTGTTAACTAGTATTTTTAAAACTCCTGACTGGTTTGCCCAGTGGTCATAAGGGTGTGTTCATTAAAAGGTGAAATAAGATAAAGTGGGAACATACATTATTATTAATTTTCCATCCATAGTCATAGAACTAGAAGTAAAATTGGAGCTATCAAAGGTCACTTCAGCTAATTAGTAAAGTAACAACTTTATCTGTACCCCTGACATGCTGTCATCACTTTCATTTGCCTCGTTTGTGAGTCACTTTCTACAAAAATCCTGTCTTCTAATCATTTTAATGCTAGTTTCTTCTCCCACTACTCATTAGTTTATTAGATAGATAGATAGACAGACAGACAGACAGATCTCATTTTTATATAACTGTTTGCATGTTGTTTTCCTCAATGGATTGTAAAGGATTTGTGAACAGGGATTACCTTTATTATTTCTTTGTATCCTCAGATATTAACATATACTAAGCACATGGAAGATGCTTAATAAATACTTGGTATTCATAGACAAAGAGATAGAATACAGAGCACAGAGCATTGGGAAGGAGTGTGAGACTTCAGCTCATCAGACTGTTGGTAGGAATGTTATTAGAGTCAAAGTATAAGAGCCAGTCCTAGGGCACAGCTATGATGATGTCATTCTCTTGTTCAAAAACTTTCATGTCACCCTCTTGCCAACATAAAATTAAAATCTCCCACAAAATGCCTCTATTCTATATTTTCAACAATATTTCCACACTTATCACTGCTATCCCCATCCTTTCTCCTCTTAAATGTTTTAGTTAAATCCATACTGAGCAAATAGAGAATCATATTTCTGTCTTGACTTGTCCTTTCCCACTTCCACGTGCAAGTGATGTTACAGACTCTCTCCAACCTCAATCTTTCCTTTATGAAATCCTTCTTTTCCTTCAAAATCCTTTTCAGATATCTTATCCTTCATGATGTCTTCCCTGATTCCCCTAGAGACAAAGAGAGCTTTCCCTTCTCACTTTCCCCCAAAGCTACTATTTCTGGATCTTTCTTTGACCCCAGAAAATTCTATCTTATATAACATTTATTTATGTACATGTTCATTTTGTATATTCCTTTTTTGTAAAACTTTGATTTCAAATCACACACACACACAATTTTTCCTATACCTAGCATAACATTTTCTATTTATGAAGCATTTAATAGTAATTTAGGGTTAAGGTGAATGAAAAAACTAGAGACAAAGTTTCTGGATAATTAACAATGAATTTATTAGATTAGTTAATAATCAATAAATTGATGGCCAGTGGTTTCTCTCAGTAACCAAAGATCCCTAATGGAGACACTAAATGCCTTCATATAGTTTTAGGAAAAGGGAGGTGTGCCTCTAACAGGTGAAAATCAACTCTGATTAATGAACAATTATTGAGGAGCTAAGATAAAAGTCTTCAGGTATTTCTGCTGATAACATGGATCAATCATGAGATACAGTAGCCTCCAGCAATCTGGACAAATGAATATATTTTTATGCAGACTACTGGAGTTGGTTTTCTTCTTCATGAGCTGCTTACTCTAAACTCCAATGGAGGGATGCAGAGACATGAAATAATGCTTTGGGGCTGAAATTCACATAGATTAGATTCTGTTTATACTCTAAAGAGAGCAAGTGTCTAAAGAGAGCAAGTGCAGTCCCACTCAAGATTGAGAAGCATGTAATCTGAGGATTAGGTCAGTCTCATCTATCAGCCTTGTTCTTCTGAGACTGAATGACTTACTTATAGAAGCTGGTCCCTGAATAAGAAAATAAAAAACCTTGATCCTAATTTAATAATTAAATATCAATATAATTTTAAAAAAATTCCTTTAGGACAGGGTCTGTTATTACATTGGTATAACAATGACAAACTCAAATTGAAATGGAGCCACTAACTTACATGTAATGATGTCTTCTGTCTGAATATTGATTTAGAAAAACATATTAATATAATCCATGTTCTATAATATTTTAAATTTTTTAAAATATATTTTGTTAAATATTTCTCAATTACTTTTAAACCAGTTCAGATCATTTGGGAAAGATTCAAGCTTCACTGGTTTTGTGTTTGACTTCTCTAGGGAATATCACAGCCCTCTTCCTCTGTGAGGAGTAGTAGGAGCTGTCCATGTGGGACCCAGCTACATCTAGCCATTTGGGCACTATGTCTTCCCTCCCCTCTCCTTCTCTTCCCTTCCTTTCTCTACCTTCCTCTCCTTTCCTCTCCTCTTTCATATCCCTTCTATTTCCTTCCTTGAAAACTTATAAAATAAAAAAAAAGTATGGTATTTAAATTATGCTCTGATACCTTATTCAAGTATATATATGGAAAACTAGCTTTCTCAAATAATTAAACAATATCATAATCACCATTGTCCACATAGCAGCAAATTTCTGATTAAACATTAAAAGACTTGGATTTTTTTTTTCTTATTACTACAACTAAGGAACACTGTGAGTTTAGATTGAAACTTTCTAAAACTTTAGACTCACCTTCTATAAAACAAAGGCTTAGATGATTTCTAAGGTCTCTTGGATTACTTGTAGCCTACAGCCCTATGATAATTCATACTGTATTAGCCTAATAGTACTGAAACAACTAGAGCTACAAGAGGGAACTCAGCTAGCTGATTATTTATTTCTATTATGTAAAATCTAACCATTATATAATGCAAACAAACACAAAGGCAAAAATTATTGGGACATTTTGAATAGTTTTTGATTGGAGCTTGGGATCCTACATTCCAGATTTCTGTTTTCAACTGCCTTCATTTTGCTAGTTCCCTGTTCGTACTCAATGTATTACCAGGTTCTCTGCTTTTCAAGTCTACTGTAATTTATCTTGTTCACAGAAGACTATAAAATAGAAGCTAATTAAATTAAAAATACTGAATTAATGGAAAACTAACAGAGAAAACCACTGTAATTTAGAGATTTTATAACTGCCGCATCAGTGACACACTTCTTCCCTCACTTTTCATGCCTTTACTGGAAGCCTTTGATTTTCCTAATTATTTATTCTTTTAGGAGTGATTACAAGTATAAGAGGGTATTATATATTCAAGTTATTGTACTTTTTTTAAACTACAGAACTGAACATCATCTGTGTTCCTGTCTGACAACACTCAGACTCATTTGCTTAGATTATAGTTACATTATTTGGGAATAAGGAGTGGGTAAAGCAAGGAAATGTCAGTGGGAAAAATAAAATATCATAGTACCTAAAGTATAAATTGATAAAAAAAATATAAAGTTTTCAGACTTCCCTTGAAATTATTCAAGAGTTTATTGTAATCTGTTTTATTTTTATTATGTATTTATTAGGTATTATTATTTATTTATCATGTAAAGTAAAAAATGACACTACTACCCAACAGAACTAAGGCTTCCATTTACTTCTGCTATCCAGGTACAATCACACATTCAGAAGGAAGTTAAAAAGGACCTCTGAGTAATATTGAAAGAGAACAGTGTATGGTTCATTTGAAAGACAGAGACAAATTCCACCATAATTCTATGTCAAACCATAGATGTCAAACCATAATTCTAATTTAACTTTAAAAATTGAATAATAATATTGTAGTATTGTGTAATAGCACAGAAATTATTATTCATCATTATATTCCTGAGAAATCATTAAAGGATAATATTAGGGAAAAAATAAATCTTGTAAGATAAGGAAATATATAATATATTTTTGAAATATATTCATTTAAAAATTGTTAAATTCACTTTTAAAGATCATGAATGAATCTATTCCCCATAATTCTAGAGTAATCTATAGATCTAGGATCAATTTCATATAAATCATTCTAACTGATGCTAGATAAATAAGGTGTCCTTTAAAGCTTTAACTCTATGCAGAAGAAGCATAGATGGCCTAATGAAAGCTATTCTTTGGAAAATGAAATATATGTTCTGATACCTGCTAAGAGTATCCATTTTTACACTCAGAGAGAAGATTGTAGGGATTGAATGTTGATCACAATGTAGTATTTTCACTTTTTTGTTGTTGTTTGTTTGCATTTTGGTTTCTTTATCATTTTTTTTCCTTTTTGAACTGATTTTTCTTGTGCAGCATAATAATTTTGAAAATATGAATAGAATTGCACATGTTTAACTTATATTGGATTACTTACTCCAAATAGGAACACATGATTTTGCAAGAGTGAATGTTGAAAACTAGCAAGGAGGAAGGAAAGGAGAGAGGGAAGGAGGGAGGAAGGGAGGTAAGGAGGGAGGAAAGGAGGGAGGGAAGGAAGAAGAGAAAGATGGCTCTTTCCTCAGGGAATTTATAATCTTACAGGGAAAGATAACAAGCATGGGTTTATGATTGGAGAACTTCAAAAAAGAGTAGCCAGGTGAGAAATAAAGAGGTGGCTACTTTTTTATAGAGAGATTTTGAAAGGAACTAATTATTCCACCTTCCAATTTTATTTTCCCTAATCTTTATTTTCTTATATAATCCTATACATTTTTGTTGTGATATGGGAGACACCTGCCAGTGGCTGCTGGAGGTCTAACTCAGACCTGTAGATTGGATCTCTTCATGTGAGAGTATAATAATGATACAAGGAGACTTAGAGTCAGTTGCATTGTCTGACCTCTCTCCTCTTCCCTCTTGCCTCCAATTTATTTCATTCTCAATCCAGAAGGAATACCTGCATCAGCAAAGGCTGCTTTGCAACTCCTTCAAGTTTATGATCCACAGCCTTTACCTAGGCATGTTCCTTAATACATTTTATTTTTTGCTTTAATAATATTATATTGAGAAGGAGTCCATTAGCTTCATGGTCAGGCTCTGCTAGTAAGTATTTCTGTGACTTTAGGTAAATCAATCACCAGATGAATGATTAATTTACAGCTGAAAGTTTTCTTTGAGATTATCTAGTCTTAATTCCTCATTTTACAGAGTAACTGAAATTCAGAGAAAAAGTTGCTTACCCAAATTAAAGAGTAGCTATTATATTTTTTCTCCTTATTTGTAAGAGTAATATTTACCTTCAATAGTGATGTAATGATAACCTTTAGCAAACAACAATATGTTTTCTTAGCTAGGTTATATGGTGTGAAATTAATAACCTATGAAATGCCAATATACTCTTCATTTTCAATGTTTTACCTAATCAAAGCAGAAGTCTGTCTCTAAATAATTAGCCTTCCCTTGAGAAGGTTCACTGGAAAGATTGACTTTGCTGATTGTTCTTTCTTTGCTTCAGTCTTTAGTCTTTAGTTGCAATATGTGTATGTACTCTTCTTCATAGCTGAAATATTCATTTTGTAGCTATAATTTGGACTCAGAAGGTCACAGCCTATAATGAGTCCCACAGGCTTTCAGAAAGATGGGGTTATTTAACTTTTGAACCATTGTTATAATTAACAGTAGTAAAATATTCATAATGCCTTCAGATAAATTAAAAAGTATGAGAATTGAATCTTGAAGATCACTGACCCCAGAAGAAGGCTACACATGGACTTTTTTGTCATTTTCTCAGTGGATAAAAGAGAAATAGGAAAACAATAAGGTTACTTATAAAGGAATAAGTGATTAATTCATGGAATATATACCCATAGTACTAGGGTCCTTCATCCTGTCTTTCATACAAAATTATGAAAGCTAAGCCAGAAATTATGAGATTCCTTTTTATTTTTCATGAAAAAAGATGTCTTCATATTAAGAAGACATTATATTAAGAATTAATTATATCGGAATAGCTGTTTTATTCTCCTTTGTCTTATGTCTCCTGTTTTCTCAATTGATTTTTCTCTTTGTATGACTGTTATTCTTTCTACTATCCTGTTTCCATTCTCAAAATATCAATCCAACAAATATCTGAGAACATAAATATCTTTTACAATATAGGATTTTGTGAAAATCCACAATGATTACTCTATTCTTGGAAAGTTATTTGGAACTACATGCCAAAAGTCACTAAACTCATCATATTCTTGGACTCTGTAATGTCAGTGCTAGTTACATACTTCAAAGAGGTCAAGGACAAATGTAAACAGCCCGTATGCACACAAAATAATAAAAGCATATTGAAGCAAGAAATGGAAAAAAAGTGATTTTTTTAAAATGAAGAATGACTGAACAAATCTTAGCAAAAAAATGAAATGGAGTAATAATGCTCTATAAAAAATCATGAATCCAAGACAATTCCTAAAAACTTAATATGAAAAATACTATCCACCTCCAGAGAAGGAAATGAAGTCTGATAAAAGTGTACTTTTTTTTTTACTTTAGCATTTCATTTTTTTCTGTTTTCTATCACTGTATGATTAATATGGAAATATGAATTATATGTCCCTGTAATTTATATCAAATTACTTGCTGCCTTAAGAAGAGAAAAAGGAGGCACACAGAGCCAAGATGGTGGGGTAAAAGTAGGTACTCACCCAACCTCTCTCCCAAAGCATTCCAAATTCCTTTAAATAATGACTCTAAACAAATTTTTGAGCATCAGAATACCCCAAAAGATGGACTAGAACATTTTCCAGCCAAAAAGAATGTAAGTCAGCTGGAAAGCTCTGTGATACCAGGATGGGAGGCCAACATGCAGTCCCATTACAAACTGAACTCCACCCCAACCCCATCCTGGCCTAACTCTTTGCCCAACCTCTGCATCAGTGGCAGTGTTGGTGGTCCACTCCTCTCAGCTCAAAGAGGATTTGGAAGGCCAGCAGAAAAGGTCTATGGACTAGCTTGTAATCACAGCATGTGTTGCACCAGTGCAGTTCCAGCTCCAGCCTCGTCTAGACCCCAATATCAGTGAGGTGGGACCTCTGAATTAGCAGTAGGGCAAGAGGCTTCTGGACCTCTAAGCCTCAGGAACACTAGTGAGGACTCAGAAGGTGAATGGAGAGGATGTTTGGCAACAGGGTGGGAATCCAAAGTAATGCAGTCTCAGTGCAAACATGCCAGTGTACACCCAGCTCCAATCCCAGGACCCTAGCACCAGCAAACTTTGATTCAGCACACTAGATCTTACAGCTCCTGTGGGAGAGAGACACTGCTAACAGCTACTGGACAGAAAATAGTGCTTGTAATAAGATTCCTCAAAGGTTTTCTGAAAACAGATGCAAAAAAACCCTGAAACTTGAGACAGTGCACAGTTTACTTTAGAAAATAAAGCCCTACAGTAAGAGTTGAGAAAGAGATTAAAGGAATAAGAATAGGCAATGAGGAAACCCAATTATCACTCTTCGCTGATATGATGGCACACTTAAAGAACCCCAGAGACTCTACTAAAAAGTTATTAGAAACAATCCACACCTTCAGCAAAGTTGCAGGATACAAAATAAACCCACATAAGTCATCAGCATTCTTATATATCACTAACAAAACCCAACAGTTAGAGTTACAAAGAGAAATTCCATTTAAAGTAACTACTGGTTGTATAAAATATTTAGGAATCTATCTGCAAGGGAAAATCAGAAACTTAATGAGCAAAACTACAAAACACTTTCCACACAAATTAAGTCTGATCTAACCAACTGGAAAAATATTAAATGCTCTTGGATTGGGCGAGCAAATATAATAAGATGACAATACTACCTAAATTAATCTATTTATGTAGCGCTATACCAATCAGACTCCCAAAAAACTACTTTGATGAATTAGAAAAAATAACAACAAAGTTCATATGGAAAAACAAAAGGTCAAGAATTTCAAGGGAATTAATGAAAAAAAATCAAATGAAGGTGGCCTAGCTGTACCAGATCTAAAATTATATTATAAAGCAGCAGTTACTAAAACCATCTGGTATTGGCTAAGAAATAGACTAGTTGATCAATGGAATAGGTTAGGTTCAAAGGACAAAACAGCCAATAACTTTAATAATCTAGTGTTTGACAAACCCAAAGACCCCAGTTTCTGGGATAAGAATGCATTATTTGACAAAAATTGCTGGGAAAATTGGAAATTAGTATGGCAGAAACTAGGCATTGACCCACACTTAACACCGTACACCAAGATAAGGTCAAAATGGGTTCATGACCTAGGCATAAGAATGAGATTACAAATAAATTGGAAGAGCATAGGATAGTTTACAGACTTCAGAAGATTTTGAGGAATGACTTGTACCCGTTCGGATGTAGTTAATAAAGCAGAGGTATTGAATAAGATATACATTTTTAGCTACAGCCAATAGGTTGATGTGTTGCTTGACTACATTTTTTATTGTTGTTATTGTTATGAAGAAGAGTTTCTATGGGAATAAGTGAGTGAGTAATTATGGAGATGAAAAAAAAAGAACATCAATTAAAAATAAAATGTATGGAAGAATACAAAAGTTCAGAACAAACAGGACACATTTTAGTGCCATTTTATGTGTGTGTGCACAAAAAACACATAAAAGTTTATCATTTCACATATAATTATAATAATTTCCTTTTACTAAATCCAATGACCTCACTTTTCATCCTTTTTTAATTCTCTGAATTATTTGACAAATTCCCTTTCTTAGAGATTAATTCTTCTCTGATATAGTGTTCTTTCTTGTTTCTCTTTCTTCTTCTCTAACTACTCTTTTTCAGTCTCCTTTGCAGTATTTTCAGCCACTTCTCTTCTTTTATGTGTGGATATATTCCAGAACTAGTTAGAAGTATCTGATGAATACATGTTATTATTATTAAAATGCCTATAGTAGATACTTTATAAAATTATTCTAAGACTCAAAATAAATCATGCTCCTGAAATAGATTTGCATACTTTAAATTCCATAGAAATGTCAGATCTCATGACCAAAATTTCCATGTATGAGATTAATCTCATTACAACTGCCTATTTGCCAAATTCTGCAAGATACCAGTTGGAAATTTAGAATAAGGATGCCAGAGATCCAAGTCAGACCTTGCTCTCATTTTGGAGGAAATACAAAAGAGTTTTGGGAATCTGAATTCAAAATAAAAGATTATGTTTTGCAGTGCCCTTTGTAAGGGGAAAAGCAGTTGGTTAATTATGAATAATGAGGAGAATAATGTATTCTGATTATTTACAGAGAACTAATGGTCTAATATGCTAAATATATCAGCCCTTTCTGAAACACATAGTACTGTCTCCTTTTTTTGCAAACAGACTGGAAGCTCACCCGCTGCAGTGTGAAATAGCTGAGAACAGCTGGAACAAATGTTCTCCTCTCTGCCACTGAATTATAAATCACACCTGTCGAGAGTAAAACATTCAGTTCCAGCACTCAAGCAATGGATTTTTAAGGAGCCTTCCCATTTATCAGTTCAACTATTGATTACTTGTGAAAGGTTGTTGAATCGAAGACATAATGAATGGGGGAGTTGATCTCTAACATGCTAGGCTAAGTGTGTTCATAAGTTTACCTTCAGGAACTTGATAATATTTAAAGATGCCCCAAAGCATTAGGGAACTCATAATATATGTAACCACTTAGGTGCTGATTCCTGATTACTATTAACAAGTGTGTTAAGTGAGAATGGAAGATAGATTAGGCACAGACAGTCTAATTACACATGGCACTTTCTGCTGAACCTTGGGACACCATGGATTTAAATTAAATGTTGCTTTGTATGGTTATGAATTACCAACACCCCAGAGAAAAGCACAAAACAGTGATGATATTCTCATTGAAGTTCTATTACAGAATCTTGGAGTAAAAAAATCCATTAGGCCTGAAACTATCTTCTCATTTATTTCTCTAAACTACTAGACTTGCTTCTAACTGGCTATAGAGTCACTTCTTAAAGTTGCAGTTTATTCATCTGTAATATGAAAGATTTAGACTAGGTATTAAGTAAGGTTTCTTCCAGCTCTTACATTCTGGGAATATGTTTTTTTTTTTTTTTTCCTGAGCAAACTTTGTAGTTCGTCACATAATCCTCTTCATAAATTGACTGCAGCCTATCTTTCCTTCCTATCTCACATTCACAAAATTTTTGATAACCATGCAGATTTACTTGCTGTTTCCCAAACTTGACATGCCATCTCCCAACTCTATACATTGATAACCTTATGCCTAAAATGTTTTTTTTCCTTTTATGTATGGTTAGGAGCCTTTAATTCCTTTTAATGTTGATCAGAACTAACCAATTGTACTAAAAGTATTCTTACCAAATATATCCCTGCTCTTTCAGTTGTCAAAACCAATGGTCTTTTCTTAATTTCCATTTTCTCAACTACTCTCCACCCTTTAACATTTTTTATCACTTTTTTCTTTATATTCTGTTCTAGCCGGACTTTTGGATGCCACTTCATCTTGATTCTATTTTTACCTATCTAATGATTTCTCAGTTTACCTTTGCTGCCTTCTCAACCAATTCTTTCCCTCATCAAATGTTCAAATGAATTTATTACCTCCTGGTTTTGAATATTCCCTCTAAAAGGGCAGGTCACAAGTCCTTTACTTCAATCTATCATGTCTAATTCTTACCTTTTTTGTCCCATAATAATAAATAGTAAAATAATAAATAAACTCTTATAAGTTTATCACTGAGAATTGAAGCAATAGCTTATAGATTTTTAAACGTTTTCCTTATGTCAATCATACAGAAAATTGTACACAAGATATCCCTCATTATTTTACCACATTACTGACCCTTCTTATTTTGTGCTCATATATTTTTCTAAATGGTATCCTTTATTTTGTTCTTTTGGGAAGTTCTCTATAGTTATATGTTAAAATCTCAAAACATTCAACTTGTACTTTTCTATTATTTTCTGATTGATTCTTTAGAAAAGTTTGTCATAATTCTAAAAAAATGGCAACTAAAAAAAATCAAAGGTGTAAACAATAGCAAATAATATTTTAACATGTCTATTTGTAGATATGATGGCTTTCTTAGAAGATTTGAATCAACAAATACACTGAAACAATTAACAGGTTCAATTCAATAGAATACAAAATAACCCACAAAATCATTAGCATTCCTATGTAGGAATAACAAAAACAAAAACAAAATTTTTGTTTTGTAACAAAATTTTTGTTTGTAACAAAAACAAAAGAAAATACTAGAAAGATAAACTTCCTTCCACATAACATGAAAATTCAAGAAATATCTGGGAGTTATACTACTTTGAAACAGAAGAGACATATAAATACAACTACAAAGTTCTGTTTAAAAAAAAAAAGACAAATAATTAGATTGTCATTGCTTCTTGTTAAGCCATATCAATATAATGAAAATCACTTTCTATTTTAGCTCAAAAATGAGTTAGTAAATCAATTAAATATGCCAAGGGAGTATTTTATAGAATTAGACAAACAATTATTTTAAAAATTACGTGGGATCTCTGTTGCCATGCAGCTTACATTCTACTGAGGGTGACAACACAAACAGAATAGTAACAAAGAAGGGCTACTTTGATGAGGGGTGGTTAGGTGGGGTCACAGAAGCAGATTGATCATCCTCTCAGGAAACAATGGCCAAGTAAATTTGATAATGAGTTTTTAGAACTAAAAGTGGGAGACTGTATCATAAAAATGACTGTCTAAAAAAACAATGACAGAGGTATACAGAGAAGAAAGTAGTAAAATGAAATGTGACTGAATAAAATATATTAGGTTTTCCTGAAATACTGATTATTGAAAGATAGTTCAGAAAGGATGAGAGAGTTTTTTTTTTTTTAATAAGCTCCCATGTGCTTAGCTATATAGATCTTTCAGAGATAGATTTATAGTAAGTGTAAGGATAATAGGTATATAATGTATGTATATATTATAATGCATATGTATATATACATACACATCAATCATTAAATATTTATTAGGCACTAACTATGTACTAGGGACTCTACTAAGTACTAGGGATATAAAAGAAGGGTGAAAAACAGTCTCTTACCTAAAAGAATTTACTAAGATCTTTTGGGGGAGACAATACAAAAACAAATACATACAAAACAATCACTATACACTTAAACTAGAATATAATTAACTGAGTCAAGGGATTACAATTAAGAAGGTTAAGGAAAGTTTCCAGTGAAGGATAAGATTTTACTTAAGATATAAAAAAGGAAAGCAGTAAGGGATAAAAAAGGTGAAAAAAATAGGAAGGTGCTATATTAAGAAGGCATATTAAATATGCCAAGGGAATATTTGATCCTAGTGCAATAAAGCAGGGCTTCTTTAACTTTTCCTCTCATGATCCTTTTTTCAAAAGATTTCTATATGACCTTAGGTGTATAGGTTTATAAAAAAAAATAGATATACAAATCAAACATTTATTGATAATAAAGCATAAAGAAATTTATTTTAAAATAATTCTTTGGCAACTAGGTGGTACAGTAGATAGAGCACCAGCCTTGAAGTCAGGAGGACCTGAGTTCAAATGTCGTCTCAGATATTTAACACTTCCTAGCTATGTGACCATAGGCAAGTCACTTAACCCCAATTGCCTCAGCAAAATAAATAAATAGATAAACAATTCTTTGGTTTACATAGAATTTTATCACACATTAAAGAAAAAAGGAAATTTGCATGCTAATGAAACATATGTACTTGTTTATTTTTACATAAAGAATTAAGTTTTGATGGAATATTTGATACCTTTTACTGTTGCCAAATGTTTCACCACTTCTATATTCAGTTATGGCCTTCAGTTTAAGAAGTTTTGTCACAAAGAACCCATGGAGTTTATTGAGTAAAGTCTGGGAATGAGTGTGGGAAACATAACATGATCAATCTTGAACTTTAGGAAAAGTCATGTGTTTTGAAATCAAATGACGTGACTTAGGAGAGCTATTGCTGGTTCCAAATGATATACATGGGGTTTAGCACCAAATGATGAGATTTTAGGTACCAAATGTTAGTGTTTAGTCATGGAAAGAATTCATAATGGCTATTTTCTTTGGAAAAAGGTAGGTTTATTTAGAAGAGGTTACAGACATAATGAAGAGATACAATAAGTACCAGGTGTATGAAATAGACTTGGAAGGGCATATAGTAGCAAGGAAAGGGCATAAAGTAGCAATGATGGAAAAGGCAAGTTCCCTAGAGGAACTTACAATTTACCAGGAGAAAGGGAACACTTCATGAGATTGGTGTATATCATTGACTGTCAGACTAAATCCTTTTTTAAAAAAATTCATTAAAGCTTTTTAATTTTTAAAACATGTGAAAAGACAAATTTTTCAATATTGACCCTTGCATAGCCTTGTGTTTCAAATTTCCCCTTCATTCCCTTCACCCTCTTCCCTAAATGGCAAGCAATCCAATATATATTATACATGACTAGAAATGGTTGCTTCATCTGAAAATTGTCTATTCATATCCTTTGACCATTTGTCAATTGGAGAATGGCTTGAATTCTTATAAAGTTGAGTCAATTCTCTATATATTTTAGAAATGAAACCTTTATCAGAACTCTTAAATATAAAAATGTTTTCCCAATTTATTGCTTCCCTTCTACTCTGCATTAGTTTTGTTTGTACAAAAAAAACTTTTTAACTTAATATAATCAAAATCATCTATTTGGTGTTCAGTGATGAATTCCAGTTCTTCTTTAGTCACAAATCCTTTCCTTCTTCACAGATCTGAGAGGTAAACTATCCTATATTCTTCTAATTGGCTTATCATATTACTCTTTATGTCTAAATCATGAGTGCATTTTGACCATATTTTGATATAGGATGTTAAATGTAGGTTGACAGAGATATTAAAGAAGAGAAAGGGACCTGTATGCACAAAAATGTTTGTGTCAGCCCTTTTTGAAGTGGCTAAAGACTAGAAATTGAATGGATGCCCATCAGTTGGAGAATGGCTGAATAAATTGTGGTATATGAATGTTATGGAATATTATTTTTCTGTAAGAAATGACCAGCAGGATGAAAACAGATAGGCTGGGGGAGACTTATATGAACTGATGCTAAGTGAAATGAGCAGAACCAGAAGATCATTATACACTTCAACAACAATACTATATAAAGATCAATTCTGATCTGAGGATCAAAGTGGCTCTCTTCAACAATGAGAGGATCCAAATCAGTTCTAATTGATCAGTAATGAACAGAACTAGCTATAGCTATACCCAGCAAACGAACTATGGGAAATGAGTGTGGACCACAACATAGCATTTCCACTCTTTCTGCTATTGTTTGCTTGCATTTTTGTTTTTCTTCTCAGATTATTTTTATCTTCTTTCTAAATCTGATTTTTCTTGTATAGCAAGATAACTGTAGAAATATATATACATATATTATATTTAACATATACTTTAACATATTTAACACATATGGGACTACCAGCCATCTAGGGGAAGGGGTGAAAGGAAGGAGAGGAAAAGTTGTAACAAAGTTTTTGCAAGGGTCAATGTTGAAAAATTACCCATGGATATGTTTTATCAATGAAAAGCTATAATAATAAAAAATAAAAAAAATGTGGGTCAATCACTAATTTCTTCCATACTAGTTTTTAATTTTCCCAGCAGTTTTTGTTCAATAATGAGTTCCTATCCAAAAAGCCGGGGTTTGGGGATTTGTCAAACACTAAATTACTATAGTTATTGACTATTTTGTCCTGTGAACTTAACCTATTATACTTTTTGTTTGTTTGTTTTTAATTTTTATTTAATAATTACTTTATATTGACAGAATCCATGCCAGAGTAATTTTTTTACAACATTATCCCTTGCACTCGTTTCTGTTCCGATTTTTCCCCTCCCTCCCTCCACTCCCTCCCCTAGATGGCAAGCAGTCCTATATATCTAACCTATTATACTGATCAATTACTCTATTTCTTAGCCAGTATCAAATGGTTTTGATGATCACTGCTTTATAATATAGTTTTAGGTCTGTCAGATTATATCCTAAAAGAGATTTAACACCTTAAAAGATCTAATTAGCTATAAGAAGGAGAAAAGAATAGAAGCACATTGGGGGAATGAAAGAAAAGATATCATGTGGCATGAGGGAAAGGGGAGAATAAAGAAACCATAAGGCAAAGTGCCATGGTAGACTAAAATCCCAGTGGCCATATTTATTTAGTTAGTTAGTTAGTTGTCAAAAAAATTTATTTTATTTTTTTAATAACTTTTTATTGACAGACCCCATGCCAGGGTAATTTTTTTACAGCATTATCCCTTGCACTCACATCTGTTCTGATTTTTCCCCTCCATCCCTCCACCCCCTCCCCCAGATGGCAAGCAGTCCTTTACATGTTAAATGGGTTACAGTATGTCCTAGATACAATATATGTGTGCAGAACCGAACAGTTCTCTTGTTGCACAGGGACAATTGGATTCAGAAGGTATAAATAACCCGGGAAGAAAAACAAAAATGCAAGCAGTTTATATTCATTTCCCAGTGTTCTTTCTTTGGGTGTAGCTGCTTCTGTCCATCTTTGATCTGAATTAACTCTCTTTATTGAAGAGATCTACTTTCATCAGAATACATCCTCAAACAGTATCGTTGTTGAGGTATATAATGATCTCCTGGTTCTGCTCATTTCACTTAGCATCAGTTCATGTAAGTCTCTCCAAGCCTCTCTGTATTCATCCTGCTGGTCATTTCTTAAGAACAATAATATTCCATAACTTTCATACACCACAATTTACTCAACCATTCTCCACCATTCATTTTCCAGCTTCTAGATACCACAAACAGGGGTGCCACAAACATTTTCCAGTGGCCATATTTATTGGAGAAGTTCAATCTCAGGGGTTTGACATAATTATGATTTCTAACTAGACATAGCAAAGTGAGGCCATTCATGACCTGCGTGGGCCTCTGAGGTTAAACTGATTCCTATCAGTGCCCTCTTCCCTGCCCCAATGAACAATTGTATCAATATTTCATTCTTTCTCTGTCAACATGCACTCGGTTATGCAGGGCATACAACTTTTCATATGACTAGAAATTATGCAGGGCATCATCAAAAGCACTTTAGTGGATTAGGGTGGAAAGAGAATAGAAGAAAAAAGACTCATCAGCAGGTTATTGTTATAATCAATCTATAAATTAATGAGAGGAGAACTAGAGTAGTAGCAGGTCAGAGAAGAGAAGGGAGCATGCAAAGGGGAAATTGACAGTTCTGCACAATGGATTCAGTATATAGGGGAGATAAGAGATCATCAAGAATTAAGAATGGCTCCTGTGTTGTGAAACAAGGAATTGGGAGGATACTGTTGTCTCCTGTTGTTTGTCCTTCTTTCTTAAAGAAAACCATGACATCAGGTAGGTAATACCATAACATACAGGTGATTGTAAGTGAGGTCACTCGCCTCACTCTCTCCTCCAGAACCATCTGGTTCAAGTGATAAGATATAGATCAGTAGAACTGAACATGAGTCTGAATTCAATGTTTCCTACCATAGTGACAGGGAAGATAGGACGGGAAAGACTTTAGAGAGAAGGATAATGAGTTTTGTTTTGGATTTATTATATTTAGGATGTCTACTGAATATCCAACTCATGATATCTGAAAGTCAATTGAATCGTGAGATTAGAGGTCAATAGAAAGGTTTTGGATGGATATATTTGTAACCTCCATTTGTCCTTGAGATTCTCTCTTACATCACTAGTTGCTATTGTATATTTCAATGTATGTCTCAAAGACTTCTCAAACTCAATTTTAAACTCATTATGTGTCTTTCCAAAGCCTTTCCTCTTCCAAATTTTCCCGTTGCTTTCTAAGGACCTATTAACCTGCCAGCATTCTTGGTTCATAATTTCAGCATCATCTTTAGGTCCTCATTCTCTCTCATTTATCAAATTACTTGTCAAATTTTTGCCATTCTTATCCTTACAATCTCTACCTTTGATTCCTTCTTTTAAATTACAGAGTTACCACCTTATTTCAGGCTATCATCTCTTCCTTAGATTATTTCAATAGCTTCCTAAATGTATTCAATGCATTGTCTCTTGCTATTTTAGTTCATCATATACATTGCTGATGAAGTAATTTTTCTTAAATGGAAGACTGACTATATACCTTTCCTACTCACCACCAGTGTTTTCCTATGAACAATAAAATAAAATTTAAGTTCTGCTGCTTAACTTTTAAAGCCCTTAATAACCAACCTATCTTTCTGCATTTGTTATCATTAATCACCCTCTCTGCACACCTACAAACTC
Source organism: Antechinus flavipes (assembly GCF_016432865.1). Classification (NCBI taxonomy): domain Eukaryota; kingdom Metazoa; phylum Chordata; class Mammalia; order Dasyuromorphia; family Dasyuridae; genus Antechinus; species Antechinus flavipes. Next base: position 336,725,589 of record NC_067400.1, on the reverse strand, counting down.
TAAAGTTCAGCCAAACTAAACTCTTCTCTCTTTTTTACACAAGACATCCCATATCCTTTTCTATGTCTTTGTACCACAATCCCACATCCTTGGATATACTTTCCTTATCTCTGCTTCACGGATATCTTCTCTTCCTTAAGAAGTAGTTCTGAAACCATCTTATTCATGGAATATTTCTTTTCTCCTGCAATTTCTAGAGTCCTCCTTTCCAAACTAGTTTGTATTTAGCTATGTCACATTATTATACTTATTCACTTTTTCTGTGTATTTATTTCAGGGTCATATCCAATTGTCCTCATCTATATTTTGCCACTGAATCTAGTTGGCTTCAGGAAGAAAGTGAGATTTCTGACTTTGCACAGCTCTCCCTCACTTAAATCCAATTCACTTGTCTGCTATGGTACCACCTCTCTGATGTCAAGATCCTTTTGAAGGAAGAAGGACAAAAACATCAATATTATATATTTACATATTTAAATGCTGCCTCCCCCATTAGAACTGTGATAAATAAATTCCCTGAAATACAGTTTCCAATTAATTACTGATCAATTTATTAATTATGCTGGCCTATAATCAATAAATTCATAGTCAGTGATTTTCCTCTGTAACCTAAATAGGAAGACTGTTAAATATCTCAAATCAGATGTATGCCTTCTGAAAGGGAATTCCCCTTGCAAGTGGATCTCATTTAATGAGGAGGTAGGCTAGCTCTCCTACTAAGAATGTGGCTTAATCATGAGATTCTCAAGGCATCTGAGTAGGGAAGCCATTTCCATCCAGATGGCTTAAATAGTTTCTCCTTCCTGAACTGGATTGCTCTTAATTCCGAAACAACTAAGAACAAGGCTTCTTCACCCAGGTAAAGACTAATGCAGCCTGAATGGTTCTATTTTTACTCTAAACAGAAATTGGGTTTTCCAAGTAAGTGAGGTCCACCCCTATGTAGTTAAGGAACTTGTGCCTTAGGGAGAGTAGGAGTAATCCTATCAGTCAGGCATACAGGACTGATTTTCATTTTCAAGAGCTGAGTCTCAACATGAATAAGAGGGAAAAGGTGAATCACAAAATTAATAATTATTTATTAATGTAATAGTATAATATTATTTTCTCATGCTTTTTTCCAAAAAACTTTCTTTCTTTCTTTGTACTTATAATCTCATTACCTAGCACAGTGCCTGGCACCCAGTAAGAACTTTAGAAATGTTTGTTGATTGTTTATCTTTCACCATTTTCAATTCTTTGACATAACTGTTTATATTTTCATTTCATGTACTCTTTTCTCTGATTCTCTTTCTACCTTATTACTTCCTTCAGTCTCTTTTATAGGATCATCATCTATCTCCCTCCTGCTATATAAAAGTATAAGCCTAGTTCCTCAAGTATAGATGCTGTTATTCCAAAAATTCCTGGAATAGCTCCCTCACATGGTTGTTTTGATTCAAAAGAAATAATGAAAACAAAAGAATCCTATAAACCCTAAACCCTATTTTAATAAATATATGCACATAAACTTTATATATATATATATAATATTTATTAGAATAAATATAATTAGATAGATAGATGATAGATACATAGACAGATAAAAGCTCTTATAATTCATAATTTCCAAGTATTGGCTTGACCTCATTTCAATTCCCTGTTTGTCAAACTGTGCAATGATTTCCCTTGCATTACTTATAATGCCAGCCTGTGTCCTAGATTCCCTTACCCCGTCATGAAAGCAAAGGGATCTGGGGGCTACTAGACAAGAAATCCCCCTTCCCAGTAGACCTGCCCTTTTGAAGCAATCCATACTGATGTTTTAATACCAAGGTTCAGATTAATATCTACCCTCAGCCCCTTGGTGAGATTTTAATATTTCATCTACTGGGCCCAGATGGACTAACTTATTTCTCTCAAAGAACTTGAAAAGTAATAAACTGTTGAACTATTTTTCAAAAAATCTGTTGAACTTAATGAATTTAGAGAAAAATCTTACTAATCAAAAAACTTTAAAAGCTATGATCAATATAATAACTATTAATGATTCTGGAAGAGTGATAATTTAAAAATATGAGAGATAATTAATTTAGGTAGCAGAATAAAATATATATTTTTGTATATAGTCATAAAATAAATTTGCTTTGTTCACTATGCATACTTCTTACAAAGAATTTTTTTTATTGTTCTTTTGTTTCTTCTATTTTTCTTTTTATCCCCTGGAAGACAGAGTGAGGGAGAGAAAGAGATTTCTGTGCCTTAAAAAATAAAGAAATACAGTGGGGTGCTACAGATAGAGAATGACATGAATTTTCAGATAAGATCATAGAATTATTAATATTGATTAATTGTTTTACTTTGTTATAGGAGATCTTTCCTGGAGTGTGGCTAAATATGTAATGATTCATTATGTAAGAACAAAACACAGCAATATAATTCATCTTAGAGAAGTAAAAGCTAAGATTACAAAATATGGGATACAGACTTAGCAAATTGCTTCATCAATTGCCTTCTCTTTAACTTTTTTTTTTTCATTTTCTTGTGACAAAAAGTAATCCGATGATGGCGAGAATAGATTTGGGGGAAAAAATGACTGGGTTCCAATTATAGAAAACCAAAATAATATAATGTAATTCTATGGGCTAAAGGAATAAGTTTGAGTTTAGAATTATTTTCAATTTCATTCTCTATATCCCCCAATACTTACTCAATAACTGAAAACTTACTAGAATTTGAACACATTATTTGATGTTATCATTGTTGATCAAATGAACTCACTGCAATGTTGTATGAAATAATGCAACTGAAACACATAGACTCTATAACAAATCAATATATAATAAAGTACTCAACTATGTGTTGATCAAACCAAAAGAACTACATGAATTTAGAAAAAGGATAGGTTTCTCAAGGACTTGAGAAAAGAGGGTAAATTTCATGGAGAAAGTGATATTAGAAGGGCTTTGAGGGATGCAATGGATTGCCTGGAAGAGAGGGAGACAACAAAGTACTAAAATGTTGGTTGTGGTCATTTGAGAAATATCTCCAAAAGATTGTTTTTCTAATTCCTACAAAACTATCCAAAAGGCTAGAGTAAAGTTCTCATTACCTGTTCTTCTATTTAATTATGTATGTAAATTTTCTCTTGTAATGAGGGCACAATGCTAAACCTCCTGGATGTTTCCAAAACCAAACCCAATCATATTGATTCAATTTCACTTGTTCATAATATTCTCAGTTTCCCAAAACAGGATGTTGGAGACTCCCTCACTCCATCCAAAAAAAGTTATCACCCACCACTGGAGTCTTTTGCTGAGATTTATATAAAGATCTCTTAGCAAGAATGACTTTTCAAGACCATTTTCCAAAATCATTCCTCTCCTTTGGGACAATGAGATGCAGAAAGCATCAGCAGTTATAAAATACGTTAAAGTGAAAAATTATCCTAACTGACCTATCTACCAGGAGAAAAATGTATACTCTGTGATATTCCATTTTGGAAGTAATATTTATATCATCTTTGGCTTCCATCAAAAGTAAGGACATTAAGGACAAAGGCCACAGAATTTTATAGATCCATTTTCCAAGCAACTTTTAAATTTTAATATTAATACTCCCTTTAAGGTTGATTCCCTAACGCTCATTGGTAGAGACCTCAGGAAACAGTTTATTACTTTTTCCTTTATGGTTCTAATATCTATAGATCCCTAAAAACCTCATGTCTTTTAAAGTCTGTTGTTCATGAGTCTATAACTCGTTTCACCTCTAAATAATACCAGTTAACCCATTGGTACCAATTAAATTGATGCTTTTATAAAACTTTAATAAAAAATATAACAAAGATCAAAGTTATAAAAACATCCATCCAACCCAGGATCACATTTTCCCCTTTGAATACATTCACTCTCTGAAAAAATGAACTCAAACATAAAGCACAAAGATATTTATGAGGAACTCAGATAGAGAATACTTTTGGCCAAGGGTCATTTCTTTACCATAAGAACGTTTAACATTTTACAGGGTCCCTATCACTTTTGAAGATAGCATAGCTAATGGATAAATTTTGCTTTTGTTCCTCTAGACTATGTAGGATGTTGTATTTCAATCCATTATTGAACTATGCTAAGGAATTTGCTCCTCAGGGCTTGGTCCTTATTAGAATCAATAACTGTTTCAACCAACTCTAGTAAAAGTAAAAGTTGGTTGCTAAATTGTCCTTCAATTCAATTTTTGAACTTTGAAGTTTTCAACTTGGTCCATTCTTTCATGAGATAAATATTTACTCAAAATTGAGAAAGAATGAATACAAAAAGACAAAAGGGACAGAGATGTTATTCATTCATAGATACAAGGAGACAAGGTAGAAGACAAATCCTACTCTCCATCTGCTAAAGAATAATCTATTAGAAATCATTCTCACTCTGCAATAACCAGGACAGAGAATACAAAAGGACTGGAGTGGGAGGGAGTGATTCCTCTAAATCATTTTTATTCAAATTCAGATTCAGCTACATCATTAGAGTTTATATCATTGAAACCAGTAACACAATGCTCCAAACACTCAGTCGTTCATAGTGTGAAATAAGCTATTTATATGGAATTGAAAGAAGAAGGGAATATTCTCCTCCATAGAGCAGATCTTTATTGCTAATCATCAATTTTGATGGAAATATTTATAAACATTACCTATTCAATAACTTATTCTAGGAAATTCTAAAGCTTTACACTATTTGGAAAAATAGTCAAAGAAGAAATCCTGCCAAATTATTTTTATGACATAGATATGGTGCTGATATTTAAACCAGGAAGAGCCACAAAGAAAATTATAGATCAATCTCCCTAATGAAAATTGATGCAAAACATTTAATTAAAATATTATCAAATAGATCACAACTTAACAACAGAGTAATGGACTATGATGAAGTGAGATTTATACCAGGGATGGAGGACTGATTCAATATCACAAAAACTATTGGCATAATCAACCATATGAATAACCAAACTGACAAATCATATGATTGTCTTAATAGAAGCAAAAAAAGCTTTTGACAAAATGCAGCACCAATCCTAATTAAAAACATTAGAGAGCATAATAATAAATGGTGTTTTCCTTAAAATGATGAACAGCATCTATCTAAAATTATCAGCAAACCTTATATGTAATGAGGATAAGCTAGAAGCATTCCCAAATAGATCATGGGTGAAACACAGATGCCCATTATCACCATGATTATTCAATGTTGCATTAGAAAAGTTTGCTTTAGCAATAAAATGGGGGGGGGGGAGAGAAGAAACTGAAAACATTAAACAATGAGGAAATAAAATTATCATTCTTTGCAAATGATATGATGATATATCCAGAGAATGTTAGATAATCAACTAAAAAGCCTCTTGAAACAATTAACATCTTTAATAAAGTTGCAGGATATAAAATGAACCCACACAAATAATCAGCATTTCTATATGTCATCAACAAAACCCAACAAAAAGAAAAATTCCATTTACAATAACTGTACACAATATAAACTATTTGGGAGTCTATCTACCAAGACAGGAACTATATGGATACAATTACTAAACACTTTTTACACAAATAAATTCAGATCTAAACAAATGATGAAATATAAATCATTCATGGGTAGGCCAAGCTAATGTAATAAAAAATGACAATTCTACCCAAATTAGTCTACCTGAATCATTATTTCAAGTAGGACCTAGCCATGTTACATTCCACTTCCTATTTCAAGACCATACCCTAGAGTTCTTACTGCCAACTTCAATCCTTATCACAGAGTTTATCATAAAATAAAAACTGGAGAAATACTATTTTTAAAAAATTCATTCTAAGTCTTTTCCAGCTGAAAATCATGTGCTACTCTGACTTGGATTTATGGTCTTGTTCCACTATTTACCAACTGTGTTATCTTAAGTGAGTCATTTAATCAGTTTCAATTTCATTTGTAACCTAATTCAGAGAGTATTCTGAGAAAGATTGGAAGGGAAAAGTTAGTAAATTCATCAATTGTATTTAATATTTAGGTTTCTATTACCAAATTTTCAAATAGATATTTATTGCCTGATTAATAATCAGCACTTTAGAGAAACTTTACATTTTATACCAGGGAACCAAGCTTAAGTAAATATACTTTCAAGTGTTAATGACTCTAATCAAGGGAGAAGGCATTTACCTTAACCTGGGAAATATAAAACAGAGTAAAAGCACAAATTAAATTATGTTACCCATTATAAATTTACAGAATGCAATCTCAAATTGTATTCTTACTACTATTTAGCAGTATTTCTTCTCTCTTTTATTGACTTCCTCTCTATCTCCTTAATCCCCTAAGCAGCTTTATACTTACCCTGTCTTTAAACAGATGATTTAGTATCCTAAGCCACTGAGAAGATTGAAACCACCTGACAAGAGCTACATTAATATTTTTACTTTACTCCTAAAACTTTCTTAGTAACATCATTAATCTATTTTGCTTTTCTTTTGTCTCAGAGGAAAAGCTATCTTTATCTTCTGCTAAGAATAAGTCCTTACCTCTGCTAATATGATATCATCCTATTTCTTTCAAAACCCTATTCCAACTCATATGTGCAAAAATATTTGTAGCAGTTCTTTTTGTGGTAACAAAAAATTGGAAAAGTAATAGATAGCCATTAATTGGGGAATGACTGAATAAATTATGGTATGGTAATGTAATATTATGATTCTATTGAAAAATGATGAACAAGTTGATCTAAAAAGGTCTGGAAACATTTACACTAATTGATGTTGAGCAAAACAAGCAGAATCAGGAATACATTGTGCACTATAATAGCAAGATTGTGCAATGGTTACCTATGACAGATATGGTTCTTCTCAGCAGTTTAGTGATTCAAGGCAATCCCAATAAACTTTGGATAAAAAAAAATGTCATCTGAATTTAGAGAATTATGGAGACTGAATGTAAACCAACACATGACAACAAGTAATCACCAGGATAATATGCTATAACCACATGGGATTTATATGAGGAATCAGAGGCTGGTTCAATATTAAGAAAACGATTGGCATAATTTTCTATATCAATAATCAAACTAAAATAAATCATGTGATTATCTCAATCTCAATAAATGCAGAAAAAGCTTTTGACAAAATGAAGGACCCATTCCTAATAAAAACACTAGTGAGCATAGAAATAAATGAAATTTTCCTTAAAATGATAAGCAATATTTTTTTTCTCTTTTTCTTTTGTGTGTGTGTGTGTATGTGTGTGTGTGTGTGTGTGTGTGTATGTGTGTGGTTTCCCCTCTTTTGTTCTCATTTTTTCTCTCCCAACATGATTCATCAGAAAATGTGTAAAAAAAAAAAAATGAATGTATACATACAACCAAAAAATTTTTGTTTTTACATGGAACTGGGTAAATTTTTTTAAAAATTAAATAAATTTTAAAAATACCTTACTCCTATGGTTATATTCTCTTACATATATATCTTCAAATTTCCCTTTGCTACTATCTCCTTCCTCTGTGCTTATCACTCTGTATTTCCCTTTCCTTGAGTTATGCTATTTTAGAATTAGCCTGTTTAAATGATCAGTCACATCTCTTTGGTTCTATCTGTCCTATCTTAGACCCTTAAGCAAATGACACACTAGCAGGTTACTCTCCCCTATGGAGAAATAAAAAGAGAAGAAACTTCCCCAAAGGCATGAGGCTGACCAGTTATGAAGCAGCATGGTTAAATTCTCTGCATATTATAAATACCTGTAAGAAATGGCCACTATTCAGAAACTGACTTGCATTGTAAAAATTAGTCTTCTCAAGGGACTAGTTGATGCTTCATTATGCACTAGCTTTTAACAATAACAAATGTTTCTTTAATTGACATAGCCTATATGAGTGTATTTTTTCCCATTACAAAACATAACACATATCCCAAAAATTAAATTACTTCTCTTAAATGTTTCATTACATTCAGTAAGCATTCCTCCTTTCACTGTAAAAAAAAAAAAAAATGACTAGGCAGGTGTCTGAAGAAATCAAAACTATCTATATACATACAAAATGTATTCATACAAAACAATTCTCTAAATTACTATTGATTAAAGAAATGCAAATTAAAACAGCTTTAAGATACCACCTTAGACCTCTCAGAGTAGCTGACACAAAACCAAAAAACAAGGGAATAAGAAAAATTGGAATACTAAGACACTGTTGTGAAGTGGTCCAACTATTCAGAAGAATAAATTGGAACTGTTGAAGAATTATCCATGCTTATGTTTTGAAAAACAAAAGACTTTAATAAAGAAAAAAAAAGAATGTTAAATTATCTTCCATTAAATTAAATAGTTCTTAATTACATGGAAGAAAATTTAACATTCATTGTGAAAGGAATAAATTAAAAACATACATTTAAAAGGTAAAATAATCTCAGAAAAAGTAAAAGCAAAAAAAAAAAGTGAATTAAGAGGGAAAATCAGGGAAACTATATCTTGTTAAAAGGCACTCTAAACAGTGAAGTAAAAAGAACATTAAACATATATGCATCAAATGTCATAGCATCCAAATTCTTAAAGGGAAAGTTAAATGAATTTCAGGAGGAAATAGGAAGTAAAACCCTACCAGTTGAATATAACAACTTTGCTCTTTGAGAACTAGAAAATGTAATCACAAAATAAAGAAAGAAGGAAATTAATAGAATTTTTGAGAAGTTAGATGGAATTTAGCTAAAGAAAAATTGAATGGGAATAGAAAGGACCACATGCTTTTTTCAGCCACACATCCCCCCTTTACAAATATTGACTATATATTACGATATAAAAACCTCACAGATAAAAATCAGAAATGCAGAAATATTAAATGAATTCTGTCAGGTTAAAATGTTAAAAAAAATAAATTCAATACAGGAAGAATAGTTTAAAAATTAATTGGAGTAGGGTGGAGCCAAGACGGTGGAGAGTAGATAGATCTTTGAGCTCTTCCTGAGGTCTCTCAGAATCAACACCTGATCAAGCTATTCTAAATGGGTTTTCATGTGATAGACCCCACAGATATTTGGAGTATAACTAATTTTCAAAAGAAGGTATTTTGGAAGAACTTCAGGAAAAGTCTGGGAGTGGGGAGGTGGGGAAGTGGCCCAGCCCTGGCACAGCTCAGGGAGACTCTGGACAAAGAGGCCTATGTATGTCAGAAGAATTTACTGGGAGATTCTTAACCAAAATACAGCAGCATTTGCTATCTCTCCTGGTTTAGAAGCCAGTGGATCAACATATTATCCATGAGAGTTCCAACACAACTACAGAAAGCAAAGAGTGAGTGCTTAAACCCCAGCATAACAAGCAGATCTTTGCCATTCCCAACCAGCATAGGAAGGAAGCCACCATCACTGGCCCAAGGACTGTGATGCCACACCTGTAGTAGAAGCTTGGGACAATCTCCCCTTTGCCCTAAGAGCATATGTTAAACTTTAAAAATGACCAAAAAAGTAAAATATCTTACCATAGATAGCTATTCTAAAGATAGGAAAGAACAGAACTCAAATCTTGAGGATACTAAAGTCAAAACATCTCCAGAAAAAGTTTCAAATGGTAATATGAGTTGCTTTCCAACTTGAAAGGCTAATGTGGAAGAATTTTTTTTTTAAAAAGAATCTTAAAAGAGTGTTAGAAGAAAAATGGGAAAGGATATGAGAGCTTTAGAAAAGGAAAAACAGAAATTGACTGAAGAAAACTACTCCTTATCATTACATACTTCAACAACAATACTACATGATGATCAATTCTGATGGATGTGGCCATCTCCAGCAATGAGATGAACCAAATCAGTTCCAATAGAGCAGTAATGAATTGAACCAGCTACATACAGCAAAAGAACTCTGGGAGGTGACTATGAACCACTACATAGAATTCCCAATCCCTATATTTTTGTCCACCTGCATTTTTGATTTCCTTCACCGGCTAATAGTACACTATTTCAAAGTCTGATTCTTTTTGTACAGCAAAATAACTGCTAGGACATGTATACTTATATTTTATTTAATTTATATTTTAACATATCTAACATGTATTGGTCAATCTGGATTGCAGGGAGGAGATGGGGGGAAGGAGGGGAAAAATTGCAACAAAAAGTTTTGGCAATTGTCAGTGCTGTAAAATTACCCATGCATATAACTTGTAAATAAAAAGCTATAATAATAATTAAAAAAAGAAATAAAGAAAAAGAAACTACTCCTTTAAAAAGAGATTTGACAAAATGAAAAAAGAAAGCAACTTCTTGAAAAGCAGTAGGGGTAAAATGGAAAAAGAGAGCAATTCCCTAAAAAACAGAATTGGTAAAACAGAAAAAAAAAGTTCAATGAACAAAACAACTCATTCAGAAATTCAATTGGCCAAAGTGAAAATGATGTAAAAAAGCTAACTGAAAAAAATAATTCACTAAAAACTAGAATTGAACAAATGGAAGTAAATGACTGAATGAGACATCAAGAATCAGTCAAACAAAATCTAAAAGAAAAAAGAAAAGAAAAAATAGAAGAAAATGTAAAATATCTCACCGGAAATAGAACATAACCTGGAAAATAGATGCAGAAGAGACAATCTAAGAATTGTTGAACTACCTGAAAACCAAGAAGAAAAAAATAAACCCTAGACAACACCTTTCAAGAAATTATCAAGTAAAACTGCCCTGATGTCCTAGAGCCAGAGGGTAAAATAGTCATTGAGAGATTCCACCTATCACCTTCTGAAGATCACCTCCACCTCCACCAAAATAAAAACTCCTAAGAATCTTGTAGCTAAATTCCAGAATTATCAGGTCATAATTACAATACTGTAAGAAGCTAGAAAGAAACAATTCAAATGGCAAGGAGCCACAATGAGGATTACTAAGGACCTAGCACTTTCACTTTAAAAAACTGAAGGGTATAGAATATGATATTCTAGAGAACAGATGAGTTTTGACTTCAGCCAAGAGTCAACTATCTATCAAAATTAGGCATTATCTTTAAGAGAAAAAGATGAACATTTAATGAAATGGGTAATTTTGATGAAAATTGATGAACAAAAACCAAATTTGATCTTCAAATACATAATTGAAGTGAAGCATTAAAAGGTAAGAATAGAATTTTAAATGTTCTAAAAAACTATTTTTACATTTCTATATAGGAAGATAATATGATTAGCACTTGAGAATTGTATCTTTTTTAGAACTACACTTAAAGGGTGTAGGTATGTGATAAAGGGTGACATAAAAAAGAACCTGGGATGGAAAAAAAATTGTACTGGAAGATGAAGAAAGTGAAAGTAAAATGAGATAAATTAAATCGCATGAGGAGGCAAAAAAGATCTACTACAATTAAGGAAAAGAAAGGAGGTGGATGAGCATTGTTTTAAATTTAATTTCATCAGTTTTAGCTCAAAGGGAGAATAACAGACATATTTAGTTTGATATAAAAACTTGTCCCAACTTATAGGGAAGTAGGAGGGCAAAGGGGGAAAAAGGGAGAAGCTAATAGAAGAGAGAAAAGAAATAGAAGGGGGGAAAAATAATAAATGGGGGAGGGGCTGTAAAAGAAGATGGCAGATTGAGGGAGGTGGTGGTCAAAAGGAAAACACTGGTGAAGAGGGAAAGGGAAAAAGGAAAGAAAAATTATAACTTGGAGAAAATAAAATAGTGGAAAATACAGAGTTAGTAATTTTGGCTATGAATGTGAATGGGATGAACTTTCCCATAAAATGGAAGCAGATAGCAAATCAGATCAAAAGGCAGAATCCTACAATATGTTATTTACAAGAAAGACATTTAAAGTAGAGTGATAGATACAGAGTAAAGATAAAAGGCTGGAGCAGAATCTATTATGCTTCAGCTGAAGTAAAAAAAAAAAAAAAAGTTTAAAAAATCTGAAAAAAAAAAAAGCTTGATTTCAAATCAAGCAAAAGCAAAAATAGATCTAATTAAAAGGGATAAGGGAGGAAACTACATCTTGCTAAAGGGAACCATAGATAATAAAGTAATATCAATATTAAACCTATATACACTGTGATGACCATGTATTTAAAATCAGCTGGAGTTAGGAATTCAGGTTAGGAGAAGGGTCTGCTCCATCTCTCTGCGATGGACAAGGCGAATACAGCTCATTGGCTCCCATCTGATTCCTTCTCCACCTGTAGAGATACAAACAAACCCTCTTCCCCAAGCAGTTAGCCTATCTGGTCCCTTCCATTCACCACTTTCTGGGTCTCTCCACATCATCTGGCGATTATCTAAAGATTGTGGAGCTGCTCACATTGGACACTGCCCTTCTGATGGGTTATAAAACCTGTCTGTTGGAGCCAGTGCATCTTTGTCAAAAATCAAGAAGTTAATAATATAAAGGGTTAGATTTAGAAATTCTCTAGGATTACCTGTGGCTCCCCCTTTCTTTTGTTTTTGGAGCAACGATTTAATGTCTCTGTTTCTCCTCTCTACTATTGCCTCCTCTAAAGGAACATCCTTGCATAGACCTAGTATAATTTTTCTGCAAACCTCATTAGCATTTTCCTTAGCAAGTTGCCTTATCAAAATGTCTGTTACTGCATTTTCCCCATTTGTTCTTGTGATAGCTGTCTGCAAATGTCCCACAAAGTCAGCAAAGGGTTCATTTGGCCCTTGTGTTATTTTTGTGAAGGCCTCACCCTTGTCATTTTAATTGTGGAGAGAAGCCCACACTTTGATAGCATTAGCAACAATTTGCTCATATGCTGCTATAGAATAATTAATCTGTACTGCAACGTCGCATAGGAACCTACACCTGTTAATAGGTCACAGGTGATTGCAGCATGAACTCCACTTTGAATTTTGTTGGGCTTGTATCCTACAGAGCTCACTATATTCAGAAAGCCACAAGTAGTTTTGTCCAGGTTCTAGGCATATCCTTGCTATAGATTTCCAGTCATTAGGGGTCAAGATTTCAAAAGCCAAATTCTGTAATAACATCTTAACATAAGCTGACGTAACCCCATAAAGAGTGCAAGCCTTTTTCAGGTCTTTGAGGATTTCTATATCAAAAGGAGCATATTTTCTACTTTCTTGATTTGAAGAGTTAAACTGTTGAATCACAGGAAAAATGTGAACTTGGAGTTCCATTACATCTCTCCTTTCTGCCTTGGCTTTAATTAGTCCCTTTTGCAATCAACTCATAGGAGCAGGTGGATGCTGGGGGGGAGGTGGCAATTCTGTCACTGCCCCACTCCACTACCCCTTTTCCTTCCATCCCGGAGGGTGGAGTTGACAGAGGAGAGTCAGTTACCTGCTCCTTAGGTGAGACTGAAGTTGCCTCCTGGGGTGAAAAGTCACCACACCCTTAAGCCTCACTTAAATCTCCATGTCCTGTGGGGATATGGTCATTAATCTGTTCATTGTCTTCCTCTTGTATCTCAGGCTTCCTCCACTGGCTAGACAGTGGCTCTTTTTTTTTTCCTTCTAAAACTAATAGGATTTTTTAAAGCCAACTATATTATATTGTATACATAGAATGCCTCGATGGAAATTGAATGAGGACCTTTTTCATTGTAATATATGGAGAGCTGTTGCCCAATTAATGTCCAGTTATCTGGAGAGATTTGCTCTTCCTCTAAGAATGAAGGGGAGGTGTGTTTTAATGTACCCAGAAGTCTAGCTATCTGTTCCCAAGTTATAAGTAGCCCTTGTTCTTCTATCAGCTTAAGCATGCTTTCTATAACACCACTCCTGGGTGGGGAATGGGGGTGATTGGGGGGAGGGATGGAGAATTTTAGCTAGCATCGATCCTATTTCAGCCAAAAAAGGTTACTAGTTTAGTCTTTAAGAAAATAAGTTCCCTGTTTGTCTATTACAATACTCACCTAAGTTCCTGATCACTGGAGACTTCTTCAGTGAAAGGAGGGTCCTTGGTTCCCTCCAAATGTGATGACCACGTATTTAAAATCAGCCAGAGTCAGGAATTCAGGTTAAGGGAAAATCTTCAATCTTTATTCTTTTTTGGAGGTGAAGGGGGATTAGCAATGTGAGCAGCTGCAACAAGACGCCAGCCAGCAGTCCCTTCTGCCTCTCTCTCTTCCCCTCTGCCTCCACCCACCAAAATTATCATTTCCTATACAACACATCAGGGCTTGCACAAAGAGTGGGTGGGGGCCATTCTTTCTCCAAGCATATATATTAATAGAGAATGGTCCAATTACTATTTAGCCTCACGTGCTTGGGACCTCAGTGCATCAACTCGGGCTTCAGGACATTACAATACACAAAATGGTTTAGCATCCAAATTTCTAGAAGAAAAATTGAGAGAGCTGGAAGAAGAAGCAGACAACAAAAGTATACTAGTTGGGGAATCTCAACTTTGCTCTGTCAGAACTAAATAAATTGAACCACAAAATAAACAAACAAAAAAAAAGTTAAGGAACTAAATAGAACTTTTTAAAAGTTTGGTATGATAGACCTTTGGAGAAAATTGAATGGGGACAGAAAGGAATATACATTTTGCTCAGTGCTACGTGGGACCTATATGAAATTGACCATGTATTAAGGTATAAAACCCTCAAAATCAAATGCAGAAAGGCAGAAATAGTAAATGCATCTTTTTCAGATCATGATGCAATAAAAAATACATGTAATAAAGGCTTGGAGCAAAATAGATAAAAAAAAATTAATTGAAAGCTAAATAATCTAACCATAAAGAATGAGTATGTGAAACAATAAATTTTATCCAATAATTTTATCCAAGAAAATGATAATTTTGTCCAAGAAAATGACAATGATGCAACAACAAATCAAAGTTTATGTGATGCAGCCAAAGCAGTTAGAGGAAATTTTATATCTCTATATGTTTACTTGAATAAAAATAAAGAAAAAGTCAATGAATTGGATATGCCATTAAAAAGTCTTTTTAAAAAGAACCAATTAACAACCCCTAATTAAATATCAAAATTGAAATTCTGAAAATAAAAGGGCAGATTAATAAAACTAAAAGTAAGAAAACTATTGAACTAATAAATAGGATCAAGAGTTAGATTTATGAAAAGAACAATAAAATAGTTAAACCTTTAGGTAATTTGATTAGAAAAAGAAAAGAAGTAAATCAAATTATTAGCATCAAAAATTAAAACAATGAACTTTCCACCTAATAGGAAATTAGAGGCATAATGAGGAATTATTTTGTCTAATTGCATTCCAATAAATCTGATAATCTAAGTGAAATGTATAAATACTTACAAAAAATATAGACTACCCAGATTAACAGAGGAGGACATTAATTAAACAATTCCATTTTAGAAAAAAAAAATTGAAGAAGCTATTAATCACCTTAAAAAAAAATCTCTAGGGCCAGATGAATTTACAAGTGAATTTACTAAACATGTTAAGAATAATTGATTCCAATACTATGCAAACTATTAAAAAAAAAAAAACAGAGAAAGAAGGAATCTTACCAAATTCTTTTTATAACATATATATGGTGATGCTATTTAAACCAGAGAGGATCAAAACAGAGAAAGAAAATTATAGACCAATTTCCCTCATGAATATTGTTGCAAAAATCTTAAATACAATATCAGCAAAGAGATTACACCAAGTTATCCCCAGGATAATACACCACGACCAAATAGCATTAATACCAGGAATGCAGGACTGGTTCCATATTAGGAAAACCATTAGCATATTTAACTATATCAATAAGCAAAATAACAGAAATCATATCATTATAACAATAGATGCAGAAAAAGCATTTGACAAAATCCAAAACCTATTCCTATTAAAAACACTATTTAAAAATTTTGAGGTTTTTATGCACTAATGATAAATGGAGTTTTCCTTAAAATGATCAATAGTATTTATTTAAAACTGCCAGCAAGCATCATATGTAATGGGGATAGACTAAAAGCATTCCCAAGAAGATTAGAGATGAAACAAAGTTGCCCACCATCACTATTACTATTCCATATCATATTAAAAATATAAGCTTTAACAATAAGAGAAGAAAAAGGGATTAAAGTAATCAGAATAGGTAATGAGGAAACCAAATTATCACTTTTTGTAGATAATATGATAGTATATTTAGAGAGTCCTAGAGAATGAACTAAAAAACTACTAAAACACTTAACAAATTTATCAAAGTTAGAGGATACAAAAAAAATAAATAAATCCACATAAATCATCAGCATTTTTAAATGTTACCAACAAATTCCAACAGCAAGTAATACAAAGAGAAACTTCATTTAAAATAATTGTAAATAATAAATAAAATTGGGGAGTTTATCTGCCATGAAGTCAGGAATTATATGAACACAATTACAAAATGCTTTCCACACAAATAAAGTCATAATTAAATAATTGGAAGAATATCAAGTGCTCATGTGTAGGCCAAGCTAATATAATAAAAATGATAATTCTACCTAAATTAATCTACTTTTTCAGTAGATTAATCAAACCAATCAAACTGCCAAGAAATTATTTTACAAAGTGAGAAAAAATAAGAACAAAGTTCATCTGAAATAACAAAACCTCAAGAATTTCAAGGGAATTAATGTTAAAGAAAAAAAAAAAGGAAATGAAGGTGGCCAAGCTATACCAGATATAAAATTATATTATAAAGCAGTGATCATCAAACCCATTTACAATGGCTAAGAAATAGAGTAGTGCATCAATGAAATAGATTAGATACACATAACAATAATAAGTGACTATAGTAATCTAGTGTTTCAGAAGCTGATTCCAGCTTCTCAGATAAGACGTTACTATTTCACAAAATTTCTGAAAATTGGAAAATAGTATGACAGAAACTAAGTACTGACCAACACCTAACACCCTATATCAAGATTAAATCAAAATGGGTTCATGATTTACACATAAACAGTGATGCTGTAAGCAAATCAGAAGAACAAAGGATAGTCTCCCTCTCAGACCTGTGAAGAAAAAAGGAATTTGTGGCCAACAAGGAACTAGAGTACATAATGAAATGCAAAATGGAAACGTTTGATTATATTACATTAAAAAAGTTTTATAGAAACAAAACCAATGCAGACAAGATTAGAAGAGAAGCAGAAAATTGGGGGAAAAGTTCACATTCAAGGATTCTAATAAATGTTTCTAAATTATATAGAGAATTGGCTCAAATTTCTAAAAATATAAATCATTTTCAAATCAATAAATAGTCAAAGCATATGAACAGACAATTTTCAGGTGAAGAAATCAAAAGGATTCCTAGTCATATGACAAAATGATCTAAATAACTATTGATCAGAGAAATGCAAATCAAGATAACTCTGAGATACCACTACATACCTATCAGATTGGCTAAAATGATAGGAAAAGATAATAATCAATGTTGGAGGGGATGTTGGAAAATTGTTTGTTGGTGGAATTCCAAACATACTATAGAGAAATATGCAACTAACTTCATCAGAGAGTGACAACAATGAGACAGTTTACCAGAAATTGTGAAATTCAGTATTTAGGGGGAGTTTTAGACCTCTAAAAGCTTATAAAAATAAAGGATTAAAGGAGCAAATACATGAATTAGGCAGACAGTTAAAAGAACTTGAAAAAGAACAATTAGACATCAAATTAGAAATCCTGAAATTTAAAGGAGATTGTAACAAAATATAACTTAGAAACTACTATTTGACTAAACAGCAAAAGAAAGAATTGATTTTATGCAAAAGGTTACAAAATAGATAAATAACTGGTTTGTTTGATTTTTTAAAAGGATGAAAACAAAATTACCAGTATAAAAAATGAAAGTAGGAATGCCCCAACAATGAACACAAATTTAAAGCAATTATTAGGAGCTATTTTGCTCAACTGCTATGTGAAATTGATACATACTTAGAAAAATGTAAACTTAACACTAATAAAGTATTTAAATAATCTTAGGAAAAGAAACTGAAGAAAAAATAAATGAACTTTAACAAAAAACAGCTCCTGAACTAGATATATTTAAAAGAGCTATTTAAAGAAAAATTAAGTCAATTATATAAATTAATTTTTCAAATAGTCAAAGAAGGAGACCTTCTATATTATATTTATGAAACATATATATATATATACATACATACATATAGTTTTGTTATCTAAATCATGGGAAAAACAGAAAAAAATATAGACCTCTTTTGATAATAAACATTCATGGAAAATGTTTTTTTTTTTAAACTAAAAGATCAGCATGGAATCTGGAATTATGCCCAAAAAATTATCAAACTGTGCATACCCTTTGATCAAGCAGTGCTACTACTGGTTTTATATACCCCAAAGAGATACTAAAGAAGGGAAAGGGACCTGTATGTGCAAGAATGTTTGTGGCAGCCCTGTTTGTAGTGGCTAGAAACTGGAAAACGAATGGATGCCCATCAATTGGAGAGTGGTTGGGTAAATTTGGTATATGAATGTTATGGAATATTATTGTTCTGTAAGAAATGACCAGCAAGATGAATACACAGAGACTTGGAGAGACTTAAATTAAGTGATGCTAAGTGAAATGAGCAGAAATAGATCATTATATACTTCAACAACAATACTGTATGAGGATGTATTCTGATGGGAAGTGGATTTCTTCGACAAAGAGAGGTTCTAACTCAATTTCAATTGATCAAGAAGGGACAGAAGCAGCTACAACTAAAGAAAGAACACTGGGAAATGAATGTAAACTGTTTGCATTTTGGTTCTTCTTCCCGGGTTATTTTTACCTTCTGAATCCAATTCTTCCTGTGCAACAAGAGAACTGTTCGGTTCTGCACACATATATTGTATCTAGGATATACCGTGACATATTTAACATGTATAGGACTGCTTGCCATCTGGGTGAGAGGGTGGAGGGAGGGAGGGGAAAAATTGGAACAGAAGTGAGTACAAGGGATAATGTAAAAAATTAACCAGGCATGGGTTCTGTCAATAAAAAATTATAATTATTAAAAAAAAAAAAAAGATCAGCATGGGTATTGTAGCAATAGAGCTGAAGGGTTACATACTATGCTAAAGGTTGAATTTATGCCAGGAATGCAGGGCTAGTTCAGTCTGAGAAAAACTATCAACATAGTTGATTATGTATAACAAAAACAAAAAAAAAGCCATACAATTTTCTCAATATAGGCAAAGATATTTTGACAAAATATATCATATAAAATATAATGTTTTAATTTCTTTTTATTCTTTTTTTCTTTGTTTCTTTCTTCTCTCTCTCTCTCTCTCTCTCTCTCTCTCTCTCTCTCTCTGCTGAGGCAATTGGGGTTAGTGACTTGCCCAGGGTCACACAGGTAGGAAGTGTTAAGCGTCTGAGACCAGTTTTGAACTTAGGTCCTCCTGACTTCAGGGCTGTGCTCTATCCACTGTTCCACCTAGCTACTAAAAGCTATATGTTATGTAAGTAAATAATATTTTCTTAAAATGATAAGTAGTATCTATCTAAAACCATCAGCAACCTTTATTTATCTATAACAGGTATGAGCCAAAAGCTTTTTCAATAAGATGAGGGGTGAAGTAAGGCTGTCTATTATGACCATTATTATTCAGTATAACAATGTTGATAATGTACAAGTAAACTACAATAATCTAACAAGTGCTAGCTATAAGCTATCAGAAAAGAAAAAGAAAGCAAAAGAATTGGAATAGACAATGTGGAAATAAAACTAAAACTCTGCAGATAGCACTATAGTATGTTTAGAGAAGCCTAGAGAATCAACTTTAAAAATAAAACCAACTAGTTCAACAAATTAGCAAATTTAGCAATTGGATCATATAAAACAAAGCAACATAAATCATCAACATTTTTATCTATTAACAAAAATAAAATCCACTAGAAATAGATATGAAGAAATATTCTACTTAAAATAATAACAGGCTATATAAAGTATCTGGGAGTCCACCTACCAAAACATACCCAGGAACCTTATGACCACAATTACAAAATGATTTTCATGCAAATATAGTTCTAAACAAGTAGAATAATATACTTGTTCATGGATAGATTGAACCAATATAATAATATAACAATTCTATCTAAGTTTGTTTACTTATTTAATGCCATACCAAAATTACAAAAGAAATATTTTATGGAGCTAGAAAAAGAAGAATAGCAAAAAATTACATGAAAGAACAAAATGTTAAGTATATTAAGGATTTTTTTTTCCTTTAAAGTGAAAGACAGCATTCAGAACTGCCAAATTTTAAACTAAATTACAAAGTGTTAGTCATCAAAACAATTTGGTAGAGAGAGTCAGGATGGCAGAGTTACAAGTAGCAATCCAGCTGAATTCCCTCAATCTTCCAAACAATTTTAGAATAACTTCTCAAATCAGATTTGGGAATGGCGGAGCCACAAAAGAACAGAGTAGGACATTTTTTTTGCAACCAAAGAAAACTGAAGAACTTAATAGGAGAGATTTCAGACATCAGAGTGGGAGACAGGAATGTTGTAGCACCACTGGAAATTGGAATTTGAGGCAACTGCAACAGTAGTAGCAGCAACAGCTTCAGGAATTCTCAGCCCAGAGACAGTTAGGAAATAAGAATCAGAAAGAGATTATAGGAAACGTTTTGCCAATCCTAGGTAAAGCTGGTCTTGATTGTCAACTTTATTACTCATATGCATTCCTTGGTCATAGTTTCAATGTGGAGAGGAATGCTTGTGATTTGCCTCAAGTGAGCAGGAATCCTGGTCATAGTTCCAAAGCAGAAAGGAGTACTAGTATCTCAAACTGTAGGCGATCAGGGACATTGTTACAGTATCAGAGCCAAAAGAAGCACTAGTGTTAGTAGCTTCATGGGAGCAGAATAACTGCTTGAGTAAAGGGTAGATTACAGCTCAAGATAGCAGTGACACACATCTCTCTGGATCTCAATTAAGGAAAGCATTGAAATCTTGCACATCCTCATATCTAACTTTAAAAACAGCAACATGCAAAAGCCTGAGGTTGTGCTTCCCCATCCCTGTGTGACCAAAGTCCAACCTTAATATAAAGTTCAGTTAAAAAAAAAAAAAAAAAAACTAGAACTATAAGTAAACAACAACAATAAAATCAAGAATTTCTAGAAGGGTTTTTAAAAAACAGAAAAAAAATGCAGAAAAGAATTGAGAAAAGAAATGTGATGCAAGAAAATTATGAAAAGATAATAAGCAAATAAGCAGCTTGATAAAAGAGGTACAAAGAAATGTTCAAGAAAATAACATCTTTAAAAACAGAAATGATCTAATGGTAAAAAAAAAAAAAAGTGGGGGGATCAGAAAAGTTCACTGAAAAAAAAAACCTCCTTAAAAGTACAGAAAAGGCCAAGGAAAAGTAGCATCAAAAATCCACTGAATAAAAGATGTCTTTGAAAAGTACATTTGGCCAAACTGGGAGGAGGGGGAAAGAAGATGTATAAATGCTCATTGAAAAAAAGTAATTGCTTAAAAGTTATATTTAGTCAAGTGGAAGCTAATGCTCAATGAGATATTATAAAACAATAAAGCAAAGTCAATAGAATGAAAAAAGGGGAAAGAGGGTGAAATATCAAGGGAAAAAACAACTGACCTGGAAAATACATCAAGGAGAGATAATTTAAGAATTATTAGACTACCTAAACGTCATGTTAAAAAGAGAGAGCCCACATACCATATTTCAAGAAATTTCAAAGGAAAGCTGCTCTCATAACTTACATCCAGAGAGTTAGATGGAAATTGAAAGAATCCACCAATCATCTCCCCAAATCAAAACTGCCAGAATGTTATAAATAAATTCCAGTGCTACCAGGTCAAAGACAAAATAGACAATATAGATATAGAAAATGTATAGAAAATTTGACATTTAAGGAATGGAGGCTTTAGGAAATTATATTCCAGAATGTAAGGATCTGAGATTGTTAACTAATAATAACCTCTTCAGCAAATAAGTATAGTCCTTCAGGGAGAAATAAATTGATTTTTAAAAAAATAAAGCCCATTCAAGTATTCCTAATGAAAAGACCAGAACTGAATAGAAAATCAATTTTACACTTTATTTTCAAAATGAAAAAAATATGGTACTGCCTAAATAATAGAATACAGGTTCAGTGTAATATATTAAATATATCACACACTATGAGAAATGATCAGTGTAATATAGAAGTTTTAATAAATGCAATGATTCAAGTTTTGTGAAACAAAACTCATTATTTGACAAAATTGCTGGTAAAATTGAAAAGCAATTCACCATAAACTAAGTTTAGACCAATGTCTCACAACTCACACCAATATAAAGTCAAAATTGGTATATGTTTTAGCTATAAATGATAATATCATAAATCAATTAGGGCAGCATAGAAATATTTTTACCTGTCAAATCTATGGATTATGGAAGAATACATGACCCCTCCACCCCCCCCAAAAAAAAAGACAATAGGGAAGATCCCAGAAGTAAACTGGATCATTTTGGTTATATACAATTGAGAAGGTTTTACTCTAATACATTCAATGCATCTAAATTAGAAGAAACACAAAAACTGGGAAGAAATTTTTATGCCACTTCACACTAAGTTTTGAGCTAAGTTAAGTTTTTTTTATTTGTTTTGTTTTGTTTTGTTTTGTTTTTAGGTAGGGATATTTTCTAATTGATAAATAATCAAAGTACATAAGCATGAAGTTTTAAGAAATGAAAGCTATTGATAACCACTCAAAAATTATTCTAATCACTATTGATTAGAGAAATGCAAATTAAACAACTCTTCAGTTATCACTTCACATCTATCACATTGACTTATATAATAGCAAAGGAAAATAACAAAATGCTGTAAGGAATATAGAGATTTTGTGATGCTAATACAATATTGGTGAAATTGTAAAATGGTCAGACCATTCTGGCAAACAATTTGGAATTATGTCAAAAATGCTGTAAAACTGCTTATGTACAAAAAATATTTATAGAAGCTCTTTTTTTTTCTGATGGCAAAGAACTGAAATTGAAGGGATGCCTATCAAGTAAGGAATGTCTAAACAAGTTATGGTATATAACTGGAATGGAATATTGTTGTGCTAAAGCAAATAGTGAAAAGGATGATTTCAGAAAAACCTGGAAAGACTTTTATGAATTGATGCAAATTGAAGAGATCAGAAACAGTAAAACATTGCATTCTTTTAAAGCAATATTATATATATTTTTTAATTTTTATTTAATAATTACTTTATATTGACAGAATCCATGCCAGGGTAATTTTTTTTTTACAACATTATCCTTTGCACTCGTTTCTGTTCCAATTTTTCCCCTCCCTCCCTCCACCCCCTCCCCTAGATGGCAAGCAGTCCTTTATATGTTGGATATGTTGCAGTATATCCTAGATACAATATATGTTTGCAGAACCGAACAGTTCTCTTGTTGCATAGGGAGAATTGGATTCAGAAGGTATAAATAAGCCAGGAAGAAAAACAAAAATGCAGATAGTTCACATTCGTTTCCCAGTGTTCTTTCTTTGGGAGTAGCTGCTTTTGTCTGTCATTTATCAATTGAAACTCAGTTAGATCTCTTTGTCAAAGAAATCCACTTCCATCAAAATATGTCCTCATACAATATCGTTGTCGAAGTGTATAATGACCTCCTGGTTCTGCTCATTTCACTTAGCATCAGTTCATGTAAGTCTCGCCAGTCCTCTCTGTATTCATCCTGCTAGTCATTTCTTACATAACAATAATATTCCATAACATTCATATACCACAATTTACCCAGCCATTCTCCAATTGATGGGCATCCATTCATTTTCCAGTTTCTGGCCATTACAAATAGGGCTGCTACAAACATTTTGGCACATACAGGTCCCTTTCCCTTCTTTAGTATTTCTTTGGGATATAAGCCCAATAGAAACACTGCTGGATCAAAGGGTATGCACAATTTGATAATTTTTTGGGGCATAATTCCAGATTGCTCTCCAGAATGGTTGGATTCGTTCACAACTCCACCAACAATGCATTAGTGTCCCAGTTTTCCCGCATCCCCTCCAACATTCATCATTATTTTTTCCTGTCATCTTAGCCAATCTGACAGGTGTGTAGTGGTATCTCAGAGTTGTCTTAATTTGCATTTCTCTGATCAATAATGATTTGGAACACTCTTTCATATGAGTGGTAATAGTTTCAATTTCATCCTCTGAAAATTGTCTGTTCATATCCTTTGACCATTTATCAATTGGAGAATGGCTTGATTTCTTATAAATTTGAGTCAGTTCTCTATATATTTTGGAAATGAGGCTTTTATCAGAACCTTTAACTGTGAAGATGTTTCCCCAGTTTGTTGCTTCTCTTCTAATCTTGTTTGCATTAGTTTTGTTTGTACAAAGGCTTTTTAATTTGATGCAATCAAAATTTTCTATTTTGTGATCAGTAATGGTCTCTAGTTCATCTTTGGTCACAAATTTCTTTCTCCTCCACAAGTCTGAGAGATAAACTATTCTATGTTCCTCTAATTTATTTATAATCTCTTTCTTTATGCCTAGGTCATGGACCCATTTTGATTTTATCTTGGTATATGGTGTTAAGTGTGGGTCCATGCCTAATTTATGCCATACTAATTTCCAATTATCCCAGCAGTTTTTATCAAATAATGAATTCTTTTCCCAGAAGTTAGGGGCTTTAGGTTTGTCAAACACTAGATTGCTATAGTTGACTATTCTGTCTTGTGAACCTAACCTTTTCCACTGATCCACTAATCTATTTCTTAGCCAATACCAAATGGTTTTGGTGACTGCTGCTTTATAATATAATTTTAGATCAGGTACAGCTAGGCCACCTTCATTTGATTTTTTTTCATTAATTCCCTTGAGATTCTCGACTTTTTATTGTTCCATATGAATTTTGTTGGTATTTTTTCTAGATCATTAAAATATTTTATTGGAAGTCTGATTGGTATAACACTAAATAAATAGATTAGTTTAGGGAGTATTGTCATCTTTATTATGTTCGCTCGGCCGATCCAAGAGCACTTAATATTTTTCCAATTATTTAAGTCTGACTTTATTTGTGTGGAGACTTTTTTATAATTTTGCTCACATAATTCCTGACTTTTCTTTGGTAGATAGATTCCCAAATATTTTATGGTATCAACAGTTATTCTGAATGGAATTTCTCTTTGTATCTCTTCCTGTTGGGTTTTGTTGGTGATGTATAAAAATACTGAGGATTTATGGGGATTTATTTTGTAGCCAGTTACTTTGCTAAAATTATGAATTATTTCTAATAGCTTTTTAGTAGAATCACTGGGGTTCTCTAGGTACAACATCATATCATCTGCAAAGAGTGATAGTTTGGTTTCCTCATTGCCTACTCTAATTCCTTTAAAATCTTTCTTGACTCTTATTGCCGAGGCTAGTGTTTCTAATACGATATTAAATAATAATGGTGATAGTGGGTAACCTTGCTTCACTCCAAATCTTACTGGGAAAGGTTCCAGTTTTTCCCCATTGCATATGATGCTTACTGATGGTTTTAAATATATGCTCCTGACTATTTTAAGGAAAAGTCCATTTATTCCCATGCTCTCAAGTGTTTTTATTAAGGTTATTATTTGGATGTTGGATTTTATCAAATGCTTTTTCTGCATCTATTGAGATGATCAGATGGTTTTTGTTTGGTTGGTTATTGATATAGTCAATTATGCTAATAGTTTTCCTAATATTGAACCAGCCCTGCATTCCTGGTATAAATCCTACTTGGTCATAGTGTATTATCCTGGTGACGATTTTCTGTAATCTTTTTGCTAATATTTTATTTAAGATTTTAGCATCAATATTCATTAGGGAGATTGGTCTATAATTTTCTTTTTCTGTTTTCAGCCTACCTGGTTTAGGTATCAGTACCATATCTGTGTCATAAAAGGAGTTTGGTAGGACTCCTTCAATCCCTATTTTTTCAAATAGTTTATTTAGCATTGGAGTTAATTGTTCTTTAAATGTTTGGTAGAATTCACATGTAAAGCCATCTGGTCCTGGGGATTTTTTCTTAGGGAATTGATTGATAGTTTGTCCTATTTCTTTTTCTGAGATGGGACTGTTTAGGATATTTACTTCTTCCTCTGTTAGTTTGGGCAAGCTATATTTTTGGAGGTATTTTTCTATTTCATTTAAGTTGTCGAATTTATTGGCATAAAGTTGGGCAAAGTAACTCCTAATTATTGCTCTAATTTCCTCTTCGTTACTGGCGAGTTCTCCCTTTTCATTTTTAAGACTAAACAATTTGATTTTCCTCTTTCCTTTTTTTAATCAGATTTACTAAGGGTTTGTCTATTTTGTTGGTTTTTTCATAGAACCAACTCTTAGTTTTATTAATTAATTCAATAGTTTTTTTACTTTCAATTTTATTGATCTCTCCTTTTATTTTTAGATTTCAAGTTTAGTGTTTGACTGGGGGGTTTTAATTTGTTCCTTTTCTAGAATTTTTAGTTGCAAACCCAATTCATTGACCTTCTCTTTCTCTATTTTATACAAATAGGCCTCTAGAGATATGAAATTTCCCCTTATTACCGCTTTGGCTGCATCCCATACATTTTGGTATGATGTCTCATTATTATCGTTTTCTTGGGTGAAGTTATTAATTATGTCTATGATTTGCTGTTTCACCCAATCATTCTTTAGTATGAGATTATTTAGTTTCCAATTATTTTTTGGTCTACTTCCCCCTGGTTTTTTGTTGAATGTAATTTTCATTGCATCATGGTCTGAAAAGGATGCATTTACTATTTCTGCCTTACTGCATTTGAGTTTGAGGTTTTTATGTCCTAATATATGGTCAATTTTTGTATAGGTTCCATGAGCTGCTGAAAAGAAAGTTTATTCCTTTCTGTCTCCATTACATTTTCTCCAGAGATCTATCATATCTAACTTTTCTAGTATTCTATTTACCTCTTTGACTTCTTTCTTATTTATTTTGTGGTTTGATTTATCGAATTCTGAGAGTGCAAGGTTAAGATCTCCCACTATTATAGTTTTACTGTCTATTTCTTCTTGCAGCTCTCTTAATTTCTCTTTTAAGAATTTAGATGCTACCCCACTTGGTGCATATATGTTTAATATAGATAGTGCTTCATTATCCATGCTACCCTTTAGCAAGATATAGTGCCCTTCCTTATCTCTTTTAATTAGATCAATTTTTGCTTTAGCTTGATCTGAGATCAGGATGGCTACCCCTGCTTTTTTGACTTCACCTGAAGCATAGTAGATTTTGCTCCAACCTTTTACCTTAACCTGCATGTATCTCCCTGCTTCAGGTGTGTTTCCTGTAAACAACATATTGTAGGATTCTGGCTTTTAATCCATTCTGCTAACCGCTTCCTCTTTATGGGGGAGTTTACCCCATTCACATGATGGTTAGAATGACCAATTCTGTATTACTTGCCATCTTGTTAACCCCGGTTTATGCTTTTCTCCCTTCTTTCCCCTTTCCCCCCTTCCCAGTATTAAGCTTGTGAGCACCACTTGCTTCTCACAGGTCTCCCTTTTTAGTATCCCTCCCCCTCCCTTAGAGTTCCTCCCCCTATCTTACCCCTTTCCCTCCCAGTTTCCGTATTCCCTTCCACTTAGCTTATTCCTTCCCTTTTCACTTTTCCCTTCTCACTTTTCAATGAGGTGGGAGAAGTTTCACCATAGATTGAATATGTCTTAAGATTTTTCACTTAAAGCCAGTTCTGAAGGCAGTAAGATACCCACTATATTCATCCCCCTCCATTCTTTCTCTCAGATATAATAGGTTTCCTATGCCTCTTCATGAGATGTACTACCCCCACTTTACCCTTTTTCTGGTACAATGTCCTTTCTACATCAATTTCTAGAACAAGATGTACATGTATTCTTTATACATCTATATAGTCGAAATATAGTTCCCAAGATTAATCTTTATCTTTTTAGATTTCTCTTGAGTTCCATATTTGTAGATCAAACTTTTTGTTAAGTTCTGGCTTTTTCATCAAAAATAGATGAAATTCGCTTACTTTGTTGAATGTCCATCTTCTTCCCTGGAAAAAGATGCTCATTCTCGCTGGGTAAGTTATTTTTGGTTGCATACCAAGTTCCTTAGCCTTTCAGAATATCATATTCCAGGCCCTTCGATCTTTTAATGTGGATGCTGCCAGATCCTGGGTGATCCTTATTGTGGCTCCTTGATACTTGAATTGGGTTTTTCTCTCCACTTGCAATATTTTTTCCTTCGTCTGAGGGTTCTGGCATTTGGCCACTATATTCCTTGGTGTTTTGATTTTAGGATCCCTTTCAGTGAGTGATCGATGAATCCTTTCAATGTTTATTTTTTCCTCTGTTCCTATGACTTCTGGGCAGTTCTCTTTGATAATTTCCTGTAAGACAGTGTCCAGGCTCTTTTTTTCATCACACTTTTCTGGGAGTCCAATGATTCTCAGATTGTCTCTCCTGGATCTGTTTTCCAGGTCTGTTGTCTTCCCCAGAAGGTATTTCACATTCTTTTCCATTGTTTGATTTTTTTGGATTTGCTTGACTGATTCTTGTTGTCTCCTCGACTCATTCAATTCCAATTGTTCAATTCTGATTTTCAGTGAAGTATTTTCTTCACTCACTTTTTAAAAATCTTTTTCTAATTGTCCCATTGAGTTCTTTTGTTCTGTGGAATTTTTTTCCATTTCGCCAATTTTGTTTTCCAGTTCACCAATCCTATTTTTCAAGGATTTTACTTCTTTATCCACTCTCTCTTTGACTGACTTCTCCAAGCTCTTTTGCCAAGCCTCCCTCTCCTTTTCTCATTTTTCTTCTAGCTCCCTTGTGAGAGCCTTTTTAATTATTTCTATGAGGTTCATCTGTGCTGAGGAACAG
Organism: Antechinus flavipes; assembly: GCF_016432865.1. Taxonomy (NCBI): domain Eukaryota; kingdom Metazoa; phylum Chordata; class Mammalia; order Dasyuromorphia; family Dasyuridae; genus Antechinus; species Antechinus flavipes. Next base: position 336,696,840 of record NC_067400.1, on the reverse strand, counting down.
ATGATCTTCCCCTTTGGGGATTCACCTGGAGACTGTCTGTTTTTAGTCTCCTCAGGATTTAGAGTCTGCTCTCTATCTGTATAGAAGCTGTCAAGGGTTAAAGTCCTCTTCAGTTTCTTGCTCATTCTGTCTAATAATCAAAGACAAACTAGCAAAGAAAAACAGAAAAAACTGGAGTCTTTCTTTGGGGGAAGGGCTGGGTGTGTTACAGAGCTTCCTCTACAGACTGAGGGTGGCAGCAGTGAGGCACTAGCAGGACTGTGCTGCACCTGCACTCTGAGATCCCAGAGCGTGCTGAGTTATTGTGGGGGGAAAGGGGGGGGGGGGGCGGCCAGGTCTCGAGAGACTCCAGCTGTTTGGGGTTGTATTCTTCACTCCCAGTGTTTTTAGCTTCTCTGCTGGGCTGCTGACTTGCTGCCGGAGCAAAGTATCCAGTCCTGTAGCGAAGCTCTCCCCGCAGAGATGGCTGTGATCACTCCCCAGCCCCTCTCCGGTCTGCTCCCGTACTCTCACTGCTGCTGCCCGCCGCCTGCTTCCGATCTAAAACCGTCCCAGCCCTCCAGTAAAGACAGACCTTTCTTGGTGAATCTCAAGGATGGCTTCTCTTGGTAACTATTTGTGGGGTTTTTTTTTTCAGTCAAGCATTAATTCAGAGGCTTGTAATGAAATGGATAGTGAGAGAAAGTGCGGAGCTTACACAGTTGTGTGCCTCCTCTCCACCATCTTAACCGGAAGTTCCAAAGCAATATTATACTAATGCATATCATACATGTATATCATATGTTTAGTAATGTATATCATTACTTGCTTTCTCAAGTGGTGGGGCCAGGAGCTGGAGAGAGAGTAAATTTGGAAGTAATTTTTTTAAATCACTGTTAAAGAACATAACAAAACTTTTAAAAAAGAAAAATAAAGTATTAGTGTACTACACCCACTGCTTTCCTTTCTTTTCCCCTCATTATTTCTTCAACCCCTTGTAATCTGACTTGATCGCTAATATATTCTATTAGAATGAAAGTTCCTTAAGGACAAGAAATAGGCTTTCTTTTATATTTGTATTCTTGGTGCTTAGCTAACAGCTTGGATAATGTACTGAATATATACTTCTAATTTATTAATTGATATCTTCATTGTTTTTCCTTATGGCCAGATAAGAAGCTTCAATAATCCCTTTTCTTTCTGACTTTTTGTCAGAAGCTTCCTTGTTTGCTGTCCTGTCTTTTTTTTTTTTAAGATGGACTTTGTTTATGCTTTTTTTTTTCTTTTTAATATATCTCAGCTAAATTTAACGATAGAGTTCTATCACTGTTCTCTGACTTCATGTTCCATGATGTTATGTTTGTCTGGTTGAGCAATATTCAGCTTATTAGAGAAGCTTATCTTATAAGGAGTTAAGAGGACCCCTCCCCCAATTTGTTTGATTACTTATAATAATCTGATGAACAATGCAATCATAGAATTTTCAAAGATTGGAATATTATTAATAGATTTCCAGGCTGGCAGACTAACTAGTTTAAGTTCTTTCTCAAAGATAAAGATACACTTGCGTTCTCATAATACTTTATCTCCACTAGTGTAGTAAATGAGGTCATTTTGGAAGTTTCCTTCACTCTGATATTCCCTTCTTTACCCTGAAACAGTAATTTTTCTTTTCCTTTTTTTTTTTTTTTTTTTGGTGAGACAATTAAGGTTAAGTGACTTGCCCAGAGTCACACAGCTAGGAAGTGTTAAATATGTGAGGTCACATTTGAACTGAGGTCCTTCTGACTTCAGGGCTAGTGCTCTATCCACTGTGCTGCCTAGCTGTCCCAACAATAATAATTTTCAACCACCCAAGTAGCAACTGCAATACAGAGTTCAGTGTGTTTTTTTTTTTTGCCTTGTTTTGCCGCTCTAGTTGAAGGAGTAAGATTTATCCACATGGTTACAACTGTTATGTAGACTCAGATTTCCAGATACACTGAGTTATTTTTAATGGGATTATTTATTAGTTGCCACAATTACTGAGGCGCATTGCAGATTAGTCACAAAACCTGACAAAACATGGACATGTTTTTAGAGTCCCAGTGTGCCAATTTGTAAACCTGTCAGATTTGTCACAGCAGCAAGAAATGGTGTTAAAATTGCTTTCAACATCTTAATTAGTGATAACCTTTTGAGTAGAAGTAACTTTTCCAGATTTCTTCATTTTCCTTGATTTGTTTTTAAACAAGATTATTAAAATTTAAGTCATAATGCTCATCAGAAAAGCATATGAAAAGAAGGTAGAAATTTCATATTAAATATGACTAAAAAAGCTCCCTTTAAAACCCCAGAATTTCATCCAGAATGGGTCGTCAGAGGGTTCTCTGCTTAGGTAGAGTTCTTTGGTTCATGGGAAGAAGTTGTCTAGAGAAGTGGGTGATAATAAAAACAAGGTATAAGATTTGTTTTCTATTGTTTGGATTATGTGATGAGATGTGGAGATGAGATGACTTTGAGAATATCTGCATAGTAATAAAATAATTTGATTAAAAGATAGGTGAAGATTCTTGCTTCCTGCAAAGTATTGCATAGGCATTAATTCTCTCCATGAACATTTTTTCATTTTTATTTAAAAAGAAGAATAAGAAAAAGGAAAAACAGTAAAGGAATAAAAAATAAAATAAAACATTGGAGGATCTAAAATGTATAATAATAAATTACTACTTCAAGAAAGAATATATAATAAGAAGAAATTATATTCATGAGTGTCCATCTTTACTTTCTTGTAGGTTGTTTTTGTTTTCTGCAGCATAACATTTTTACTTTATTCATTTCTCTACTTTCATCTTCCCACCCTTCCCAAGCAGACTATACACACACACACACACACACACACACACACACACACACACACACACCTTTTCTAGCCTTAATAACTGTTTGCTTTAATACTACTCCTTAACTTACCTTGCTATTATTTAATCTCCTCCCACCTATAGAGCCCTCCCTTGTCTTTTCTCCCTTTCTTTGCTTCCTCCTTCACTCATTCCTCTCCCCTTATTTATTTATAGATTTTGGAGGGTGCTATGCCCTTCATAGTATATCTGTATAGTTGCCAATTGAACCCATTCCCAATGTGAGTAGGTTTTTCAGAACTAAAAGCCCTTTCCCCCTCTCTAATGCCTCTGTCAGTTCTTCCTCTGCACTTCATTTGTATAACATAATTACTATTTTTACCTTAACTCTGCCTCAATCTTTCTTTTAAGCTACTTTACTATTGATGTCAATCTTAAACATAATGGTATACATTTCCTTCTAAAAAACATAAACACTTTGTCCTTGTTAAGCTCCTTGAAATTGTTCTTTCATATTGGCTCTTATATGTTAAATTTTCTATTAAGTTTGGGTTTGGTTGATAGAAAGTCCTAAAAATCTGGAATTTGATTGAATGTCCTTTTTTTTGTCATTCAATATTATGGACAATTTTGCTGGATGATATTTTTGGCTCCAGGCCTATTTCTTTTGATTGCAGATAGATATGATTCCAGGACCGGTGAGGACCTGTATAATTATAATTGTATATCCAGTATATCTGAATTGATTTTTTCTTATTTTTTGCAAAATTTTCTCTTTGATGTGGGGTTTTGGCAATAATATTTGTACATGTTTTCAACAAAGGATCTCTTTAAGGTGATGGTCAGGTTTTTTTTTTTTTTTTTCTATTTTTACTTTCCTTTCCTGGTCACAGTTTCAGCCCACTTATTCTTATGTTTTCTTTTCTTGATCTTTTCTCCATGAATGGGATAAATTGAATGAAGACCTCTCATAAGAATATGGCCTGGACCTGTACCTTAATTGTGATGAAACTGTGCAATAACAAATTGAACTTAATGTGTTCCATTAACTTAGATAAACTTACTTTTCCTCCTGTCCTCCCCTCCATCTTTTCATTAGCATTAAGTTCCTAATGTGGTAAAGAGTTGGCCATTGGCTAATATTCTTTGTTTTTGGGATAGAGTTTGGGTAGATTCCTGCATTAGGATGTAAGCCTAGACTCCCCTAAGCAATGGGAGAAAAGGTCAGAAAGGGTGGGCTACTGAGTCCACATAATACCCTGTTTGTAACTTGTGCTTTGCATGCCTCTACTGACAGCACCTTGTCTGTTGGGAGTTGCCCTTTATCATGAGATGGAATAAATCTTTTTTGCTTTTTACCTAGAGAATCTCTGATTTTAATATTGAGTAATATTGAGAAAAATTAGCCATTTTTCTAATAAGATGTTTCACATTCTGTCCTATTTTTTTCATTTTTTGTGTTGATTTATTATTTTTTGGTCTCTCACAGATTCACTGGCTTCCCCTTGCCTAATTCTAATTTTTAAAGGGTTATTTTCATCTTTGAGACTTTGTATCTCCTTTTCTAGTTGATGATTTTTTTTTCATAATCTTTTTTTTCCCTTGGATGATCTTCATTTATTTATATAAGTTTGTTTTTCCTTGATGTCTTTCATTTGATTTTTAAATTCTGTTTTGAGATCTACAAATCTTCTCTTGTCAGGGAGCCATTTAATGATACTCATTGGGTTAGAAGAACTTATTTCATTCCAGTGGCTTCTAAAGATGAACCCTGGTCTTCCCTATTTCCATAGTAAACTTCTATGGTTGTATCCTTTTTTTGCCTTTTTTTTTTTTTTTTTTTTTTTTTTTTTGCTGAGGCAATTGGGGTTGAGTTGTCCAGGTCACACAGCTAGGAAGTGTTAAGTATCTGAGATTAGATGTGAACTCAGGTCGGGCTGGTGCTCTATTCACTGCACCATCTAGCTGTCCCCATTCATTGTTTTAATAAGTATTTGTGTAAGCACCTCTAATCGTGGAGTGGGGCAATTGTGCTTCTAGTTTCATTTCAGCTCTCCCCTTTGATCTAGAACTCCAAATCAAAAGCTCCACCCTCTTGCAAGTGCCTGCAGTCAGCAGTGTGGTCCCCTCCTTCTGTATTCACCCCATGTGCCAGCTCCATTCTGTCCTGGGCCACAACTCTGCAGCTGGGCCTGAATCTCTGAAGCAGAGGTTCCCTCAGCCTTCCAGGAATCATACCTCTGACTCCACAAGCCTTCCCTGGAGGTGAAGGTTCCTGTTGTTCTGGCTGAGGCTCTAGCCAAACCCAGCTAGCCTCGGGTCCCTAACTGATGGTTCTGCAGAGCTAGCATGGAGATGCTTGCACTTCATACCAGCCAATATCCAGGTTGGGATCTTTCTTCAGATCTTCTTGGATTGTACCAGGAAGACCCCTGTTCTACCCCAAGTCTTCTTGTTTTTCCACCAGTCTATATTATGGCACAAATTTATTCTGTTTTTGGGAAAAATCTGGAGAACTTAAAATTTATTCACCTACTCCACCATCTTTCCAGAATCCTCCCTTCCTATTAATTTTATTGATACATTTTGTCTTTATCATTTCCCACTACTCTATTAGGTGTAACCTTTTACTGTGACCAATAAAAGAAATTAGCAAAATCATGCAATACTGTATCTTCCAAGGTATATAATATTCTGTCATAGTGGCTCTCAACCTCTCTGCTGTGAAGGATAAAGTCTGTTTCATTACCTTTTTCCTGGGGTGATTATTGTTTCTTCCCATTGCTCAGCAATTAATTTATACTTTGCTTTCCATCAATTTAGCAAATTCTTTTCTGCAAAATGTTCTTTGATACTCTCCAAGTAAAATATCTAAGTTAACAAACAAATTAATTATTTCTTGACCACCCATTATAAATCAGCAACTCTCCAGAACAAGGAGGAGAATTGTTACTTCATCTGAGACTGAGGTGAAAGAGTAGATAAGAAAGAAGAAGTCTAAATGATGTGAGGGCAGGAGGAAGAGAAAAGAGAAACTCTAGGAAAATGGTCTCATTTACATAGCAGAGAAATGTTTTCTTTAAAGCCTCCTGTGCTTAGTGATGATTACCTCTCTTACACCATTAACTTTATTCCTAATTCCCTTAATCCCAACAGGTCTAGTATAAAGAAACATCATTAAATCAATTCTTTCATGTTGTTTGAATTGGTGTATGTCAATATGCACCACTATTAGTCTATTCACTATTCTTTTAAGTACTCTGGGCCAACATGTCCCTCCCAACCATCATTACCTATGTGTGCTACATTTCCCATTAGAATGTAAGCACTTTGAGATCAGACACTGCTCTTCTAATCATATTTTTATGTCTGTAATTAACCCTATTGGACACAAAGCAAATATTTTTTCATTCATAAATACATTACTTGAACCAGGAAATGGAAGTGAAAAGATGAAACCAGATGTAGTCCTCAACTTCAAAGAATTTGTAATGACACAAATGTACAGAAACATAAGGAATGTGTTTAAGCAACAATTATATTTCATTTTCTTTTAAACTTCCAATTCCATCAGTGAATGATGGAAAATCTTTCTATTAATGCAAATTAGTTATTGAGTCTCAGTGAATCTCTTAAAGCTTTGAAGTATTAAAAGATTGTGACAATGACAAAGCTAATATATGTCCAAGACAGGAATTATTCTTAGATTTTTCTAATACCAAGGTTGGGTATCTATCCATTATACATACTGTCTTTCATAAAATACTGTGATACACAATTCTATAAGACTAACTACTTTAATCAATACAATGATCCAAGACAATTTCAAATGAGTCATGATGAAAAATTATATTTATTTTTAGTAAAAAAAAAAAAGATAGGTCATATTAATTGATAAAGAATAAAGTAAGCCTGGGACAGCTAAATGGCACAGGGAATAGAGTATGAGGCCTGAAATCAGAATAATTCTTCTTCCTTAGTTGAAATATGCTCTTGAGATCCTAAAGTAGGATCATAACTAACATATTTCAGATTTTTGAATGTCTGGCCCTCAATTGATATCCAGTTCAATACATACCCAAAAAGAAGTCTCAGACAAAATGCTAAACAATTTTTTAGCCAAACTCTGCTTGAATATTTTCATTTGAGAAAGGCATAGTACTTGTTAACGCAGAAAGCTTACAAAAGACAAGAATGATTTCTAATGCATGTGATGGAGGTGAAATCAACAAAGCTCATCAGCTGATTGGATAGAACATGAAGGATATAGGAGAACAAAGAACAATTTCAAATTTGTGAAACTGAATGTCTGAAGCTATGGTGCTACCCTGTATAGATAAATTTAGAATAGAATATATTTAAGGGGAAAAAAAGTAATGAGTTATGCTTTGGACATGTTGAATATAAAATATTTATGGGACTATCCACTTGGAGATTTCCAAAAAGTAGTTAGTTTATGATACACACTGGGTTTCAGAAGTTTAGAACTAGCTATATTGTATCTATATCACCAAGAGAGGTTATAGAAAGAAGATAAGTAGGACCAAGACAGAGAATGGGGGAATTTGTTTATGTTTAGATTCTATTTCCTTTATTATTTTTAATTTTTTAATTCGTTTTTGAGTTCCAGATTATCTTTCTTCCACAAAATATTACCTCACACTTTGAGAAGACAAACAACATGATATTATATATGTGAAGTCAGGAAAAATATATTTATAGTCTAATCAGGTTGAAAACAAAGCAAGGAAAATAAAGTAAAAAATATACTTCAAACTTCACTCAGTTCATCAGTTCTTTCTCTTGGGGTAAATAGCATTTTTCATTGAGTTTTTTGGAATTATTATAGATGATTACATTGATCAGAATGGTTAAATCCTTTAAAATTTATCATCATTACAATGTTGATATTATTGTATGTGATAAATAAATAAATAAATAATAAATTTAATTTTTTTAATATAATAAAATAAAATAATAAATAAAAATAGATCTATTTATTTCTATTTATTATACTTTTTATATGTATGAATATTCCAATTTTTTCTGAAATTTCCCTTATTGTCATTTCTTATAGCAAAATAATATTTCAGAATAATCATATACCACAACTTATTCAATCATTCCCCATTTGATAGTTATCCTCTCAATTTCCAATTCTTTGCCACCAGAAAAAGATTCTATAAATATTTCAGTTTGTTCTTTTCCTTTTTGTCTTTGATCTTTTGTGGATACATATCTGGTGTATTATTGATGGGTCAAAAAAAAGAGTACTTACAGTTTTATGACCTTTTGAACATAATTCCAAATTGTTCTCCAAAGTTGATGGATCAATTCACAACTCCACCAATAGTACATTATAAATATTCCTATTTTTCTACATCTCCTCCAGCATTTGTTAATTTAATTTTCAATCAGGTTAGCCAATATGTTAGATATGAGGCTGTAGATCAGGGATTTTTTTTAAATTAGTATTCCACTATTACTGATTTAGAGCATTTTTTCTTGTGTCTATTGATAGCATTGATTTCTTCTTCTGAAATCTGCCTGTTCATATCATTTGATTATTTATTAATTCATGATTTGATTAATTTATTAATTCATATTAATTTATGAAAACTTTTAATTTTTCAGGAAAACAGACCAACAAGCTTTCTATGATTTTGCATAGATATATATGTAACTATACATGTGTATATTTATGAATATAAATGCATGTGTATGCACACATGTAAGTTTGTGTGTGTGTGTGTAAATATATCTATGCTTAATTGTGATCTTGGAGGAAGGAAGTAAAAAAGGGGAATAAAATAAAATAAAAAGTACAAAGCAGAGAACAAAAAAAAAAAATCTACAAGGAAGCAAAGAAAAAAAATGGACTACTTTGAACGCAATGTGTATTTTATTACATATGCTTTCTTGAAATGGAAATTTATTGCTTTACATTTTGAATTCCCTTTTTTGTTCTGCTGTGCAAATGGCAGTTTTTCTTTTTCTATTTTCTATTTAAATTTTAATAAATTAATTAATTTAAAAAATAATTTAAAAGTGATTGGAAATTAAATAAGTTTTAAAGAATTACTCAGACCAATAACAAATTATTGAGACAAAAATTTGATAAACAAAAATGACAATAATGAAACAATGTAGCAAAATTTACAGGGTGCAGCAAAATGGTTCTGAACGGAAAAAATTATTGTTAAGCACTTTCTTAACAAAAGAAATAAATAAAAAAATTGGACATGCAAATTTAAAATAAAAAACTTTGAATAACAAATCAAAAATCCCAATTAAGAAACAATGTAGAAATTCTAGAAATTCAACCAAAGATAAATAAAATTGAAAGCAAAAAGTCCATTTAAATAATGTAGTAACTATTTTAAAATTTAATTGATATTCAGAATATTTTAAAAATAGAAATTGAAAGAAAAAAATTTCAAAAAGGAAAAAGGAAGTTATGACAGTTCAATAGGAATCAAGGTAAATTATCAGAAACTATTTTCCTGATAGATAAGGTATGCTAACAATACTAATGACTTAGAGGAAATAGATGGATAATTTAAAAACAAACTACCCATGTGAAAAATAAAAATAACATAAATAACTCAGTCTTAGAACTCCTAATTGAATAAGCCATAAAATTGCTCTCAAAGAAAATAAATTTGATCAAAGGATGGATTTATAGATGGATTCTATCAAATATCCACAGAATAATTCATTATAATAAATAAGCTGGTAGAAATAAGACAAAGATCTAACCTTTCAGTTCCTTTTTATGATAGCAATACAGCCTTGATATGTAAACTACAAATCAATATAAGACTATAAACCAATATTCCAAATGAATATTCATGCAAAATTTTTTTAAATAAAATATTTGCATCTGTGTTAAAATGAGAAACAATAACCATTATATACAATAGCAAGATTGAGTTTATATAGAGTCCATCATTGGTTCAATGTAAAGAAGGCTATAAAATGATAAGCCATATTAATAATATAAATAACCAAAATATGTGATTATATCAATAGATGCTTTAAAAATTTTTGACAAAACAGAAGAACTCATTTCTATTAAAAAATTTATAAATTGTGGGAATAAATGAACCTTTTAAAAATATATATAATAAATAGCATTTACTGAAATCTAAGAGTCAACATTATATGTAATGGAAGAAAAATTCCTTTCCAATAAAATCAGATGAAACAAGATTTCTCTTATCACCACTATTACTCAACATAAGTCTAGGAAATATTAGAGATAAAAAGTAGCCATTTTAATTAATTCTAATAAAATAAGAATTTTTGAGGACCTACTAAAATTATGACATGATACTATGTGCTAAGGAGATAAAGGCAAAATTAAAGTAGCCCCTTTACCTCAAAGAACTTACTTTCTCCTGGGAACATCAGTTACACAGAAAAGTAACTTAAAGACTATTTGAGGAGAGAGAATACAACCAAATAGTCTTTTCAGTGTGGGATACAGTGCTTACCTAACACACCCCCAGCCCCCACTCCTTATCCAAATTGACAACTTGAAGACATCTCCAGATAGAAACAGAAAGCATTTATTTGGTTCTTATAAGAAGCAGTACAAGCACATCAACTGGACAATCCAGAGTGGTGTGTTGTATATGGCAAAAAACAGAAAATGGATTATATATCAGAAAATATGCTTGTATATCCCCCCACTTCCTGTTAATTTTTTTAAATTCATTGGATGAATTGAAAAGGAAATAACTTGACCAATGGTCAATAATGCTGTCTATTTCCTGTGAGTCATGAGACTTCCTGAAACTTAGACCTAGGATTTGACCTTTTGTGCCCTACAGCCCTCTGAGAATAGGGACTTCCTGAAACTTTGGCCTAAGGTCCTAAAACTTCTGAGAAATCTTCACCTGGTCCCATTCATCAGATTTCCTGCACATGATGTTAAGTAGAAGATTGAACCTAAATTTGGCTCTCCTCTAAGATCAAATAGAGAATATTCAGAAAATGATACAAAAGCAAAATATGTAGATGAAAAAAAGTTATAATAAAGATCTTTCTCAAAAAAAAAAATCATACTACATGTCATCTGATCTGCTCTGAGCCAGTTTGGATGGAAGAAGGGCAACACCCACAGTACCAACCATAAGAGCACTGGCCACTGCCCTTATCTGAGCCCACAGGCTGCCCAGCATTCTGGCAACTTATCATTTTGATACTGGACTGTGCTGAGTGCATTATCAGGCAAAGGAAGAGCAATAGTCACCACATCGTGTTTAGTCTGGGAATTTGTAATAATTAAAGTAATTAAAGCAAAGTAAAGTAACTACACAGGGAAAATAAGTGCTAAAGAATGTGACATATAGGATAGTTAGAGGGAGAGATACAGCCATCCCTATCCATTCCAAGAGGAGATAGAGAAAAACCCACCATAACCACAAAACTCTCTTATACAAGAAAGAGACATTGTAAATTAAAAGACCTTAGGGAAATAGAAAATGTAAACAACTTGGTCATAATTACAAATCAGAACAAATATCAGTTTGCTCATAAGAATTCTGATAGAGGATGATTGGATAAAAGAGATAAGAGATGAGTCAAAATAGAGATCTAGAGGAAAAACTTGGAATAAGAGTAAGAAGTTTTGAAAGGAAGCAGATAAATCTCACAGAATCAATGCATATTATAGAAAACACAACAACAGAAGGAAAAGTGAAAAATAAGTGCTATAATGAGAAATATTGAAAGGCAAACAAGCTTTGAAATAAAGAAGACCTCAGTTTGACTCCCACCTCTGTAAAGAACTGATTGTGTAACTAAGCAAGGCATTTAGGTATTCAAGCATCATTTTCAAGACTATAAAGGAAAGAGAAGAATTGGTAGAAAGAATCATTTCATAGAGATTTCCTACTCTAAAATAAAGAAATCATATATGTGTATTCTATCCACCCCCTCCCTCCCACCAAACTAAAACAGGCTGCACCAGCACAGCTCCAGTCCCAACCAGGGGATGCAGCTTCAGAGAGCTGAGACCTCTGAATTAGCAGAGACCTCTCAATCCAGGGAAACAAGTGGGGGCCTCAGAAAGTCAGTGGAAAGGGTCTATGGAAATAGAGTGGAAGTCAGACTTGTAGTGCCAGTAGAAGGTGCACCAGCCTGGCTGGTGGTGTCTGTGTTAGTTTAGCACATCCGATTTTTCAGCTATTATACAACAGGGGCATTTTTAACAACTTCAGGGCAGAAAAGAGTGCTTATGGTCAGATTTCTAGAAGGACCTCTGAAAATAGCTACACAAGTGCCTTAGAAACTGGATCTTACTTTAACAGAAAGTTAAAAGCCAAATAACTGTATAGGAAAATGAGCAGACAACCAAAAATGTTTCTGACTATTGATGACAAGGAGGATCAAAACCCATACTCAGAAGGTGATAACAAAAATCAAAACTCTTACATCCAAGGTCTCCAAAAAAAAAAGAATTGGGCTCAGGCCATAGAAGAGTTCGAAAGGAATTTTGAAAATCAAATAAGCAAGATAGAAGAGAGATAAGAAAAAGAATTGAGACTAGTACCTTGAAAAACAAAATTGCCAATTGGGAAAGGAGGTACAAAAACTCACTAAGGAAAATAATTCCTTATAAAATAGAATTGAGAAAATGGAAGTTAATGACTTTATGAGAAATCAAGATATGATAAAGCACAACCAAAAACATGAAAAAATAGAAAAAAAATGTGAAATATCTCATTGTGAAAACAACTGACTTAGAAAATAGATCCAGGAGAGATGATTTAAAAATTATTGGTCTAATTCTCCCTGTGCAGTGGGAGAACTGTTCGGTTCTGCAAATGTGTATTTTATTTAGGATATACTGCAACATATTTAACATATATAGGACTGCTTGCCATCTTCGGGGGGGAGGAGGGAGGGAGGAGAAAAAACGAAACATAAGTGATTGCAAGGGATAATGCTGTGTAAAAATTATCCTGGCATGGATTCTGTCAATACAAAGTTATTATTAAATAAAATTAAATTTAAAAAAAAAATAAAAATTATTGGTCTATCTGAAAGTAATGATTTAAAAAGAGCATAGAATATCATCTTTCAAGAAATTATCAAGGAAAGCTGCCCTAATGTTCTAGAACTAGAGAATGAAATAGAAATCTAAATGATCCATTGATACCTTCCTGAAAGAGATCCCAAAATGAAAACTATCAGGAATATTAGAGCCAAATTTCAGAACTCACAGATCAAGGAGAAAATATTGCAAGCATTCAGAAAGAAACAATTCAGATATAGTAAAGCCACAGTCTGGATAATACAAGATTTAGCAGCTTCTATAATAGAGGACCAGAGGTCTTTCAAAATATTATTCTGAAGAGCTAGGATTATAGCAAGTAAGAATCATCTATCCAGCAAAAATGAGTATAATCCTTCAGAGGAAAAGGTGGTCATTCAATGAAATAGGTGATTTTCAAGCATTCATGATGAAAAGACCAGAGCTGAATGGAAATTTCCATTTTCAAATACAGGGCTCTGAAGAAGCAAAAGGAAGTAATCAGGAAAGTAATATAATAAGGGATTTAATAAGGTTTATCTGGGAGGATGGTACTTGTAACTCATTAAAATGTTCTTATTGTTGTGGCATTTAGAAGTATACATAGACCAAGGGTATAGGTGTGAGTTGAAATGTGAAGGGATAATATATACTTTTTAAAATGATGAAATTAAGAGATGAAAGAGGAATATACTAAGAGAAAGAGAAAGGTAGAAGTGGAATGGCTCAAGAGATTATTGGGTGTGTTTGCAAAAGAATATTATAATTCTATGGGAAATAATAAGCAGGATGCTCCAGGAAAAAAATCTGGAAATTTCTCCATGAATTCAAGCAAAGTGAAATGTATTGTATACAAAGTAATAGCAATGTTCTGAGATGAGCAGTTCTAAATGACTTTGCTATTCTCAGTAGTACAAATCCTATCCATACTCAGAAAAGGAACTGGTTTTGTCTGAATACAGATTGAAGCATTCTCTGTGTGTGTGTGTATGTCTCATAATTTTTCTTGAGGATTTTTTTATTTTCCTTAGAATAGGAGATCTATGTTTTTTTTTCCCCCTACAACTTGACTTTTGTGAAAATGTTTTATATAACTTCATATATGGGTTTCTTAATTGTGAATGGGGTTAAGGGAAAGAACCCAGATCTCAAGAATTTTAAAAACAAATATAATTTTTTTTTGTTTTTAATTAACTGGGGGAAATGATTAAATAAATAAAATGAAATGAAAAAGAAAGAAATATAATAAAAAGATTGGTAAATACAGGTTAACAATAGAATGATATATAAATAAATCTAAATAGATTGATAAATTGATAGATAGAATAAGCATTTATTAGACTAGTTATAGTGTATTAGATTTTATGTGCTAGTGATTCAATACAGGTAATCAAAATAGTCCTTTTAATAGGGAGCTTACTTTTTAATGGGGAATAACAATACTTAAAACAGATCTGAAAAGGTGTGGGGTTGGTGGTACTTAGTGGCATGGTTTCTGGGTAAGAAAAAGGCAAGGTCATCTAGATAAGTTCCAGGCCCCCAATAGCAGAGTTCTGATAGGAGGGGGAACGATGATGGTCCAAGGGTAAGCAGCATGGTGTGAAATATACTAAAATAAACAAAGAAATAATGATAGATCAGTGAGTAGTCCAGTTATGTGAAGAAAGCATCTTGCTTTATATTTGCAGACAACATCCACAATTTGTATTGCCTAGCCATGTGTATTTTCAGTGTGTTCTGTTATGTTCCCTAGTGAAATAGATTTCCAACATGTCTCTCTCTCCTTTTTTAATATGATAACCTAAGAGAAAGTGAAAATACTTATACAATATATCCTTATTGCCATTTATTTAATTATGCTGTTTAATGAAATGTCATGTTTTAAAGTACCACATTGACTGTTCACATAAATATAGCACTAAAGGCTCATGAGCTTTTACTTTCAGTATGCTAACACTTACTGTGCTGTGAATCTGGGTTGTGTTCAGGGGACCTACATGTGGAAAGACGTTGTTTGAGTGCTAAATACAGTCTTTTAGCCATTATATTCTTTAAGTATTAAGACACCAATAAACTAAGGAGGGGACTTGAATATCATCAGGAATTATAAAGAAGTTGAAGACACACAATCAGTGTCTTGAAGGAAGAGGACTGATTGTTCCTTAGAAGTAAAGTAGAATAGGTGAGAGAAAAATCAAAAATGGGGAAAAGGCCAGTTAGAAAATTATTGTAATAGTTGGGGATGAGATGATAAATGGGAATGATTATATTTTCTGCAAGTATTTAAATATTTACAACCAGATGGTAACAATGCTTTTATAGAATTTGAATGCCCCAGTCTGGGAACTGTTGTTATAAGTATGCAAAATAAACAATTATATGATTTTGTTTCAGAGAGACTGAGAAGCTCCTCCTATCCAAAAGAGATTTCTTCTAGAGGTAACTGAAATTCCACCATTACACATGAATTCTTTTGAGTCTAACTTATAAAAGGGCAAGTAGTGGTACAGTGAAGAAAGAACCAAACCTGGAGTCAGGAATATTCCTCATCCTAAGCTTAAATATGGCCTTAGACACATACTAGGTGTGTGACTATGAACAGTTTACCTCACCCTGTTCACTTCAGTTTCTTTATCTATAAAATGAGCTCTAGAAGGAAATGGCAAAGTACTCTAATATCTTTGCCAAGAAAACCCTAAATGAGGGAACAAAGAGAAAGGCATGACTGAAATGACTGAACAACAACAACAAAACTATAAACATTTTCTAAAGTCCTATGCCCTGGGTAGTATAGAGCCTCAAAATATTATTTCCTTTTTCCTATGTTTGAAATCAAGTTGAGAAACAGACCTTAAGAAATAGGACAAAGAACGAAAAAATACAAAAGTTAGGAAGAGGATGATAAGGAATGTTTCCCTGACATCAAATTTAAATTTGCCTCTTTAAAATTTTAACCAGTTATTCCTACTTCTGTTCTGTAAGTAAACAGTCAGACAAAACAAGTCTAACATCTTCCATATAGTCTTTATTCAGATATGGGAGCACAAGCACATTTCTTGGTTTTTTCTTCAGCTGAAATATTCTAATTTTTTTATTGACTCCAGAAGTGGTCCATAACATATTAGGTCATTTCTATCTTGAGAGCTATGCTTCTAAATCATTCTTGACCTCTCATAAACTTTAGATATCATTGACAACATACAAATTCTTCCTTTCTTGACTTCAATGACAAAGCTCTCATGTGGTTTTCTCCTTAAATAACTAACCATAATTTGTTTCCTTCTTTGAATCATCTATTTCCCTCCATATAACTGTGTCTATTTATGAGAGTTTGTCTCCAGACCCATTATCTTTTCTATATATACCTTTTTGGAGGGCAATTAGGTGACATAGTGGATAGGATACTGGATCTGAAATTAGAAAGAATCAACTTCCTGAGTTCAAAGCTAGTCAGCTGTGTGACCTTGAGCAAGTCAGTTAACTTCTTTACCTCAGTTTCCTCATCTGTAAAATGATTTGATGAAAGAAATAACAAACCACGTTATTATCTTTGCTAAGAAAACTCCAAATGGGGTTTTGAAGAGTAGGGCATGAGGGGGGAAAAAAAAAAACCAAACAATGACATATATCTTCTTTCTTGGTGCTTTTCACAATATCCATAGATTCAACTCTCATCTTTTTGCAGATGACTGCATTTCTATGAAGGAGCACTAGAGTTTGATTAGGTAACTGGTGAGTAATAATGGATGAAAAAAAGTCGTATAGTTGTGTTGAAGTAAGGTCACTAGCTCTCATGGAGAACATAGGATTCAATTAATCTTTCCACCATTTAAACAGTTGGTCCACATGCATCTAAGAATCATGTTATGGCTCTTTAAAAATATATGACCCACCATTGCAGATAACTACCACCTTAAAGGATGCCCACAATTATATATACCTGAACAAACCTGTCAGGTATTTAATTAACAAGAGAATAGTATCAGTTATTCATAAAAAAGTACATAAGAATCTAGAATGAAGGGGAATGAGTAAACACTTTTGGAAGTATATATGACATATGATATTCATTAAATAAGCACTTTACTAAGGGTCATTTTTTTTCAGGGGAAAGCAGAGTACACTGTTTCTATGTCACTATATTATTTCTTGCATGTGTTGTTTTCACAGTTTTGAACATGGTCTTAGTATACTCTAAATTTCAGTCTGTTGCTCAGTCATGTCTGACTCGTCATGACTTTATTTGGGTTATTCTTGGCAAAGATACTATGGTTTTGCCATTTCCTTTTCTGGCTCATTTTGCAGATGAGAAAACTGAGGCAAAGAGGGTTAAATGATTTGCTTAGGGCCACATGTAGCAAAATTCTAGTTCAATTGCTCTCATATTGATTCTACATTCCTTCATGGATTATGAATTTGGTTGAACCAAGATCGGATAGCCAAGTGAGAGATACAGACTAAAAAGACCATAAAATTCAGAGAGGAGACAGACAAATAGTCATAGAGAAAAAGAGAAACAAAGACACACAGAGTCAGAGACACAGAGAGACAGAGGCAGACTGAGAGAGAGAGAGATCAATGTGGACTAAAACTTATTTAAGGATTTATTCATGGAGGAAGTAAAATTCAAATAAGGCTTTAAGAATATGATATTTTTAAATTTTTATTAAAGCTTTTTATTTACAAAACATATACATGGGTGATTTTTCAATAGTGACCTTTGAAAAACTTTCTGTTCCAAATTTTCTCCTCCTTTCCACCCTCCCCAGATAGCAGGTAGTCCAGTACATGTTAAATGTTAAAATATATGTTAAATCCAATATATGTATACATCTTTTTATAGTTATCCTGCTGCACAAGAAAAATCGGATCAAGAAGGGAAAAAACTGAGAAAGAAAACAAAATGCAAGCAAAGAAGAAAAAAAGGGTGAAAATGCTATGTTGTGGTCCATACTTAATTCCCACAGGCTTCTCTATGGGTATAGATGGCTCTCTTCATCACTGAACTATTGGAAGTGGTTTGAATTATCTCATTCAAATGAGAGCCATGTCATCAGAATTGATAGTTGTATAGTCTTATTATTGCCACATATAATGATCTGCAATCACTTAGCATCAGTTCATGGTAAGTCTCTCTAGGCCTCTCTGAAATGATCCTGCTGGTTGTAAGAATATGGTATTTTTAAAGAACAGAAGAGTGTGAGTAAGCAAAGGTACAGAACCAGTAATGTACATAGGCTCAAAGGATATTTAGGGACTTTTGAGATAACTTGGTTAAACTCTCTACTTTCACAAATGAGAAAAAAGAAATGAGTAGATTGGTCTGCCTAGATTAGAAATTTTCCTCATGAATTAGATAGAGATAAGAGTGGAAATGAAGTATACAAGTATCCGATTTTGGTAGACTTTGAACTTATCATCATGTTCTCAGGGAAGTTAAAATAGAACTATAGAAATGTGTTTCCCTATCTTCAAGGGGGATCCAAGAAAAAGATATTGTCACAAAGCCAAGCTGAGTTTAGGACAGACAAAGATGCATATAAAAATGATAACGAGAAATGACACATTCTTATGAAAGAGTGATGGAAATTTCTTCCAGGGATATAGACTTTTTTGTTTGTTTGTTTTGCATTTATAGTTTTTATTTTTAAATCCAAGCACAACATGCTATACTTAAACCTTCCTAAATCCTTGGTTATTGCTAGAGGTATCTATCTAGGAAGAGCCATTGAGGCATAACCAAGGTTATAAAGCAGATCTTACTTGCCTTTCTATTTATCTATCTATCTATCTATCCACTTAAGTTTTAATTTGAACATTAATATGATATAAATTATCAGATCAGAAGAGTGAAAAAGAGAGGGAAAGAGACAAAGACAAAGACAGAGAAAAGGAAAAAAAACCTAAGGATTTTATAGAGAGTTTATAGACAGGAATGTTGTCCCACTTTGATATCTGGTTGGTTTCCCATCCAACAGCTCCAGAAAGGGAGCTATTAATGAACAGTATACAGCATAAATATAAAGATTTCTAGTGTAGAAACTTCTACATAGAAAAAAATCAGAATCAGGATGCTAGTCATGAGTAGTGGATAGATTTAGAACATAGACACTTCTACTTCTTCACAGATTTGCTATGCTTTGAGCAAAATAAATGGCCTTCTTCACCAACAAGATGTTAATAAAATTAGATATAATGAAGTATTCAGACCCCTTACCCAAAAACAAAGTTAAATTTTAAAATGCAACAATAATACTAAGCAATAAGAATATCCTATGATCAAAGCAAATTCCTTTATTTAAACACTGAACCTTTGAAATCTCAAATCGTTTTGTTAGCCAGCCTGTTTCAAAGTAAAGACTCTTCCACTCCTGCTCAGTCTTACATCTTGAACTTGATTGAAGAGATGGTTATGGAGAAGCCATAACCTGGCTGGTTGGGTGAGAATTTGTGAAACAGTATTATATTCTGCTGAACTAGGTTCTGGACATACTATATTGGTTTTATGGAAAAAAAAACCATGAAGATTTGGATTCCAATGGAAAACCAGCTGATGTTGTCTGTGGACAAGAGGAAAGTGATGTCCCAAAAATTTTATAAATTGTCACACCAAGTTTTATCATATGGATGGTCATACTATCCTCAATGATGGTGTTGTGGTCCAGGTGATAGAATTTCTATCTAATAATAACTAAGTATTTCAGAGATTCATTTAGATATTTGCTTGTACAAGAAGATTCTGTTGCAAACAAACCCCATGTTCATAATATCTTCCAATACCAAGATGTGATTTTTGGTGATTTTTGCCATTGAACTCCAAGAAGAACCTGATGAAGAAATAGTAGAACTAGAGGAAAGACAACAGACTCCTGAGATAATACCAGATGACTGGAACTTTTTATGACCATATTGTCAGCAATGACTTGGAGGAATATTTAGAAGAGCTTATTGTGGAGCTAGATCCAGAGCCAGAACCAGAGCCTGAGCAACAAGCTGAAGCTGAAATTCATGAAGAAAAGTCTGAATCAGCTTTGAGATAGCCTATATCTGAGGAGAGTCAAAAGAGCTCATCTCCTTTGCCCATAGATTCTACTCTAGCAGTACAGAAAAACTTAAGAATGTTTTCATAGGCATCTGTGATCACTAAGAACCTTCTATCTAGTAAAGCTCCTCCACCTTTTGTTGTTAAAGTACCAGCTTCATAGGCTTTCTCAGAAACAAAACCAAAATCTTATATATGACCACAGAGTCCCCAGAGGGACCAGAGAATGAGGAAACAATGGACTAATATCTCACCTTAGAGTTAGAGAGGATCTGAACCCATTTGTGAAGGTGGTGAAAAGGGTGATATGGATACAAAGAAAATTGTGAGATATCCAGACAGACACCAGCTTTTTGTTGGAAATCTTCTATACATTGTGGACAAAGCATAATTAAAAGATTTCTTCCCCCAAAGAAAACATAAAAGAGGGAAAAGAACCAACACATGCAAAAATGTTTGTAGCAGCTCTTTTTGTAGTAGCAAAGAATTGGAAAATGAATAGGGGCCCATCAATTGGGGAATGGCTGTACAAGTTGTGGTATGTGAAGGTAAAGAAATATTGTTTTCTACAAAAAATGATAAAGAAGATGATTTTAGAAAAGCTTGGGAAGATTTACATGAATTTATGTTGAGCAAAACAAGCTTTTACAAAATAACAGCAAGAATGTGCCATGATCAACTATGAAAGACTTGTTTCTCAGTGGTTCAATGGTTCAAGTCAGTCCCAATAGACTTTGGACAGAAAATGCCATCTACTTCTAGAAAAAGAACTAAGAAAACTGAATATAAATCAGCTCAAGCTGTGTTTTCTTCTTTTTTCTGTTTTTTGTTTTGTTTTGTTTTTGCTTTTATTTTTTTTAAATTTCTCCCATGTTTTTTCTCTTTTATTGTAATTTTTCTCTTCCAACATAATTCATAAAGCAACGTGAATTAAAACTAACTAAATAAAAGATTTCTTCCAAAGTTTTTGTGTTTCATCCAAAGATTATGGAAATACTGAGGAACTTCCAATTAATACAGGTGGGAAGTTACCCAGTTTTGGTTTTGTGGTAGTTTGATGACCTAGAGACAGATCCTGGGCAGCAGGCCCAACATGTTCAAAGGTGAAGTGTATTTCAATGTTGAGGAACTGCCAGAGAAGATGACAATTGACATAACAGACCACATGGACCTGGAGGCCCATGAAATATGTTTCCCTATGCAGAAATGTTCCAGAAATCAAGATTTGCCCACAAACCTTTGCTCCTGCAGCATAAGTGAATTTCAGCCTTGGGCACCTTGGAATAAACTGTTATGTAGACTATGAACATTTGATACAGTTTTGGGTTCTTTTTTGTTTATGTTAATGGTTTTTCTCTATGTATGATGTTTTCAGTCCCTGCTAACTCCTAGTCCCCATTTCTGGTTTTGTGGAACAATATTTTAGGAAAAAATGATTTAAAAAAAAGAAAAAAAACTGAAATTCTTTGCTCATTTTAAATATACAGACTGTTTTTTTTTCCTTTTTTCTTCCTCTTCTTTCTCTTCTTCCTCCTTTCCTTCTTCTTCCCCTCCTCCTCCTCCTCCTTCTTTTTTTCTTTCTTCTTCATTAAAAAAGCAATTTTATCCCAAAGGACTATACCTGTTACTTATAACTAACATTTGAATAATTTTCTTTTTTCTTTTCCATGTGTCCTAAGAATCTGTCAGAAAACCAGGATTTGGCAAACATTGTGAGGGTAGGAAAAAAATCTCAGTTATTCATTAAAGGCTATAACTACTCTCTGTTTTGGAGTTGTTGTCACTGGAGAAATTAAGAATCACAGTTTTCTCTGTGGAATAGTTAAAAGATGGCATACAGGGTAGTCATAATATACATATGTATTGTTTTTGATACATGATCACACAAAAATGAATTCTAAACTACTGTTTTTACCACTTAGAATTTTGGATTGTGGGATAGGTTTTAAATATGTAGAATTCAACTCTTACAAAGTGCTTTCCCTGAATTTGTGGGAAGTTTATTTTTGTTTTGTTTGTTTGTTTATTGAAGTAGGGAGGGTTTTTTTTTTAATGTTTTAGTTTATTTTTGTGAAACAAAACAAAAAAAAATCAGCAAAGTTGTTGTAATTTCTATTTATCTGTTATTCCTGTCTTGGCAAATTGTTTGTAAAATAAAACATTAAACATTAAAAAAATCTCAAATCCAGCCACCTTCAAGGGGAAAGATTACTGATTAACCTTCTGTCTTAATATAGGTTGAATGACAGGAACATGTTTGGAGAAGGCTATTTATCATATCCTTAGTGTAGGGAAAAATGTGGGAAATCCTATTATTGGGGAATAGGATTCATCAGACAGACCTTGTATTATATATTGCCTAAACTGTGACTTGGGATATAAGACAGCTGCCAAGACTATTAGTTCTAGGCCTGGATGACAGCTGATGTTGCTAAAAGAGATTGCTGAGAGACAGAATTCCACAAGAACACAGCAGAGCACAATACCTTTCTCTAGCAGAGAAAGGGAAGCAATCCGATTTTACTTAGAAAAATACAATAAAAAGAGACAGTCAGGAAGCTTGGAAACAGGCCAAATTTCCTGGCATCTCTGATGGAATATGGCACTCAATCCAATAAAAGTCTAGTTTTGCACTTAGCACAGTGCCTGGAATGTATTAGGTGCTTAATAAATGTTTATTGATTGATTGATTTGTTTAAACAGAACCAGACAGCTTCAGGAATTGGTGCTGATTTGAGTTAGGAACTGGGAAGGAAGAAGAGAGAACTGGAGAGTAGCTAATATTCACACTCCCTAGTGAATAGCAGAAAGACTTTAAGCCATTACTAAATGCCTCACTATGGCTAGCTGATCTGAGCTTCCTTAGCAATTTCTTGTTTTAGTGGGGTAGGAAAAAGAATTGAAGTCCTTATACCTTCTTAATTTCCCCTTTGTACATGAATTTTGTACACAAACTTTGCACATGAACAATCCAAGAGACATGTCCATAAAGGATCCTCTAATTAAATTTAAAATGGCCTTTATGATATATATTGGAACAGTAGTCTAGTTAATTAATTAATATAATTCCTTTCTACTCATAGACTTAGAACTATTTATGGCATTCTGTAATGGGCTGAAAACTCTGAGCAGATGCACTGAGGTCAGAGCACTTAAGGCCAATTACCAATTGGACAATATGCTTGGAGAAAGAATGGCCCTGCCCACTACACTTCAGGCTTCATCTGTTATATAGGAGATTGAGTGGAGGATTTAGTGGGTGGAGTGAGAAAACCAGGGTCACTTCTGGCAGATTCGCAATTGCTCTCACTTTGCATCACCATTCTGTTCACCTCCACAAAGAATAAAGATCAAGAACTTTTGCTCATCTTGACTCTGGCTGATTCTAAAGTATCCAGGGTGCTAATTTGGTCATGACAGCATTCAATTAGGCCTTGGTGGGCCTCTATACATACATCCCAATAGTAATATTGGGAATAGTTTTCCTGGCTTAATGATGGGTGAATTTTTTCTCCAAGATTAGCAATATATGCAGATATACCCTCACTCAATTCAAGGAGCATAATACAATCATGTGAGCGAACTTTTTCCAAGGAAAATATAATTTTCAGAAAAGCACTACTACTATTTTTTTCAAAATATCAATCCACAATCATAAAATGCCTACTACAAATAAATGAATGAATGAATGAAAATAAATGTATTAATAAAAATCTAAATCCAATAAAAATCCAAAAATTGTTCTAAATACTTGGATGCAAATATAAAAACAAGGATGATTTTTGTTTTCAAGGAACTTAGATCATTATAGGAGAAAACATTATACCTAAAGAGATGATTTCAGTGATGAGAGGGAACATATGGAAGTAGATTGTCATATTTCTTTTAGGAGATTCTATGCAGTTGATATAATGTTGCTTCAAAACTGTCAAACATTGTAGGATTGTCAAAAAAGCATATGAATGGAAAAAGTTAAAAACTTCTGGGCACATTGTTGGCTCCAGAGTAGGGACTGTCATACACTAGGAATACTGGGAATATAGAAAATGAAATTATCTCTTATCTCTTGTCATGTTTTAAGACCTCTATAGCTTCCTACTTCTCCTACTTAGCCATCTGGGACTGATTCATATTCAGACATGCCATTCATAGCCATCATTAGGTTTTAATGTGTCATCCAGGAACACTCAGTAAACAGTCAGCTGATAAGTTCTCCTTGTTAATGAGAAGGGATGCTGCTGATCAATCATCAGTATACCACTCTTCAATATGACACCAATTCAGTCTCCTTCTTTAGTGAAATACTATATGTGTCCAATTCAATGTATGAAATTAAAATATTAAAATAATCATAAATATATCATCTGTTTAGATATCATGCAGCCCTTTACATCAGTACTAGCAAGTGTCCCACAATTTGTAGTAATTAGGGAGTGGTCTTCTAAATAATTTTTCAAGCAGTAGCAGGAAAATTTTAAAAGTACCTGACATAGATATAGTATTGATTCAAGACTGATAGAACATTTTACATATACTTCTTAGATAACTCAGTGCTTGTATCAGGTATAACAATTCTCATTAACCAATGGTATTGCCCTTCTATTTTCCCCAATCACTGACCTACTATGAGTTGGGTTTTCTTTTCTCAAATCTCAGTTTTAACTCCTTTTGCTCATTTTGGAGAGTTAATATCTTGAATTTATCTGTTGTTTTCAATTTCTGCTATTCAGTTGCTAGTTACTAAATGTTTCAAAAAAACATTCCCCATTCAAACATACAAATCTCACATCAAAGTATAACAGCTTTTTTCCAGCCAAAAGATTCAGAAAATTATTTAAGGTAGATTTCAGTTCACATTGATATTGTGTTCAACTCCTTCAGAAACTCTGTTCCAAAGGTCAAAATCTGAATTCACCTTATTAATTGCTCTTTTGAGTGAAAAAAAAGTATGAAATTCATTAACAAAACAACTACTCTGCAACATCATTTTGCAAATGTTAGGTATAACTGCTGTTGTTTTTGCTTTTTCCTGCCAAATGAAAATTCTTTTGCCATCTCAACATCCATGCTGAATTGAAAGATAAGGAAGGAAAATCACTCAGAATGATTTCAATGAGGCATATATTAACAGATCATGTTAAACTATGCAGTCCCCAGTCCTGGAGTCAAGAAAATTTGAGTTCAAATCCAGCCTCCGACATTTACTATGTTATCCATTTACTGGTATCCTGTGTTTCCTCATCTGTAAAATGAAGTGGAGAAGAAAATAGCAAACCAACATGATATCTTTGCCAAGAAAACACCAAATGGGACCACCAGTATGAGAAAAAAAAAAGGCATCAACAGGATCTCTGCAGACTTACTTATGAAGCTAGAAAAATATTTTTATTCAAAACCTTGTATGAACAGATGTCCAAAAGAATAGGCCCACACTTAAAGTGTCCAAGCATTACTTTTTGTACCCTGTCCTGAAATCCAAATCCTTCCTCTGATTCCTTATTGGCTAGATATTACAGAAGTTACAGCTTATCTGGAGTGCTTAATTACCCCAGGAGTCCTCTCTCCTAATCACATCTCCCATCAGCATTTACCATCTTTGATCATAGTTCCCCACAGGTGACCATATTGGCAAAAAATAGTTAGATGTTTTCTGTCATATAGGCATTTACAAGTGGGTTACTATGTATGTGTTTCCCCACTCATACTTCATTCTCAACTTCCATGTCTAGCTAAAACTATAAAATATAAAACAGTAGCTTGGTTCTCTTTTCCATAAAGAAACCAATCATAGTAGCCTTAAAATCTCCAATGGAATCCAGAGCTTATAACTCTAAAACTAGAGGAATTGCTTCATACCACACCTTCAGAACACTCCACATAACAGGGAAATAAGATAAATGATGAAACAGGCTAAGTAGTTTTGTAAGGATGGTCAGAATTGTATTATTCCACTTCTGATGTCATCCACATCAGGACAGATGTTGCAAACGTCATGAGTCATGGAATTTCCTAGTATGGATTTGAGATATGGAGTGTTTTCATAAGAGAGTAAGCCAGGATTATCCTACTAATGATGGGAATTGGGTCTAGAAATAAAACAAGTGGTCATGATAAAATATGGTTCAGAAAGAAAAAAAAAAAGGAGATAGATGTGAACAGGGGGATAATTTCTAAATTAAGATCTAGATCTAGGATCCTGTCAATCTATAATTTTAGCAGTGCAAGGGGAAAATATACATTATATTGGTTTGAGAAAATAGTGGGGAAGATTTGGAAATGATCAGAGAACTGGATATTTAAATAATTAGAATGGTATAAAAGGATTATCTTGCCTCAGTAAATGCTCATTACACTACCAATTTGTAGTGAATGGTAGGAGTAACTTAAGGCTGGTATTTGTGAAGTTCTAAGACAAGGATTTAAGGAGGGTGGGGGTGAGAAGACAATATAAAGTAACCCGAGATTTAACCTAGGAATAAAATGAGATAGCCTGATCAAGAATGATGGCTGGGGAAAGAAATTAGGAATGAAGAATGTGAAGGGTGAGATAAGAACCAACAGGATTCATTGTTTCCAGCAAGAAGGAGAAGTGGATTGATAATTCATTATGAATGATAAGGGAATTTCAGGATCCATGAGCATAGATGTAGAACACTAGTGATTGATGGTTAAGAATAAGTGTGTAATTTTTTGCATTTAGCTGTGGTGGGGTAGAAGAGTCAATCATATGAAATGAGTAAGTTGTAAGATGAAATGATATTTATGTTGAAGTCCTCTATTTTTACCGTAGAAGTTGGTAAGGAGGAAAAGACTGTGAGTGAGGCACTGAAATAGTTAAAGAAGGAAGGAGAACAATGTCTTGGAAATCTGTAGACCTCAGCTTCCACTACCTTAGTTGGGTGATAAATGTGAATAGAATTAATTTTAAAAGAAGAAAGATTATAGATTGATGGTAAATGAGGAAGGGCCTTAAAGAGGCAATAGAAACTAAGGAGTATCCCAACTCCTTTACCTTGATGGATAAATAATATAGGGCTTGAGATGGAAAGGTGAGTGAAAGTTCTGGAAAAAGTAATCAAGGAAGCTGATTTAAGATGAATTGTAATTTATCATCTCCAACAGAACACAGTGAAAGAGATAGTTTTAGACCTAATGGTTGGAGGGAATGGTGGAGAGGATGGGTTAAGGGAAATGGAAATAAAGAAATGGTCAATGAACTAAGGAGAATCCAGTTTAAGCAATTTAAAAAGGTTTGTGATTTAATCCTGTGCTTTTCCCTCTGGCATCTTGTTTCCCATGTTTAAGAATAGCATGCTGTTCACAGACATTGGTAGAAGAGGGACATGCAACTCCAAATCACCTTGCAAGAATATAAGTGAGATTTTTAAAAGGAATATGAACTATGTTCTAATATTACTTGTGAGTATCACCCTTTGGTTCCCAACCAAATCATATAAGCAAAGTCTCCAATTCCATTTAACAGAACTGTTTAATCTTTAAAAACAAACAAATAAATATACAAAACATAAATAACTGCTTTTTCTATAGCCAGTTTACTCTTTAGAACTTTCTAGTTTCTGGAAAATATTCAGCAAGTCATGAAACTTCCTTTAGTTCATCCTGATAATGAATGCCACTTGGCCAAGCACCTCCCTGCTTTGCTGATTGTATTTGGAGCCTGGAGGCATTAATGCGCTGCTAATGGGCTTCTGCAGGAAATTACTTTTAAAGCTCTCTCTGTCACTTGCAGATTGCAAATCAAGTCCTTGGAGAAGATGGCAGACTTCACTTGTGACAGGAGCATCCCACCCAGCCAAATGATGTTCAGCAGCAGCATCTATAAAAACCAAGTGGCTCAGGAGAGAATTGGATAGAGCATTAATAATTCCTTGTGAATGCAAATAATATGACTGACTATTGATTCAATCTCCCCTTTCTTCTGGTAATGAACTCATCAGTGGGAAACTGTTAGAAAGAGCATTGTATTACAAAACCTTTGCAGATCAATTTCTAGTATTTGGTCATTTTTGGAAATGTTGATAGTGGGGCTGAGAACCTGGTGGGTAATGACTCATGAGCATGTAAAGTATTAGATGCTATTTCATTTAATCCTTTCTCACCAAAAGGCCTCTATCCACCAAATTAGGCCCTGATCCCAAAGGCAGATTGTTGAGTGTCTGGTCTATCCCCCAGCCATCTGGTCTCTCTGGATCTAAGAGGGTTGTGATGAGACCATCTCTAGCTCAGCATGTTAAGTGTTTAATAGTCCCTAGTCCTGCAGAAATTCAATTATCCCAGGCTTCAGTTGACTTAGCACCCACACATTTAAAACCTTAGAGAAAAATTAAAGCAATGCCCATGTTGAGTCTTTCATATTGACTTTTTTCATGAGAAAGATAAGTTAAATGTGTTAAGATTTCAGAGCACCTGATGATAGGGAAATATAGCATTTGAATAAATCAATAAAAGAAGTGGATTCAAAATCAGAGTATATAGGTTAAATTCTATTGTAGATAAGTGACAAATCTTCATATCAAGGAGAGAAACAACAATAGGAACATTAGGAATACAAGATAGGTGATATACTTAGGATATTGAATTACAGTTGAGACAAATGGGAATGGAATATGAAAATCTGTAAGAAGAAAAGAACAATGCAATTAATTGAAAGTTCAAATGTGCTAATTGTAGCCATGTGTTTTTCATGTCATGTTATATTTTTTTTCTGTATCTTAAAAGAGAAATATCTTCAGAATGGTTGGTCTTCATAGTATCCATAAACTCATTTTCTTCCTCCTACTCCTAAAATTATATCATAGGAGCAAAATAGCCCTTGCTGGTCTTTGTGACAGCCACTATTAAAATTAAGATTTCCATTTGGATTTGCAAAAATTGTTCTATATATTCAGATTATTTCCTCTAAGTATTTTGATTCTGTAAATCTATTAGCAATCAGAGAAATAAGAATATACTGGTCTCTGATTCTATGGTTGGTTGCTGATTAGTATTGCTGGCTTTCAAAATTTCCTCAGACATAGATAACTGAGAGAATTGATTAGCAGACTATTTGGGTCATGCCCTGACGTGTGTGTGTGTGTGTGTGTGTGTGTGTGTGTGTGTGTGTTTATGTGTATAAATGTGGTGGTATTTTATAACAAAAATCATAAATTATGAGTTTCTCATTTTTATTAATTACAAGTAGAAAAAAATGATATAGAATTCTGAGCAAGACTTAAAGAAACACAACACCAAGGTATCATATTATAAGAGTTCAAGGATCCTTTATTTTGCCAAGAGGACAAATACTCTTTCCAACAATACAGATTACAACAACTTCTTTACATTTTATTAGAGTTCATCAGGTACTGTGCTTTTTAAAATCACTTTTGGACTAACAAAGATGATAAAATGCAACTTTTTTTTTACCTCAAATATTATCAAATGCAGCTTGAACTAATTTTGATTTTCCTTTAATATTATTGAGAAATATAAATTATATAGAATAAAAACATATATATATAATGTATATATGCATTATATGAGTATGCAATGCAAATATGTAGCACATAGAAATGTTATATAACATGTGTATATATCTGTATGTGTGTATATCACATAATTTTTTTTTTTTACTTTTCTTTAATGTATCAAGAAGGGAAACAAAGCATGGGGAGCTAGAATTGAGTTTTCACTGTGACTGGTACAGTAAGTTTCTGAAGTATATTTCAAATTTATTTTGGACAAAGACTTGATTTTGATCTTTTAAAGAAAAGCATTCTTATTCAAATGTAAACTCCTAGATGTTTGAAATATTTATTTATTTGTTTATTCATTTACTCATTTTTATGTTGCTTGGCATCTTGTTGGAGCTGTTGCTGGAACATCTTGCACTTAAAAAGGGATTAATTAATCCTCATTGATGATCACTGTTGGTCTGATTACATTTGTTGTTTCTTTAATATAGGATTCCTACTTCTGTCTTCTGGGATCAACCAGAAAAAAAAAATTGTCCCTATTCCATTTGGCAGTTCTACAAATATTTGAAAACAGCCATCATGTTCTCTAGAACTGTAATTAAGCATTTGAACAACTGGAATAAAGAGGATTAGGTAGTGATAGTAATAGTAAACTCACCTGGGATTCAGTTGTGGTGGGGAGGAGAATGTGATCCTGGGTTATTTCAAAGTTACACCTTCCTCTCACTTGTGGCTCTAAAAAGCTGTGGCATATATATCAGCTATACCATAGAGGATCATCTTGCAGACAGTCTAACCCAGGTTGGATGTTATCCAATAGCCAGAAAGCTTTAAACACAGTGATGAGTTAAAGCAGTACCTTCCTGAAGCATGTTAAGACCTCTCCCAGGTTAATGGACAGACAAAAAGTTTACTCCAACTACCATGAAGGTGAATGAAGCAAGCTGTTTGGAGTACTTAGAACTTGGTAAGACAGGAAAGATCCCAAGGTCATACACTGCACCTTAGGCTGTTATCAGTAGTTCTGAATAACAAAAATAACAAATCATAACGTAGAATGGGTAACTATTGGGGATAAGAACTACTGTTAGTACAAGAACACTGTGGGAATGGTATAACACTGTTGAGGATGGGGCCAAATTTCAAGGAGCTTACCTGAAATGGGAGGACAATTGGATAGAGGGGAAGAACTGTGCTTTAGGAAACTGCTATCTGGGCCTTCTGTCCCCATGGCAAACCCCCAATCACATACTTCTTGTTACAACTCTGATTCTTTTTTCTTGAGCCTTATCCAAATTTTTCTTCTTGATGCTAAGCATCCATCTTCCTAATGACTATGATATGACATCTCCAGTTCATTTTCTAATTCTTGATTTATTCTGACTTTAAAATGGCATCCCTGAAATGTTATGCCCCCAAAATGAGCAAACTATTTTAGATGTAGAATGACCAGGACAGAGCATAGTGTGGCCATAACTCTCTTTCCTCTGGAAACTTTGACTCTTAATGTGACCTAGGATTATTCCAATTTTGTTTATTATTTATTGTTTATTCTTGCTGCTATATCACAAAGTTGACACACCTTGAGCTTATAGTGCCTAAATCACCCAGGTCTCTCCAACTTGGCTTTCTCTCTCTCTTTTGTACTTATAAAGTTAATTTCTCAATTCTAATTTTCAAGGAATTATTTTCCTCTGAGATTTTGTACCTCTTTTCCATTTGGCCAATTGTGCTTTTAAGGTATTCTTCTCCATATTAGTTTTTTCTATTTTCTTTTGTAGCATTCTCAGTTTTTTCCTTTTTTCCTCTATCTCTCTTACTTGATTTTTCCCCTTGAGGCAATTGGGATTAAATGACTTGCCTAGGGTCACACAGCTAGGAAGTGTTAAGTGTCTGAGGCTAGATTTGAACTCAGATCCTCCTGACTTCAGGGTTGTTGCTCTCTTTCTTGATTTTCAAAATCTTTTTTAACTCTTCTATAACCTGAGATCAATTCTTATTTTTCTTGGTGGCTTTTGATGTAGAAATTTTAACTTTTCTTCTTCTGGGTGTGTGTTTATATTTTCCTTTTCACCATGGTAACTTTGAGAAACTTTTTGTTACATAAATTAATCTATTTATTTAGCGCTATACCAATCAGACTCCCAAAAAACTACTTTGATGAACTAGAAAAAATAACAACAAAGTTCATATGGAAAAACAAAAGGTCAAGAATTTCAAGGGAATTAATGAAAAAAAATCAAATGAAGGTGGCCTAGCTGTACCAGATCTAAAATTATATTATAAAGCAGCAGTTACTAAAACCATCTGGTATTGGCTAAGAAATAGACTGGTTGATCAATGGAATGGGTTAGGTTCAAAGGACAAAACAGCCAATAACTTTAACAATATAGTGTTTGACAAACCCAAAGACCCCAGTTTCTGGGATAAGAATGCACTATTTGACAAAAATTAAGGGAAAATTGGAAATTAGTATGGCAGAAACTAGGTATTGACCCACACTTAACACTGTACACCAAGATAAGGTCAAAATGGGTTCATGACCTAGGCATAAAGAATGAGATTATAAATAAATTGGAAGAGCATAGGATAGTTTACCTCTCAGACCTGTGGGAGAGGGAGGAATTTATGACCAAAGAAGAACTAGAGATCACTATTGACCACAAAATAGAAAATTTTGATTATATCAAATTGAAAAGTTTTTGTACAAACAAAACAAATGCAGACAAGATTAGAAGGGAAACAATAAACTAGGAAAACATTTTTACAATCAAAGGTTCTGATAAAGGCCTCATTTCCAAATATATAGAGAATTGACTCTAATTTATAAGAAATCAAACCATTCTCCAATTGATAAATGGTCAAAGGATATGAACAGACAATTCTCAGACGAAGAAATTGAAACTATTTATAGACATATGAAAATATGCTCCAAATCATTATTAATCAGATAAATGCAAATTAAGACAACTCTGAAATACCACTACACACCTGTCAAATTGGTTAGAGTGACAGGGAAAGATAATGTGGAATGTTGGAGGGGATGTGGGAAAACAGGGACACTGATACATTGTTGGTGGAATTGTGAACACATCCAGCTATTCTGGAGAGCAATTTGGAACTATGCTCAAAAAGTTATCAAACTGTGCATACTCTTTGATCCAGCAGAGTGTCTACTGGGCTTATACCCCAAAGAGATACTAAAGAAGGGAAAGGGACCTGTATGTGCTAAAATGTTTGTGGCAGCCCTGTTTGTAGTGGCTAGAAGCTGGAAAATGACTGGATGCCCATCAATTGGAGAATGGCTGGGTAAATTGTGGTATATGAACGTTATGAAATATTATTGTTCTGTAAGGAATGGCCATCAGAATGAATACAGAGAGGACTGGCGAGACTTACATGAACTGATGCTAAGTAAAATGAGCAGAACCCAGAGATCATTATATACCTCAACAATGATACTGTTTGAGGATGTATTCTGATGGAAGTGGATCTCTTCGATAAAGAGAGCTAATTCAGTTTCAATTGATCAAAGATGGGCAGAAGCAGCTACACCCAAAGAAAGAACACTGGGAGATGAATATAAACTGCTTGCATTTTTGTTTTTCTCCCTGGGCTATTTATACCTCCTAAATTCAATTCTCCCTGTGCAACAAGAAGACTATTCGGTTCTGCATACGTATGTTGTATCCAGGATATACTGTAACCTATTCAACATGTAAAGGATTGCTTGTCATCTGGGGGAGGGGGTGGAGGGAGGGAGGGGAAAAATTGGAACAGAAGTGAATGCAAGGGATAATGTTGTAAAAAATTACCCTGGCATGAATTCTATCGATTAAAAAGTTATTTAAAAAAAAATAATAGTCAACAACAACAAAAAAAGGAAACTTTTTGTTATCTACTCACTTTTCTAACCCATTACTCAGCTTTTTACTCTTTATTAAAAGAGGGCTCTTTTTTCAGAGTAGAGTATTCCAGGGTATTAAAACAGAGCTCTTTTTCCATTGTTCCAAGCTTGAATAGTTTTGTGTGCAGTTGTGCAGATCCTTTTAGGGACTTGACCACAAGGACTCTTTTTTGCCCTGGAATTATTAGGAGTGTCCCCACCTCATACTTACATAAGATCTAATGTGCAAAAGCAACAGAATCATTCTTCAATGCTAATAAGAAGACCTCTTGTGAGCTGAAGCCTCTAGAAGCTGCCACTGCCATTTACTCTTAACCTGCTGGTCTCCCAAGGCCCTTTTACCCCACTGAGAAATCTTGTCTTCTGACTTTCCATGTCTTCTTTTCTGCTTCTGAGCTGAGAGGTCTTGAAGCTTAGTACCAGTGCTAATTCAGAGATCCGTAGGCTGGTTTCTGCTTTGCTAGGTTAGGGCCAGAGCTTTGGCTGGAGTCCAGACTGGGATTATGCTGGTATGCATCAGAACTGCATGCTGGACTCCCATCCTGGTGACATAGACCTTTCCTGCTGACCTTCTAAGTTGTCTTTGGCTAGAAAATATTCTACTCTGTCTTTTTGAGTGTTCTGATGCTCCAAAATTTATTTAGAGTCATTTTTCAAGGAATTGGGAACAGTTCAGGGGAGAGACCTATGAGTTTCTGCCTTTACTCCGCCATATTAAATGTCTATAATACAAAGTTTATTAAATATCTATATATACAACAGAAATATCAAACACAGTTCTGGAGCATTTTTAAGTAAACCTGAGCCACATTAATAAATTAAAATGCATTATAGTATAGAACATGTTAAGCTGTAATTGTAGAGTTAATAGGATACATGTTGTCCCCCTTTTCTGATGTATGAGATATCTGAAAAACATTGAATAACAACTTATTGAATGGATAAATAATCCAGAAAGCATTTTAGATACTTCACTGTTAATGTTAATAGTAACTTATTTGTATTGCACAGTTACAATCTGATATATTAGATAGACTCCCAGATATGAGGGTCAGGAAGATTTGAGTTTGAATACTGTTGCACATATCAACCAACTGTGAGACTCTGGAAAAGCCATAATCTCTTTCTAATACAATTTTCTTATTAATAAAATGGACATTAAAATAGCATTTATCTTACAAGGCAGCTGGAAGTATCTGAAAATGAGAGAACATATGTAAAGCATTTTGTAAACTGTGAAGACTATATAAATGTGAGATGTGCTTATTATTCACAATAATTCTATCATGGAGACTAGTTCAAGTATGCTTATTTTATAGATAAGGAAAACAATTCATAACTCAATAAGCATTTATTAAGCAAGGGTCAAGAATTATGTTAAGGTCTGGAGACATAAAGGAAGAAAATTAAACAATACATACCCTCAAAGATGTTACATTATTTAATGACAGAATCTCTATCTCTGTGTCTGTCTCTCCTCTGTCTCTCTATCTTTCCACATACAAAACACTTACACACATACATATGTGTATGTCTAAAATAACTGCTACATTACCTACGAAGGGAGATTAATAATTGGAGGTAGAGTGGAGATCAAATGATACTCTGAATAGAAGGAAATGTCTCTATAAAATCTTAATTTAGTAAGGAATTCCAGGAGGGAAAGTAAAAAGGGAGTATATTCTAGGCATGGGAACATCTA
This sequence comes from Antechinus flavipes, assembly GCF_016432865.1. Taxonomy (NCBI): domain Eukaryota; kingdom Metazoa; phylum Chordata; class Mammalia; order Dasyuromorphia; family Dasyuridae; genus Antechinus; species Antechinus flavipes. The sequence goes on along the minus strand of NC_067400.1, from coordinate 336,661,852 downwards.
ATGAAGAAACAAAGAAATGGATTATCTTGTATAGGAAACCCCAAGAAAACCATTTTTATTTAGTTCAAAGAGAATTGAAAGAGGAATAATATGTAAAGAAGCTGGAAAAACAAGAATTGGATTGCATTGTGAAAAGCTTTAAAGAAAAAGGGAAGAGATGGTAGAGAGGACACACATGTTATTCTGAGCTCCCCTTCTATTCTCACTACTAATTACCAAATTCAGCCTCAGAAATAGTGCTTAACTGGTAAAATCCACGAATATTGGGAGTACAACAAATTACCAGCCAAGGATAATCTGGAAGATCACCAGAAAAGATCTGTTGGGGCAGGAGGAGTCCAGGGCAGGCAGGGAGGCAGAACACAGAGGTTAGAACACTGAACAGACTTGGGGCAGGTGCGTTCTCCTCAGGTGGAGAATTTGCAGGGAGGACTCAACCACAGATTGGCTGCTCTGCTTTGATTACAAAGAAATAGATCAGCAGGGAAGTTACACAAAAGCCAAAGGTAGAGTGTACTCCAAAACCCCCAAAGCTTACCAAGATTTGGCTACACCCACCCAGCACCGTAAGTGACTCAGCAAGGACAACAAAACAGCTGTGCAGCTGCATTCTGCAGTGTGGGGCTTTTGCCCAGGGCAGCACCACTTCTGCAAAGCAGGGTGGTTCTGCCTGGGGCAACCACACTTCTGCTGGGGGTAGGGGGTAGAGGCTCTGACTGGGGCCATAAAACTTCCACAGTGTGGGCCCTTCTTCCCACAGCAGTGACACTTCTAATGCAGGTCTCTTTCCAGGGCACTTCTGAAGCTCAGCTGCTCTTTGCAGCCTCTTTGCAGGACATCTATCTAACCTCCTTGCCCTGAAGGCAGATCCTAAGGGCTTTACAAAAAATGAGTAAAAAAGCAAGCAAACTCTAACTATTGTTAGCTTCTACACAAAAAGAGAGCAGGTTTTCAACCCCGAGGAGACTAATAACAGACAATCTCCAGACAAAAACCCAAAGGGGAATGTAACCTGGTCCCATCACACAAGGCTCTCCTAGAAAAGAATTATAAAAGATCTTAAAATAGAGTTAGAAGAAAAATGGGGAAAGGAAAGAGCTCTGCAAGATAATATGAAAAAGGCATATAACTCACTAAAAGAAAAAATTGATAAAGTGTAAAAAGAAAACAACTTCCTGAAATGTGAATTGGAAAAGATAAAGAACTCCCAGGGAAACAGAATTTGAGAATAGAAAAAGATAAAGAACTCCCAGTGAAGTAGGATTTGTGAATTGGAAAAGGAAAACAGTAAAAAAAAAAAAAAAAAAAAAAATTAGTGAAGTGGAAAAAATTCCATAGAGCAAAACAATTCATTTAAAAACTCAATTGGACATATACAAAAAGAAGTTTAAAAAAAAAGCTAATGAAGAAAATAATTCATTAGAAATCAGAAATGAATGATTTGTTGAGACATCAAAAATCAGTCAAGCAAAACCAAAAAGAAAAAATAAAAATGTTAAATATCTACTTGGAAAAAAAAAAAGTCCTGGAAAATAGCTCTAGGTGAGAAAATCTGAGAATTATTGGCCTTTCTGAAAACTATGATGAAAAAAAAGAGCCTAGACACTGTTTTACAAGAAATCATCAAAGATAACTGCCCAGGTGTAATAGAATCAGAAGGTAAAATAGGCATTGAAAGAATTCATTGATCACCTTCTGAAAGGGACCCTAAAATAAAAATTCCAAGGAATATTGTGACTAAATTTCAGAACTATCAGACTAAGGAAAAAAATATTACAAGCAGACAGAAAAAAAAAAAATTCAAACACTAAGAAGCCACAATAAGGATCACTCAAGATCTAGCTGTTTGCACATTAAAGGATCAAAGGTCCTGGAATCTGAGATTCCAAAAGGCAAAAGAATTTGGAATGCAGCCAAGAATAAACTACCCAGCTAAGCTAAGCATTTTCTTCCAGGGAAGAAGATGTACATTTAATGAAACAAGTGAATTCCATTTGTTTCTAATAAAAAAAAAAAAAAGAGCTAAACAAAAAATGTGACCTCTAACTATAGGACTCAAGAAAAGCAGAAGAAAAGTTTAAAAGAACCCTTGAGAACTGTATTTCTGTTCTGGATATATATAAAGAGCACATGTATAATGTTACTGATAGTATCAGAAAGGGGATAGTATGAGAAAAAGGGAAAAGGGGATGCAAAAAGAGAGAAATTACATCCCACAAAGAGGCAAAGGAAACCTATCATATCTGAGAGAATTTAGGGAGGGAGAGGAACATTGTGTGAATCTTACTCTCATCAGATTTGGCTCAAATAGAAAATAATAGACATATTTTGTTTACAAAGAAACTTCTCTCATCTCATTAAAAAGTGAGAGAGGAAAAGGGAAAAGGAAAAGAGTAACAAGTGAAAGGTATAAGAAAGGGGGAAAGACTCTAAGGGGGTGGGAAGGGATTCTAAAGAGGGAGAACATTTAATACTAGGGAGGAGGGTAAGGGGGGAAAGAAAAAGAAACAATAATCTGGGGATAATAAGATGGCAGGAAATACAGAATTAGTAGTTTTAATCAAAAATGTGAATGGGATAAACTCTCCCTTAAGCAGAGGTGGAGAGCAGACTGGATGAAAAGCCAGAACCCTGCAATATGTTGTTTACAGGAAACACATTAAAGCAGGGTGATAATACAGATAATACAGAGTATCATACATGCATCAGGTGGTAGCAGCTAACTTTCTAAAGGAGACGTTAAAGAAGTTGCAAGAAGAAATAGATAGCAAAACTATAATAGTGGGAGATCTCAAACTTACACTCTTAGAATTAGATAAATCAAACCACAAAACAAATAAGAAAGAAATTAAAGAGCTAAATAGACTATTAGAAAAGTTAGGTATAATAGATCTTTGGAGAAAACTGAATGGAGACAGAAAGGAGTACACTTTCTTCTCAGCAGTTCATGGAACCTATACAGAAACTGACCATATGTTAGGACACAAAGACCTCAAAATTAAGTGCAAAAAGGCAGAAATAGTAAATGCATTATTTTCAAATCATAATGCAATAAAAACTACATTCAACAAAAAGCTAGAGGTAAATAGACCAAAAAGTAATTGGAAACTAAATAATCTCATCCTAAAGAATGAATGAATGAAACAGCAAATCATAGACACAATTAATAACTTCACCCAAGAGAATGACAACAATGAGACAACATACCACAATTTTTAAATGCAAACAAAGTGGTAATAAGGGGAAATTTTATGTCTTTAGAGGCCTACTTGAATAAGATAAAGAGAAGATCAATGAATTGGGCTTGCAACTTAAAAAGCTAGAAAAAGAGCAAATTAAAAATCCCCAATCAAATATTAAACTTGAAATTCTAAAATTGAAAGGAGAAATTAATAAAATTGAAAGTTAAAAAAAACTATTGAATTAATAAATAAAACTAAGAGTTGGTTTTATGAAAAAAACAACAAAATAGAGAAACCTTTGATAAATCTGTTTAGAAAAAGAAAAGAGGAAAATCAAATTATTAGTCTTAAAAATCAAAAGAGAGAATTCTCCACTAATGAAGAGGAAATTAGAGCAATAATTAGGAATTACTTTGCCCAACTTCATGCCAA